>NW_016806263.1:884030-913625 GCF_001698545.2 Rhinopithecus bieti | reverse complement strand
CCAACTGTTTTATGCCTCCTTCTTTTTTTACTTCCTGGAGAAATTTCTGGCAAGAACTTCTGGTAGTCTCCAGTTTCCTAGATGCCCAGCTCCTCATTGATGTGCACATAACAGCAAATCCATATACAATCCTCTTTCGTGATAACATCAGGTGGTGGGGGGTGGGGGGTGGGCAGGAGGGCACAAGAAGGTCAGTACCCCAGAAGGCAGCCTCATTTACTCATCCACTAAGAAAATAATGACTGAACACCTACTGGGTTCCAAACACTTGGGAAAAGGCAGTGAGCAAGACTGATGAAGGCCCCAGTCCGCAAAGCTTCATATTCAAAAGCTAGGACAGAGATGAGAGAAAAGAAATAAACAAGACATCTTGGATGGCGATAAATGCCATGAAGAAAATAAAACAGGGTTATGTGATAGAAAATGGCCAGAAATGAGAACAGCAGGTTTGATGAAGGTCTTTTCAAGAGAACATCCGATAAGGACCCAATCATGTGATGATGTGTGGGAAGAACCTTCCCATAGGCTGGAGGGAGGGATGGGCTTGGTTTCTTTGACAAAGGCCAAGTGGCTGTAGCAGAGGGAACTAAGGGAAGAGAAGCAGAGGCTAGATGATGATAAGCCTTATAATCTATTCAAAAACATTCCAAGTGCCAAAGGAGGCCATCAGAGGGGCCCTTGTGGACACAACAAGGTTGAAGTCCAAAAACAATAGTCTATTCATTGACCTACTCTTGTTTCCTAAACTCTAAATAATCCTCAATAATTTTTTTAACCAACTTACAAATGGTTTTATTACTTGTGCCTTCACTTTTTTTTTTTTTTTAATACTTTAAGTTCTAGGATACATGCGCACAAGGTGCAGGTTTGTTACATATGTATACGTGTGCCATGTTGGTGTGCTGCACCCATTAACTTGTCATTTACATTAGGTATCTCTCCTAATGCTATCCCTCCCCTATCCCCCTACCCCACAACAGGCCCTGGTGTGTGATGTTCACCTTCCTGTGTCCAAGTGTTCTCATTGCTCAATTCCCACCTGTGAGTGAGAACATGTGGTGTTTGGTTTTCTGTCCTTGTGATAGTTTGCTCAGAATGATGGTTTCATTCTTCATCCATGTCCCTACAAAGGACATGAACTCATCCTTTCTTATTGCTGCATATTATTCCATGGTGTATATGTGCCACATTTTCTTAATCCAGTCTATCATTGATGGACATTTGGGTTGGTTCTAAGTCTTTGTTATTGTGAATAATACTGCAATAAACATATGTGTGCCTATGTCTTTATAGCAGCATGATTTATAATCCTTTGGGTGTATACCCAGTAATGTGATGACTGGGAAAATGGTATTTCTAGTTCTAGATCCTTGAGGAATTGCCACACTGTCTTCCACAANTCTGTCCTTGTGATAGTTTGCTCAGAATGATGGTTTCATTCTTCATCCATGTCCCTACAAAGGACATGAACTCATCCTTTCTTATTGCTGCATATTATTCCATGGTGTATATGTGCCACATTTTCTTAATCCAGTCTATCATTGATGGACATTTGGGTTGGTTCTAAGTCTTTGTTATTGTGAATAATACTGCAATAAACATATGTGTGCCTATGTCTTTATAGCAGCATGATTTATAATCCTTTGGGTGTATACCCAGTAATGTGATGACTGGGAAAATGGTATTTCTAGTTCTAGATCCTTGAGGAATTGCCACACTGTCTTCCACAATGATTGAACTAGTTTACAGTCCCACCAACAGTGTAAAAGTGTTCCTATTTCTCCACATGCTCTCCAGCATCTGTTGTTTCCTGACTTTTTAATGATCTCCATTCTAACTGATGTGAGATGGTATCTCATTGTGGTTTAGATCTGCATTTCTCTGATGGCCAGTGATGATGAGCAGTTTTTCATGTATCTGTTGGCTGCATTAATGTCTTCTGTTCATATCCTTATACAAAAATTAATTCAAGATGTATCAAAGACTTAAATGCTAGACCTAAAGCCATAAAAGCCCTAGAAGAAAACCTAGGCAATACCATTCAGGACATAGGCATGGGCAAGGACTTCATGACTAAAACACCAAAAGCAATGGCAAAAGTCAAAATAGACAAATGGGATCTGATTAAACCAAAGAGCTTCTGCACAGCAAAAGAAACTACCATCAGAATGAACAGGCAACCTACAGAATGGGAGAAAATTTTTACAATCTACCCATCTGACAAAGGGCCAGTATCCAGAATCTACAAAGAACTTAAACAAATTTACAAGAAAAAATCAAATAACTGTTTTTTTCTCCCTCTCTCTCTCTTTTTTCTTTCCTAATAATTACTCCATACTCAGTCTATTGCAGGTATTGTGCTAGACTTTGGAGACATGGAAACACACAAAAATTAAATTCCTGCTTTTATGGGGAGGCAAACAATAAACAAACACATGTAGAATGGGTTTGGAAATGTTACACTTTATGAAGGAAAAACAGGATCATAAGCAGTGTCATGCAGGTGTGTAGGCACAGGCTGGCTATTTTTGGGAGAAGGTCTTTGAGGAGCAATTAGAGAAAAGATGGGAGAGGAGAGCACCCTGTGAATCCTGTGAACAACCAGAGGAAAAGTAGCCAAGGATGTGGGAACTACAAGTCCAAAGCCAGCAGCAGGGAGCATGCTTGGTGTGTCTGAGAAAGAGTAACTGGCTTGGGGGAGTGATGGAGGAAGACAGTGGAGGGGAGGACCATAGGGGTGGCTGACGGTGACCAGGCGAAGTGGGCTTCATGGGTCCAGGGGAGGACTTTGGATTTCACTCTGAGATGACAAAACCCTGGAGTTGTTGGCAGAGGTGCTATAACATTATTCCATTTAAGCATAAAAGGCTCAATCTGTCTGCTCCACCCAGTGGTGGAGAACAACTGAGTGGAAACAGCTGGAGGAGCCATGTCCCTGGGGGAAGGAGAAAGCTGTTGGATTCAGGGCATGGTGTGAAGATGAACCAGCAGAATTTCCCAACAGGGTAGATGGGGCTGAGAGATAAGAGGGGAGTGAGAGAAAACACCAGGGACATTGACCTGAGGGTGTGCAGGAAAGGCCAGTTTGGGAAACCGTGGAGCAATCAGTTTAGTTCTGACCAAGATGAATTTAACATGTCTGTTAGATTTCCGAGTGAAAACGTTGAGGAGGCAGTTGGTTGTATCAGGCTTGACTTTACAGGAGAAGTGGAGGCTGGGAATATATTAATAAATGAAGGAGTTGTCAGTTTAGAGATTGTATTAAAATGCATAAGACTGAATAAGATGTTCTAGGAAATCGGTATGAAAAGAGATAAGAAATGTGTGCGCTGAATCCTGGGACAAGAGATGGACAGAGGACAGCTAGTGAGGATAGGGAGGAGAACCAAGACAGCATAATGCTCATAGACCAAGGGAAGAAGGATTTCATGGAGAAACACCAGCTGTAGCAAAAAAAAAAAAAAAAAGGATGTTTGGATCTCCCTACTCTCCTTCCTCCCTCCCTCCCACTCCTTTTCTCCCTCTCTACCTCTCTGCTTCCTTCCTCCCTACTTCCCTGCCTTCCTCTTTTCTTCCCTCCCTTCCTTCTGTTCCCCGCCTTCCCCACCTTCCTTCTGTCTTTCAGTTTCCCGTTAGTCTGAGATTCTGCAGGATAGATATCTCTGGTGCTCTTCACAGAATGAAGGGCCTTGGGTTTCCTCCTGATACCCCACAATGCACGCAAAGACATAGCGGATAAAGAGATCATCATATCTCACCGCAAAATGCATCCCTTGCCCTCTGTTATTATATTAATCGTGCTGCTGGTACTTTTCTCCCAACTTTTACCCGTGGAGAATTGAAAAGACACTCTGAGTGAAGGTTCAGAATCTTCCAGACGTGTACACCATCAGCATAAATGTCTCATTCTGGATCAATCCGCTTCAATTACATATTTAACTCAGCTGTGAGCTCCCCAAAGAAGGGTTATTCTGTATTCACCAGCGAAGTATTTTTGATACCCTCATGGGAACAATGATTTGCCAAAAATTCATGCAGCCTTTTTTATATTAATGCAGAAAACTTGAAGATGATTAAGTCCATGCTTCTGACAGCCCCTGCAGTTAAAAATAAAATAGCTAATGAGAAGAAAAACTGCCCCTACCGGCTTATTCCCAAAGCCCCAGCCATCTTTACGCAAGAATGCTGTGACAAATGGTACTTTTCACCTTTTCTAACATGCCCCTTCTCCGATTATAGATTTAGATGGATAACATGACCACAAGAGTTAGGCCCTGAAGCAGATGATTGCCTCTGGCACCCGCCGTATGCAATTCGAGGTGAAATTTCCAAGAGCCAAATGAAATAATTGCAACGGGGTAAGTCTAACTCTGCCAGTGAATTTATAAAAATTAAAAGGTCTGAGAGGTAATGCTCATGAACCCGTTTGTCTCATTTCTCCTCATTAAGATTTAATTGAAATGAACTATGGTAACTGTAAGAAAAGTTACATTCTTATTTCAGGCTAGCATTTCTTAAGCACCAAACTCTCCTTGGGATCAGTTTGATGCACTGCTATTTCACCATTCACATTAGAGCTAACAAACTAGTGAAATAAAAAAAATAAGAAAGGCCATTTAATCTTATCAAAAGAGAATCATTTTGCATTTAAGGAGCACAGGTATCCATGTTTGAAGGCACAATTAAAACAACTTCTGGACGAATCATAAAATGTGAATTGACCCCCTACTACTTAAAACTAATTTAAAGGAAATAGAAAGTCAAAGTATTGCCATCTAAAATAATTACCATATATAGATAGATACAGTCACTCACTTATCTGCCACTTCAACATACTGTATGTGAGAAATTAATGTGAAATGCACTGTTATGTATGCATCAGAGGATCTGGGGACATAAGAATATGAGAGTGGGGTCTTCATTTGGGTTTTTCGAGGATGCTACCGTGCATACTGCCACTTACAGCTTGCACATGGTGTGACAGCACTGGCCACCGGGATCTCCCGCTCCTTGCCACCCCCTTCCCATCCACAGTGCCAAGCTGAAAAAATGGTTCTTGCCAAAGTCACTAAAAACCCCCTCTTTGCCTACCACTCTGTACGTTCCACACTTCTCAGTGGTATTTAACCTTGCTGTCCATACCGTCCTTTTTATATATAAAACTCCTTCTTGAGTTTCTAGCTCTCTTCTCCTGGTGACCTCCTTCAACTTCTGATAGCTTCTTATTGGCCTTCTCCCAGGGTTCTTTAGCTGTCTCTCCCCCAGTGTTGGTCTTGCCCCACTCTTCTCCTCTAGGTTGACTTGCCTCCTCACTCAAGATCTTCTCAGGACAAGCTCGTCCACTACGGTGGGTTGAATAATGTCCTCCCAAAAGATACACCCAAGTCCTAACTCTGGAAACTGTGAATGCAAACTATTTGAAAATCGGGTCTTTGCAGATATAATTAAGGTAGGAATCTCTAGATGATATAATACTGGATTTAGGATGGACCTTCGATGCAATGACAGATGCTCTTATAAGAAGAGGAGAGGACAAAGAGAGACATAGAGGAGAGACAGCCGTGTGAAGAGACCCGAGGTAGAAAATGGAGTTAGGCTCGCTCAAGTTCAGGAATGCCCTCAGTCACCAGAGGCTGGAAACAGCAAGGTAAGAGGATTTCTTAGACATTCAGAGGGAGCACAGTCATGTGACACCTTTATTTGGGACTTTTGGCCTCCAGAACTTTGAAAGAATACGTTTCTGTTTAAACCATGAGGTGTGGTAATTTGTTACAGTGGCTGTAGGAAATTGATATATTCACCCAAATGAGACCTTCACTCCTACCCTTAAGCCCAAAGACCCCCAGTTTTAGAGCTTCAGCCAAGACCTTGCTCCTGAGCTTTGGATGCTTGGCATCTCGACTGGGATGTCTTACAGACAGCTCCTTCTCAAGACACATATCCAACCTAGGGCTTCTGCTTGCTCCTTGTTGATTCAGTTGCTGATGCTGCAGACTGGGGATTCATACCACTACTCAAGAACTACTTAAACAACCAACCTAGACCCCAATTATATAGAGGCAGCAGTGGGAGAGAGGGGCCTAGAACCTGGACTCTGAAGCCTAGATGTTTGGACTTGAATCCTCATTTAGGCTTAACTTATTATTTGAACTTGGGCAAGTTTTCTGTCTTGTTACCTCGGTTTTCTCATCTGTAATACAGGCCAATAATAATACTTACAAAGGGCTGAGAATACTGTTTGGCACATAGAAAGTATGTTTTCTTTATTTTAAACAAATTTAAAATTTACAAACATTCATTTGGAATGCTCCTGGTTCCTTTTTTTTTTTTTTTTTAGACAGAGTCTCGCTCTGTCACTCAGGCTGGAGTGCAGTGGCACCATCTTGGCTCACTGCAACCTCCACCTCCCAGGTTTAAGGGATTTGGCCTCCCAAAGTGCTGGGATTACAGGTGTGAGCCACCGCACCTGGCCTGAACTTTCCTGGTTCTTGACCCCCAACTCAAGGTTAGCGAGTCCTCATCCTCATCTGGGGATAAAGACACACGCATGGAGCAGGTGGCTCTGAAGAGTATCTCTGTGCCCATCTGTGCAGTGCCTTAGGAGCTCATGTTCCATAGATCACCCTTTGACTCTGATGAGGCTGCTTTCTTCCAGGTAGTCCCATAATAAGATTCGCCCAAGGCTTCTGATCCCAAATCTTTCCCTCATCTGCAATGCTCTTCCTCTTTCCACCCATTCTTTCTCGTCCTCCCACCTTTCTCCTCAAGTTGGATTCAGCTTTGATGCAGCCTCTTCCAGACACTCTCCACTGCCCTGCAGGGTGAAGAGTAACGATCTATTATCTGCCTCTTCTACTAGATTGTCAGCTCTTCGAAAGCAGGAATTATGTTTTATTCCTATATGCACCTTGAAGACTTGGAATGCAGCCTGCATATAGTGGGGTTCAGGGAATCTTTGTGAAATAAATAACCATTTATTTACCAGTTTCTGCATCCCTCTGGGTGATGAATGGCAGGGTGGGCCAGAAAAAGGATCTGGCTACCAAATTACAGTCCTAAAGTCCTCCGTTTTAACAATTAGCTGAAAGCCTTTTGGGATATGTAATAGTCACTCACTATTTATATTCCAACAAAGCACAACACCTTGTAGTCTACTGACTGATTATACGCAGAGTGCGTTTCACAAAACAGCCAAGTGTGCTAGTGGCAGAGATGTGATTTTTAGGGAGGTAAAGGACAAGGAATAGGATTTCTAGAAGATTAAGAGCATAGAACAAGACCCCAAGACCTATGCCTGGAAGCAAATGAAAATATAGAAGCATGGCATCTTATATGATTAGGAAGTATTGGAGTACAAAGGCTTTATGGATTCTGAAACCTATAGGTCAGTTACAACCTAGAATTTTTGAAGGAATCTGGTGTAGGCCATTCTCCTGTTCATAGCTTTATCTAGGTATCATAGAGGTAACAAGTACACAATTTCTAAGAGACTCTTGCAACCTTAGCGTTGTTTCAAAGTTTTTCCTAGTTTCATCTGAATGTCCAGCCCACAGCTTTTAGGAGCACTCATTGGTTTAGTGTTGACGACAGGTTGACAGAGAAAACCAAGTGCTTCCATATAGGAGACAGTTAACATGGGAAGTTGTAACTGCATTAGGGGTCTACTCTTAACAAGACCAACTTCACTGCTCTGGTTAACAATTTTCTGAGGAATTAGTAGGAAAATAGGAAGGGACTTGATCTCTCCTTTCAAACCCCACATTCAGTCTATCAGCAAACAATATTGATTCAATCTTTAAAATACATCCAGGAGAACCATCTCCACTGCAATTACTCTGATCTAAGCCCTCATCATTTTCTGTCTGGATTTTTGCAATAGTCTCCTGACTGGTCTTCATATTTCTCCCCTTATCCAGCTTCTGTCTATTCTCAACACAGCAGCAGAACATTCCTGCTTAAACTAGGACAGACCAAGGTGCACCTCTGTTGAAAGACCTGCAGTGTCACCTAGATTAAAAACCCAAGTACTCTCAGTATATACAATACCCCCTATGATCTGTCTGCCCCGGAAAGGATTAGAAAAGTTACTTCCTCGTGAAATTGGTGCCATTAAGCTCAGAGCAGAAGTATGAATATGGTAGAGTCCCATAGACATACCAGTTCTTCTCTGTAACAGTTACAAAATATTTTGCTAAAGGGCAGCAAAAAATAAAAAATACAAAAATTAATAAAAATATTAATGACTCTAGTAGGAGGGCTGAAAGCAACCAAAAATTCAAATGGTGTGCAAGTCACCTAAACATATGGGTGATCACCAGTGTTAAATGTGTCCTTCTCTGAGCTTGGGAGACTTGTATTCATGGGACTTTGGTACCAATTGAGTCTTCAGGAATTCTTAAACAGTGTGATGTCCTTTGGTGTATACTGGCTTTGGAATCAAAGATCTTACCTAAGTAAGTTAAATAAACACATTAGGCCTCATTCTCCTTATTGGTAAGATGGGATAGTAGTATCTACTTTGGAGGATTGTATTTATTCAACCCTCTTCATTCTGAATTACGTTGGTATATCACTTTCTGTAGGAAGCCTTCTTAGGTCCTACTAGAATTAATCTCCTCATCGCTGCAGTTTCCTTCTCTATACCCAATAAATCATCGTGTTTTCTAGCCCATCTTATTTGTTTTGCATATCTGCCTTCTCAAGACCTTGGGTTCCTGGGTAGCAAAGAGTAAGTCTTATTCATCTCTGTATTCCCAGTACTTAAAATGGTGACATTTGTTAGATAAATGAATGAATGAGCTCTCAGAAGCAAATGGAGAGTCTGTTTCCTGTGTGAAAGTCATAATTTTGTATTTCCAAGACATTTTCCTTTATTACATTGGTAAGTTACATTAGTAAACTAGAAGAAAAAGAGTAAAGAAGGAAACCAATAATGAGAAACCATTTGACATTAATAAGATTGGTGAAAATTCCAGTATCAAGTGTTGACAAGAATGGGCATGATGAGGACCTTCATGTGCTTCTGGTGGGAGTGCAAATTCGCACAAGCCCTTTGGAAAACAAAGCTTCAGATGCACATAGCATTTTGGCAAATATTCTACTCCTGGATGTGTGCCTCTGAGAAATTTGGCACACATAAACAAGGAGACTTATACAAGGGTGTTTATAGTAGCACAGTTTATAATAGCAATAAAATTGGAAACTACCTGTATGTCCACCAATGGGAAAACAAATACATAAATGTTTGCATATTCCTATAATACAACTCCTTACTGTACTTAAATGAGTAAAAGCAACATGGATTTATGTAAGTAAATCTTAAAATCATACTGCTGAAGAAAAGATGAAAGTTGCAAAAGGACCTGAACTTTTTTGTACACCATTTGTATTAAGTTAAAAATCAGAAAATAGAAATTCATATATTATTGCTGAATGTATACATGCATAATTATGCATCAAATAATGCAAGTAATGGTAATTATAAGATTCTGAATGGTGGTTACTCTGGGGAATGAGAAGAGTGAAACGGAATTTAGGAGAGTCGACTGAGGTTGTAATGTGGTTATTTCACAAATAAAAAGACTCAAATGAAGTATTCTAAAATGCTAAGATTTTTTTAAAGTTGTATTATGGATACATTATTGTTCATTCTATTCATCTTAAAACATTTCATACAATTTTTTTAAAGTTAAGGAAAACTGTATCTTGACTGTGGAAACTACATGTTAGCTAACTCTATTTTCAAGGCACCTGTGTGTTTGAGACAGATTCATAAATTTCTTTAGTATGTAACCAAAGAGACCTACTCCATGAAAAAGCCTTCTGTAAATATTTGTTTCCTTACTTCAACTATTTATTTTTATTTTTTATTTATTTATTTTTGAGATGGAGTCTCACTTTGTTGCCCAGGCTTTAGTGCAATGGCGCAATCTCAGCTCACTGCAACCTCTGCCCTCTGGGTTCAAGCAATTCTCCTGCCTCAGCCTCCTGAGTGGCTGGGATTATAGGCACCCTCCACCACACCCAAATAATTTTTGTAGTTTTAGTAGAGAGGGGTTTCACCATGTTGGCCAGACTGGTCTCGATCTCCTGACCTCAGGTGATATGCCTGCCTTGGCTCCCCAAAGTGCCGGGATTGCAGGTGTGAGCCACTGTGCCTGGCCAACTATTTATTTTTTCATCTTTCTGCAATGGAAATATTTTGGGGGAACACAGTATATTTGAGTTTCTTAAAGATATTACAAAGTATGTGGTATGCAAACATCCTCTCTTCATTCTTTTTACATATTTTCTTTTCTTCCTACTTTCTAAGTCTTAGGTGTATAATTAATTCATTCATCCACCTATCCAACAAATATTTGCTGAGCCTCTACTATTTATAGGCTGTCTTCCAGGTCCTGAGGGTAGATTGTGGAAAAATAAATCTTCCATTTGATTTGGCCTTTATCCTTGTTGGTTTGTATTATATTTTGTGTACCTGCTTTAGTTCCCTGAAGGCAGGGAAGAAGAACTTTTTACTGTTGTTTGTGTCTGATACATCGTAAATGCTTGCACACAAACATTAGTTGAACAAATCAATGAATTAATGAATATATTTTAGATGGCGGTGATCCAGGAGTGTGTACAAAGCATTAAAAAATCCATTCTTTATTATTCAAATTTTTTTTGAATTTTATCTTATTGAGAATTTTCCCATTTTTAAACTAATGCTCTGAATTATAGTTTTGTTAATAAAAGTTTGCTCTTAAAATAACTAACAAACTAAAATAGCCAAGATTTTCTTTTCTAAGCATTCAGCCATTGCCACTACCTAGGATTCCACCTTTTTTCTTGTTTGTTACTTGGCATACCTGTAAAACAAAGGCTTCCATAGGACTGAACACAGTCTCCCTCAGAGATAGTTCTAAAATGACGCTTATTACTCTTCTCTTTTTTATCCCATCCCCTCTCGCCCAAATATCATAATTTTCTGTTTTTAAGATGATGACTTCTGAAGCACAAAGCTCCCGAAAGCTGACTGTTTTAATATCAAATCCAAGCAATAGCTCCTCTCTCAAGGAAAGCAAAGCTGTAGGCTACTCTCAACAAATACCTTTGTACCACAGATCCATAAAGATTTCTTCAAAGGTTTCTTTTTGACACTTTCTGACTTGGATGACTGAAGACAAACAAACTAAAGTGAAAAAAAAAAAAATGAACAATCACAAGGATAGTGTCTCTACTGGCAAGTGATGTTCATCACTCAGAGAAGGGACCTATCTAAGAAAACACAGCCTGAGACCCAGGATGGGCTTGGGCAGGTTGCGGCCAGGAGGTGGAAGGCACTGACTCCACCACAGGGCAGGCCTGAAGTGTAGTCAACCTCCAGATTACCAATCACTCTTACACGTCCAGTGTAGACAGCACAGTTCCAAATCTCCATGCATTCTGAGGAGCCAAGTCAGAGAAAGAAATAGCCCTTCTCCATGCTAGGTAGGCAAAGAAGGATTTTCTTTGGCAGATTTAATATCCTCAGTAACCTGAAAACAGGATTTTATTATTATTATCATTTGAGACAGAGTACCTTGCTCTGTCGCCTAGTCTGGAGTGAGTAGCAACCATAGCTCATTGCAGCCTTGAACTCCTGGGCCCAAGTGATCTTCCCACTTCAGCCTCCTTAGTAGCTGGGACTACAGGTGCATGCCACCATGCCCAATTAATTTTTATTTTTTTAATTTTTTTGTAGAGATAGGATCTTGCTATGTTGCTCAGGCTTGTCTTGAACTCCTGGCCTCAAGTAATCCTCCCACCTCGGCCTTCCAAAGCGTTGGGATTACAGGCATGAGTCACTGCACCTGGCCTGAAAATTGGGTATTTTTATTGTCTCCATTTTACAGGTGAGAAAACTGAGGCATAGAGACGTTTTTTTTTTTTTTTTTTTTTTTTTTTCTGTTTTTGTACCTCAACCAAGAATCCTTAGTCCGTAGGTACTAACGGAATTGGTACTCTTGAACCTGACCATTTAAGAAAGCTTCTTTTCCTATCAGTTACCTTAGGTTAAATTCTTTTTTAGGAAATGTCCTGCCCTGTCCCTGTCTCAGCAGTTCTTAACAGTGAAGAACGAACCTTTTATGAAGAGTTTTCTTCTAAGCCCTTTGTGTGAATTAGCTTAAATATTCCACATTACAAGATAGGTACCACTACTATCCCCATTTTATACCTGAGCACACTGAGGTCTGCGGGATTAAGTGATTTGCCTAAGGTCACCCACGTAGCTAGTGATTGGCCAAGTAGGAATTCATGGCCACACCCTCAAACTCTTAGCCACCACTCTGTCTAGATATGACACCACCACTAGAAACTGAGAATCTGTCCTCTATGTCTTTCTCCCCTCCCCCTGACATCCCATTAGACATCTATCATTATTGTAATTCAATGGCCTGAATGTTTTTGTGTTTGTTTTGTTTTGAGACGGAGTTTCACTCTTGTTGCCCAGGCTGGAGTGCAATGGCACAGTCTAGGCTCACCACAACCTCCATCTCCCAGGTTCAAGCAATTCTCCTGCCTCAGCCTCACGAGTAGCTGGGATTACAGGCATGCACCACCATGCCCGGCTAATTTTGTATTTTTAGTAGAGATGGGGTTTCTATATGTTGGTCAGACTGGTCTGGAACTCCTGACCTAGGTGATCTGCCTGCCTCGGCCTCCCAAAGAGCTGGGATTACAGGTGTGAGCCACTGCGGCCAGCCAGCCGAAATGGTTTTTGAAACTCATCTTTTGTTTCCCATTGCCACTGGGTGCCGCCATTTTAAGACTTTTAATCTACTGTGGAAGACTCCTGATCTCCTTCCTGGTCCCTAAACTCTTCCATGAAGCCAGAGTGTTTTTTAAACCATTAGCTCTGAAGCTTGGCTACACACTGGAATCACCTGGGAAGCTTTAAAATGCACTGATGCATTCAAAAAATAGAATACCATTCAGCACTGAAAAGAAATGAGTGATCAAGCCATAGAAAGACATGGAGGAACTGTAAATGCATATTGCTAAGTGAGAAAAAATCTGAAATGGCAACAGCATGATTCCAACCATATAACATTCTGGAAAAGGCAAAACTATGGAGACAGTAAAAAGATCAGTGGTGGCCAGAGGTTAAATGGGGAGAGAGGGATGAACAGGCAGAGCACAGAAGATTTTTAGGGCAGTGAAATTGCTCTCTATGATACACAATGATGGATTCATGTCATTATAAATTTGTCCAAACCTCTAGAATGTACAAGACCAAGAGTGAACCCTAATGGAAACTATGGACTTTGGGTGATTATGACACGTCAATGTTGGTTCGTTGATTGTAACAAATGTGCCACACTGGTGGGGGATGCTGATAGGAAGAGGGGCCATGCATGTGATCATGTGATGCAGCCAGTGCTATATGAGAAATCTCTGTACCTCCTGCACAATTTTGCTGTGAACCTAACACTGCTCTGAAAAGATGGAGGTTTTCTGTTTGTTTGTTTGTTTGCTTTGTTTTGTTTTGTTTTTTAGTTAATATGGGTAAGGCACCTAGAAAAAAAAAATACTGACGTCTGGATTCCCTCACAGAGATTCTGATTCAATTGATCTGGAATGTGGTCTGAATACTAGGAGTTTTAAAAGCTCTCCAAGTGATTCTGATATTCAGTAGAGTTAAGAGAAACGTTGTTCTAAACCAAAAATATAAGTTTATAAGAGGTGTCACATCTATTTAAAAAACTTTGTTACTGTGGGAAATTCCTTAGCATGGCAGATGGTACTGCCTTGCGAATGCCTCAACCTGAATTTTCTAAATGGGTCTTTTAAGAATTTTTACCTCAACCTTCCTGCACGTGTGTGTACACAAACATAGATGCACATACACCAACAAACATGTATGGGCTTGCATGCACATACTACATACATGCTAATCACATGAAGTATGTCATGCCTTCAGAATACACCATCTTCCTTGATCTTTCTAAGACTTTGCACATTCTGTTGCCCTGGCCTGGAATACCCTTTCTCTCCTTTCTTGAATGCGAAGCTTCTATTCACTGTCAAAAACCTGCTTAAATGTTCCTTTCCTCTGCCTGGAAGCTTTCTCTGATCCTCTAAAGTGGAGGCTCTCCTCTCTGAGCACACATGACAGACATACCTGCTCTCACTGCCTCAACTGATGCATAAACAGGTGTTTAGATTATGTCTCCTCCTTTATTGTCAAATTGTTTGGAAACATGGAATACAGGCTCTGTGTCATCTGCCACCACTTCTGCTGTCACTCACCCCTGTCCAATTCAATCTCGTGTCACTCTCCCTATCACCCCATGATCCAGCCATGGCCCTTCTTCTTCTTCTTTCTGCAATGGAACCTCTGTCGGGATTGATTCCTGAGTCAGGATTGATTCTCTAGCATGGCAGAGGAGTATAATGTTCTTCCCCTGTTTCTCCTCTAGTTAAAACGAATTCATCCTTAAAATAGTCCAACCATCACCTTCTCAGAGAAGTCTTTTGAGAATTCTCACAGACTGGAGGCAAATTTCCTTTGTTATATTCACTCATAGACGTATTATGTTCCTTTTCTCTAAATTTGAAATTATACACATATTTTTGTGACATCACTTCGTAAATGCCCCTTCACCCAACCATAAGCATATAAGAGTAGGAATGTATTTGTTTTTGCTTATGTTCATATTTCTAGCAGCTAGCACCCAAGTCTGGCATCCAGTAGGCATCCTTTAAACAGTTGATATGAGAATGAATGAATGCCTGGCACATAGTAAGTACTCAATTATTCAGTTATTATTGATAAGCTTGGTGAGAGCAAGCAACACATCTTCCTTTTTAGAACCCCCAGCCTTTGGAATATAGTGCGCACTCAGTAGGAGACTGCTTTGTGCATTATCAAAGCTAATGACTATTCCTTGGACTTCATCTAATAATCAGCATGTTAAGTATATCAAAGGTCTTTTACTCCATCTTAAAACCACGAACAATAAAGACTGTTTATTCACATAGTCATTGTTGCAGCTAGAAATTGCCTGAAGCCACTGGGAAATTAATAAAGTAATGGTTTAAAGAGGGGTGAGAGACCTCTAATAAGAGAAAACCTAAGTGAACCTATGCAGTTAAAATTTGAATTGACTCCATGTAAATAAATATAGCAACAGAAAACATGGTTTTAACTACTTCTATTTAAATGAGTCAATCTTGTTAACAGTTCGTAGTTGTGCATAATGAAATCAGTCCATCATACATTTTTAAGAAGGGAAGAAATAACATAAGAACATTACTTAGTTCAAATTTGGGGGAGGCAGATTCTAAAATTTTCTAGAAAACTCTATGGTCAGAAAACCTAAGTTAATATTTTTTCAGGTAGATTTTTATTTTATTTTATTTTTTATTTTTTATTTTTTATTTTTTTGAGACGGAGTCTCCCTCTGTCGCCCAGGCTGGAGTGCTGTGGCCGGATCTCAGCTCACTGCAAGCTTCCGCCTCCCGGGTTCACGCCATTCTCCTGCCTCCGCCTCCCGAGTAGCTGGGACTACAGGCGCCCGCCACCTCGCCCGGCTAATTTTTTTGTATTTTTTAGTAGAGACGGGGTTTCACCGTGTTAGCCAGGATGGTCTCGATCTCCTGACCTCGTGATCCGCCCGTCTCGGCCTCCCAAAGTGCTGGGATTACAGGCTTGAGCCACCGCGCCCAGCCGAGGTAGATTTTTAAATGGTAACTCTATGTGTTAATATTATCATATCCAGAGATCATTCCAGAGAGTCATATTAAAACTGTGGACATACTTTCCTTTCATGAAGAATTTGCAGCATTTTCATAAGAAGACAGATCTCCCTCAGGATTCCAGGATCTCGTTTCTATCTGTGATTTTTTTTTTTTTTTTTTGTATTCAAAACCTCCATGTCATGTTTCAAGAGTCTCTTTGGGTTCATGGACCAAATTACAAACCACAGTATTATCAAAAATATTCAAAACCATCTCATCAGATATTCTAAACCAGCACAGCAGAAAGACTGGAAGGCAATCACACTATGGTGGACCTGATCATGGACACACATGGAGGCCCTGTAGTCCCTAGTTCATGGCTATTCTTTTAGGGGATCCAAAGATTATTCCACAGATCTCCAGATCAGACTCCACAGAAGCCCTGACATCAAAGATTCTCAATGGGTAGTAAAATAGAACAAATACTCAATTACAGTGATTGTCCAAGGCTGAATGTTAGTTAACACCCTTGCAGGGTTATGGCTGGGTCCCAGGCTCTCTTCCCTCCCTCATTCTCCTCTCTTTTGGGGCTTCCCCCTTCTTAATGGTCTTCAAGATTTTAATTACCAGATACTCAAAAGACTTATAGCTTATATCTAACTGCCTTTTTGACAGCCCTCAGTGTCTCAAATGCCCTGGAATCCAACACATAAAAAATAAACAGGCCAGGTGCTGTGGCTTATCCCTATAGTCCCAGCCTCAGTCCCCAGGAGGCTGAAGCAGGAGAATCACTTGAACCTGGGAGGTGGAGGTTGCAGTGAGCCAATATCTCATCACCGCACTCCAGCCTGGGTGACAGAGTGAGATTCCACCTTGGAAAAAAATGAAAAATAACAAACAAAAAAACCCAGCTCAATGCCTCCTTCCACTTAACCACCCACGCAAAAGCCAACTGAAACATTCTTCCTGTCCCTACTCAGTGAAGGGGGACAGCATCCAGCCGGCTCTACAAGCTAAAATGCAGGAGGCATCATTGTCACCCCCATCTCTTGTGAGGTGTCCTTATTCAATTTAGTCATCAAAGTGCACTAATTTTTCTTTCCTAAAATCTTTCAAATGCATTCACTTTTCTAAGGGATCTTTCTTTCAACAACTTCCATTGCTTTAGGTAAGCTTTATAATATTATAAATTTTATTTATTATTTAGTCACTGTGTATGTTAAAATATATTAAAGGCAGGGTCTTCAAATAAAAAAAAAATTACCAGAAAGAAACTCTCCACAAAAAAGCCCTAGGCCCAGATGGTTTCACAGGGGAATTAGGGCCATGTAAGTCTCATAGGAGAATTCTACACGCCTTTAAAAGTGAAATAACTTCAATGTCATCCAAATTGCTTTGGAGAAAGAATAAAAAGAATATTACCCAAATGGTCATGAGGCTAGGATATTACTAACACTCAACACTGACAATGACATCATACAAGAGGGAATATCAACTGAATTTCTCTTTTGAATCCTATTCTCTTTTACAATTACAAGAAATTTTAAATAAATATCATCAGCAGTAATTAATGTGGCCCATCAAAAGGAGGATATATACTGAATAAGTGGATTTTTTCTAGAAATGAAATAATGATTTATTAACAAGAAATCTATCATGATGAAATTAGTTTTACAGACAAGAAAATCAGCATGAATTCAAAGCTCGGACCTGCCACTTACTGGTTATCTGGTCTTGCCCAAGTTATATAACCTATGCATTTGGGTTTTCTTAACTTTGGAGTGAGAACAGTAATGATACCTAGTTCTAAGTGGGGCAAAGATTAAATGAGTTGATGCATGTAAAGAAATTAAAATACTGCCTTGAGCATCAATTGCACCAAATAAGCATCAATTGTTCTTATTAATATACTTACGCATAATAATAAAAAAGAGTAACACCATCTCCTTGGACATCAGAAATACATGTGATAAAATCCAACATCCATTTTTTGCATTAAATAGCTCTTAATAGAATAAGAATAGATATTACCTTAACATGAGAAATATGTCTATCTCAAATCATAATCACCTTGCTTAATGAAAAAATCTAGAAGCATTCCCATTAAAGTCAGACACAAGATACGGATGTTAATTATCCTCACTATTATTTAACATTTTTTCTGATGGTACTAGCCAATATAATTAGACAAAAGAAAGAAATAAGATATAAAAATGTTAAAAGACTTGCTAAAATCATTATTATTTGCAAATGATACAAAAATTTAGCTCGAAAATCCAAGAGGGCAAACTAAAGAAAATATAAATATTAAGAATATTTTATAAGGTGCCTGGGAATAAAATTAATGTACAGAAGTCAATAACTTTCATAAGTACAAACCAAATCAATTAAACTACACAATGGAAGAAAAGACCCAATTTGTGATCATAAAAGTTATTAAGAAATGGAAAATATATACATATATATGTCTAAATATATGCGTATGACCACACACATATGTATCTATACACACACACACACACAAGAAACTCGCAAAATGTTACCAAGAGACACAAAAAAGATCTCAAAAAGGAGTTCACTGGAGAAACTATCCAAGATTTTGAACAGAAAGACCAAACATCATCATAATAGCAATTTTCCCAACATAAATTTGTAAATTCAACCGGATTTCAATAAATACCAACTAATTTATTTTCAAGTTTAGATAATCTAATTCCAAAGTTCAAATGAAAAAAAAAAAGCCACAAAGATTTACAAATCTTGAAAAGAAGAATGAGGAGGTTATACAAATTCTAACATATGCTAACATATATTATAAAGCAACAATAATTTAAAAAGTGTTATGTTGGATCAAGAACACAAAGCCAAAAAATACAAAGAATAGAGAACAGGAATTGGAATACAGAAATGGGCTCGAATACTTAAGGTAATTTAGAAATATGCTAAAAATAAGATTTCAAATCAGTGAGAAAAAGACATATCAGTCAATGAATAGTGTTTGGTCAACTGAGGAACTAAACAGTTTCCTCTCACTTTGTAACCCCTAAAATTTCAGGTGGATCAATTATTTTAAACATAAAGAAAAAGTCACCCCATTTTAAAGGTGGCATTAGAAAACATCGAAGAATATGTCATTATTATTATTAGCTCAGAGGGCTGTTACTAATTACAAAACATAAACCGGATGACATAGGGAAAATACCACATCATCTCACACAAACAAACAAAAAAATATTCAATGGAAAGCAAACCTAAAGTTAAAAAAAAGACCTTATGAACTTGTAATGTAATTTTAGTACATCACAGCAAAGTTGCTTCTTTAAAATATAACATCCTACATATCTGTAAGGAAAACAACCCAATTTAAAATGGATTAAGTATACGAACAAACAATTCACAAGAAAGAAAATAAAGCAGCTCTTAAGTATGTGAGAAGATAATAAATATCTTTGTAATAATAGACATACATATTAAAATGAAAATGAGATGCTATTTTTCACTGATAATAGTGAAAAAATTTAAATTTAATAACTTCTAGTTCTTGAAAAGTGGGAAAATCATCATTTTCATATGCTGCTGGTGTAACTGAAACTTGGTACAACCGCTAAGTTGACTAACTTGAAAATATCTATCAAAATTACAATGTATATATCTTTTCATCTGGCAATTCTACGTCTAGAAATTTCTCGTACATATTTAGTTTTTTAGTTGCTCCTGTGCAAAATCAAATATGAAAAGATATTTGTACATCATTGTGAATAGTAGAAAAATATTAGGAGCAACCTAAATGTCCATCAATAAAATACAGGCAAAATGAATTATGGTGTATCTTTAGAGTGATAACCTTCTCTGAGATATATTTCTATTGCTTTTATAAAGAACGCCACTGCTTAACACTTAGCACTGCAGACATACAGTGTGTGTGTGTGTGTGTTCAAAACCATATATGCTTGTATATTCATGGAATATCTCTGGAAGAAAATGCAAGAAACTGGCAATGTTAACTGCCTCTCTCTAGAGAGGGGAGCTGAGTGATTGGGTGATAGGTGTAAAAAGTTTACATTTTAAGTGTTTTTACCCACTTTGAATTTTATGCTATATGGATAGATTATAGTACAAATACTTTTTTTTTTTCTTTTTTAACAAAATGAGATAGTGAGGGTTGGTTAAATGGCTTGCAGTGTTTGGCACAGAGTCATCCGGCCATAAATGGCTGTTATATTCACTATTATAATACTGATTAGGAATTGGAAAATGACGGTGAGAAATGGAAAATCATAGAACCAAGTGATGGCCTATTTTGGATAGAGGACCTCTGTCCCTTAAATATTAGAGTGAACCATATCAAATAGTCAATATTTAACAACTTTTGACCTGAAAAAAATAACAATTTCATATAATTCAATCCAATATTATTTTTGTCTGTGTAAATTAGACTGTAAGGTGATGGTGACAATAATGGTGGCTGTTTGTTCAATTGTTTCTCACCATCCAAACCTACTTCTGGATTTAGAGAGTAAGAAATCAGAGAATTAGTTAAAATAATGGGTGTACTGGGCTGTATAAATCAATTTTGTTCCTTAGTTTTGGATACTGAGTGGCTTAAATGGGAGTACAAAGGATTTATCTGAAATATTATTGAAAACTCATTGATTCCTGAAATAGGATAGAGAATGGACACTGAAGGTAGGTGAGGGATGTCTGTTTTTGCAAGAGAAACTTACAACTTATGAAGCATTTCAATGTAAGTGGTGTCATTTATTCTTTAACCTGTGCAGGTGGGTGTTAGCCCACTAACCCATCCCGAAACCCATTTTACAGAAGAGTAACTGTTCCTGTTCTTAATTGCAAGCCAGAGCTAGCAGATGCAATGCACTCATCCCTCAGCATACTCAGGAGATTGGTTCCAGGACCCCCATGAATACCCAAATCTTTGCATACTCACAGCCTACCCTGCAGAACCTGCAGATAAGAAAAATTGGCCCTTCATATACATGACTTTCACATCATGTGATTACTGTATCTTTAAACAGCCTGTAGTTTTTAAAATCCACATATAGGTGGACCCTCGCAGTTCAAACTGATGTTGTTCAAGGGTGAACTGTAGAATTAATGTTGAAGTAATTGACAAAGGACAAGACCCACTGTCAAGGCCTGGCCCCTCTTCAACAGTTGGAGAAATTTCACAGTCTCTCCAAAGCAAGGTCTTATCTTTCCTGCCTTCTGTTAGTGAGATACCAAGAATTCCAAAACTTGTGAAGTTACATGTAACTGGGTTCCTGCCATTTTGTATATATGTGTAAATTCTGCTAATCAATGTTAACATCATGCAGACCTCTGTTTTTCTACTTAAGGTTTCCACTCATGGTAAAATGGTTCAAGAATTTGGTAGGTGGCCATATATTTTTTTCTTTAGGTAAAGCACAGACAGAATCCAAGGCGAAAGTTGAAAGAGGAAGGATGAAAAACAACTTCTTCAATTCCTAAGGCTACAAATAGTTTCAAAAAATAAAATCCACATTGTCATTTCTCCAGAGTTGACTTCTGCTCTTAAGTCAAAAGTTTCCATAGTGATCCATGGCATGATTGAATGGAAAAGAGGTTGCTCCATCCCTACCTTCTTTCACAAAGTTTAGAAATTAGCCTTGAAGAGAAGAGAGAATTAGGGGCCTTCTTGAGTAGACTTTGAATCTTATGCTATGATTGGCCAAGAAAAAATTTTAAGGAGATCAGAGCAAAATGTGTGAGACTCTTAGGAGCACAGACATGAGTAGTATCAAATAGGGGGACCAGAGTAGACCCAGACATACAGCAGATGCTTAGTAAGTGTTTGTGGGCTAAATGGAAGTGAATGAGTCCTTCAAATGGAATACCAAGAAAAGACCACCCCAAACCATCTTATACCAGTGGGCAGATAAACCTGGGTCAGCCTCCATCCATCCATCCATCCATCCATCCATCCATCCATCCATCCGTCCCTCCATCCAGTTGCTTGGTGTCAGTTTCCTCATTTGTAGCATGGTATTTATTATTTAATATGTGGTAGTTGTTAATATTTCTATTCTGTATTCTTTCTTTTTAGAATGCTTAAGTTAGAAAAGGGCTTAGAAGCCATGCTTAGCTCTCTTATTTTACAGATAAGGAAGGCTTATCAAATAAAGTTAATGACACCCCACACCTACCCTCACATACAGGGCTGTTTATGAATTGCAAATAAGAACATCAGGTCTTTGGAGGAAGAGTGCTGCAGGCATTCAGTCCATGATGTCAAGGACAGTTAATAGCCTTCGCAGAAGTGCTCTTGAGTATTCCAAGGCAACACAAAGTGTTTGCTTTTTAACACTCCGACTTTTCAAGGAGCACATCTCAAGTTGAGCAGAATTAAAATGATTGATCCTCTATTCACTGCATATCAGGGCCTTGTTTTAGGCATTGGGGAAAAAGAGACACAATGCTTGCTTTCAGAAAGTTTACATCTCAGTTAGTAGCCACAGGAGGCAGAGAAACAATAGAAGGGTAAACTGATGATTATGTAAGATAATTCAACTGATGAAAAATACTACAAAAAACAAAACAAATGATGAGGTGTGAGAGAAACTAACTAAGGTAGAAAGGTTGCCTCAGATAAGGTAATCAGGAAAGACTTCTTGCAATCTGAATAATAGGGAGCCGGTCACAAAAAATTTGGTTAGAGTATTCCAGGTGGCGGGATGATGATGATGATGATGATGATGATGATTATAAAATAGCAAATATTTATTGTACACTTACTATGTGCCAGCTTTATCCTGAATACTCCTCTGGCACTATTTTATTGAACCCTCTCAACTACTCATTGAGATAAGAGACTACTATTATCCCTGTTTTATTGGTGAGGAAATTGAGGCACAGGAATGGTAGGCAACTGCCCAAGGCTCTACAGCTAGTTAAGGGTCCTGACGCAGCAAGTACAAAGTCCCTGGCATGATAAGAAACTTGGTATGTTGGAAAAGCAAAAATCAGGCCAGAAGTTGGGGGCAGTGGTGGGCACTGGAGCTTCAAGGAGATGAAGTTGGAGAGGCTAGATCCTGTAAGGTCTTGCAGGCCAAGCTAAGTATTTTGGATTTTATTTGGAGTGCAGTGGGCTGTCACCAGATGATTTTAAGCAAATGAATGGTTTTAAGGTTCTCCTTCGAGGAGTGACACAGCTTGATCTACGTTTTTAAAATATATGTCCTGACACTAGCATAGGGATAAGAGCTTGGGTGATAAAGGGTGGCCTTGAAACCTGGGATTTTGAAGTCTCAGATCAACAGGGATGGGAGGTATCATGGAATGAGTCCAGGAGGGCTTTTGATCCCATTATGCTTAAGCTCTGAGTAGTTTTTGGTGTTCTCGATCCCTTGCATCTGTGGGCAATTTGGCAAAAAAGTCTGGTCATCTCAGTAGAAATGACTTCAATCTAGGTCTTCGATCCAGGTCTCTTAGGAGGTAACATTTCTGCAGCATGATAGTGAGGAGGGCACTAGGTCAACATGGGATGTAATCCCAGCCTGGCGGTTTACCTTCTGCATGAAGTCAGATGAGTCCCAGGACCTTTCTGAGCCTCAGTTTCTTGTTCTGTAAAACTAGACCATTAACACCTCCCTCTCAAATGTCTATTTAGGATTAAATAAAGCCAACTTTGTGCCTTGCTTGTGGTAGGACTCCATGATACTAGTTCACTGCCCCGTCTTCTCCTTTCAGAGGTGTGTGGTGGACGCTTTAAATTATATTTATTTTCTCTTAATTATGGTAAACACTTATAGCTGTTCACAAATTCATTATCTAGATGAAGACCAGGGACATTAGATTCATATGCCTTCTTCTCTTTCACATATTTGTTTATTACTACCTATAGTGTGCCTCAAACTCTGCTAGGGACAGACGATGAGGCCATAGAATCTACAGTAACAGTTGCTGTCTTTGAAGAACTTGAGTTTTCTGTATTTAGCAAGATGGTGCCTGGGCAAAGTGGAAGAGTGATCAGAGACCAGACACAGAGAAGGGTGTTGACTGAGTTCACTAAGCAGTGAAGCCCGCCAGCTCCTTTTCAGATTTCAAGCTACTTCCCTGCCTATGCCTTAAATCAAAAATAAATTCAAACAACTCCCTCCATGCTTCGCTCTCCCGATTTTCCTGAAATACTGTTTTTTGTTTTTGTTTTTTTAACCATTCTAGACAATTGGGAAGGCTGTTTCCCAGGAGCAATGGATCTGAGCTCCATCTTGCACTTAACTTGCAAATCCCTCAGCTTTCCCTTAGACTGACTGCCAATTTCCCACCTTACCGTCCATCTTGACTTTCAGTGTCTTGTTAAACAACAATTTCTTTCTCTTTCTCTAGTGCCTGACACTGGGAAATTACTGTCTTTAATCCAGGCCCTATTTGTACACTTAAGGCCAAAAATTTTGGCGGCATCTGTGGCTCTGAAATTGTTTTCAGTTAGAATTGCTCTGCTGAAATACTGTTTTGTTTGTTATTTTGTGTGTGTGTGTGTGTGTGTGTGTGTATGTATTTGTTATTTTGTGTGTGTGTATATGTGTGCGTGTGTGTGTGTGTATTTTTTTTAATGTGCTGATAGTCATTTTCTTTGGCCTGACTTCAGAAATCACTGTTTTCTAGACACTGACATGTCTGTAACTTATGGTTATTTACTTCTTTAAGAGTTAACTGCTTTAATTCCCTTATCATGTAGTCATATGTACTACTTTTCTATCTCCAAATGCAATTAAAAGTGCCCTTCGGGTGTTCCAAGTTTTAATCATTCTCTGTGTGCAGCATTCCCATGGCTCCAAAGGGCTTTCTCTGCCTTCTCTCAGATGGGGCCTTTCTCCAAGAAAGAGGAGGCGGAGAAGAAAAGGAGGAAGAGAGGAGGAGGAGAAGGTGAAGGAGGAGGAAGGGAGAATCAGAATGAGATCTGACAGCTTTGTTTCAGAGGCCGAATCCCTCATCTTCTCTAAAGCACTGTCTCTCCTTTATGGACCCACGCCAAGGTCCCAGTTCTCAACCCCACAGTGGAGTGGTGTAGCAGGTTCTGAGAACAAGCCAGGCCTGAGCCCAGGAAAACATTGCTGTGGGATCAGCTTTGTGGCCTTAGGCATTGATAGATGTGTATGTGTAAAATGAGGATAATGATACTTATCATTTCATCAGGAGCATATAGTTCGTAATATATATAGAGAGGGAACTAATGGTATTATGAATATTGTTATTCTGGTGGATCCTTGGGGACGGTGGAGCTGGTTTCTGAATCAGACTCATGTTACAGAGCTCAATGCCAGTCCTTTCCAAACTGCCTGTAACACATGCTCCTCCAGCCTTTGACTAGTGGCCTCTTGACATATGAGCTCGATAACCCTTGAATTGGTCTATATCTCAGTCAATGAGATGAGTCATGCACTCCCAGTCAATGAGATGAGTCCACTGGTCATGCACTATCAGTCTACCTGACAATGCCAAATAGTTATAGTAGTCTTACAGATCTTATTCTCATTTTCTGAACTCATGACAGATTGGTACCAGACAGTTTGCAAGCCTGCAGTGACCCATGGGCCACACTTTGAATAGCACCTTTTATGCTTAAGTCTTTTGAGGATTTATAATATGCTGGGCATTGAGTAAGGCATAGGAGATTTTCTGGTGTGGCTTCTGCCTCCTCACAACGTCAGGGCTTAATGAGGGTTTCTTGCGGCTCTGTCAGAATGCATGAATGGTGAATGGTATATCTGGATTCCAGCCTACTGTGACCACCAGTAACTAAGGGTCATCTCAATCTCTGAGCAGGGATTCCTGTTTCATCCTCAGGCTTGGCCTGGCATTTAGGTGGAAAAGGGGGTTGAATTGTAACCCCTTCTCCTGTCATGTAACCAAGGGAAATATCCTGGCTGGGAGTCAAAACCTCACAAAAATAAGAAACAAAAAACCTCGGCCGGATTCCAAATGCTGACTTCAGCCACACTCATTCTGCTGCAGGCCACTTTATGTCATTCTGATGGAGGTCATTTTCCAAAGCTAATTGCCCAATTCTTTTAGGCACTGGACTATGCTCCTGTTGCTATCAGTGGAGGCTACATGCAGGGATCAATGTTCTTTAAAGTCTAACAATAACAACAACAAAAGTCTTCATTTGCTTGGGAAATTAAAGGTACAGGATCAAAAGCCACTACTGTGAAACCTAAATGTTTTCACACTTAGTTGATGATACTGCTTATTTGAAGATTTAGACTTACTTAACAATAACAACATCAAATAGCCTATAGATAATATCAAAAATACCCCAATGATAATGATTATACATTTGTGATAACACTTGTACTGGGGAGAGGTTCCAAATACAGGTACATGTTCCAGCTCCCTCAGGCCACACACTTCTTGGCAGACATCATCAATCAATCACTCCTTCTCTTCTTTCTGATCTTGCCTGCAGCATCAGAATCTCAGCATAGAATTCAAAGCCACAACCAATGTATGGACTTGGCTTCCTGGAGTAGTAATTCACAGTTTAGGAAGTGCTTGTTACATGCATTATTATTTTCACCCTCACCTGTAGCTACTGTGATTCAGAATGGACATAATTATTCACACATGAGAAAACCGGGGTGCTGAGAAATTAAGTCGCTTGATCAATATAATGTAAAAAATAACTGGCAGCAGTACAAGTTGAGTCCTGATCTGCTGCACTCAGAAAGTACAGGAGGAGACTGGCATTTATTATGCTTCTTCTGTTTGCCAGGCTCTTTCAAACTGTGGTCCATCTAATCTTCATGCCAACCTTGTGAGACATATTATTATTTCCAAGTTTCAGGTGAAAAAAATTGGATTCAGGGAGCTTAGGAAACTTGTTCAAGATTATGTCGGTAGTAAGGGGAAGCATTAGGATTTGAACCTACATTTTGCTGACTCCCAAACACATTTATTTGTGTTCCCACATGGCCTCTGCCATTCAACCTTGTACTTGCAGAAAACATTGTTAAGAGCAGGACATGACAAAGGCGTTTGGGGAGTGGTATTAATGACACCAACAATTTGAACATGACTTCCTTGCTCAACATTAGAGAAATGATTAAACACATCATAGCACCACACAGGCATATTTGTAGCTATTTTATGGTTAATGATGACTATGTAGAAACATGCAAGTGTTTACTAAATAACATTAAAAATTTGTATGTAACCTGATTGCATTTGTGCAGAAATTATGCATCTGAATGCACATTCTTTTCCTCGGCACATGGATGATTCGAAAGGATCAGCTATATGTTAGGTCACAAAACAAGTATTAAAACATTCAAAAAATTGAAATAATATGAAGTATCTTTTCTGACCACAGTGGAAAAAAAACTAGAAATCAATCACAAGAGGAATTTTGGAAACTATACAAATACATGACAATGAGACAATATGCCCCTGAATGACCAGTGGATCAATGAGGGAATTAACAAGGAAATTGAAACTTTTTTTTTTTGAGATGGAGTCTCGCTCTGTTGCCCAGGCTGGAGTGCAGTGGCACAATCTCGGCTCATCGCAACCTCCGCCTCCTGGGTTCAAGCAATTCTCTGCCTCAGCCTCCCGAGTAGCTGGGATTATAGGCACATGCCATCATGTCCGGCTACATTTTCTATTTTTTTAAGTACAGATGGGGTTTCACCATCTTGGCCAGACTGGTCTTGAACTCCTGATCTCATGATCCACCTGCTTTGGCCTCCTAACGTGCTGAGATTACAGGTGTGAGCCAGAAACATTTTTTAAAACAAATGATAATAGAAACGTAACACACAAAACCTATGGATACAGCAAAAGCAGTACTAAGAGGGAAGTTTATAACTGAAAGTGCCTACATCAACGAAGAAGAACAATTTCAAATAACCTAACAATGCATCTTAAAGTACTAGAGAAACAAGAGCAACCCAAATCCAAAATTACTGGAAGAAATAATAAAGATCAGAGCAAGAATCAATGAAATTAAAATGAAGAAAACAATGCAAAAGATCAGTGAAACGAAGGTTGGTTTTTTGGAAAGTTAAACAAAGTAGACAAACCTTAAGCCAGATTAAAAAAAAAAGAGAGAGAAGAACCAAATAAATAAAATCATAGTTGAAAAAGGAGACATTACAACTAATACTGCAGAAATTCAAATGATCATTAATAGCTACTATGAGCAAGTATATGCCAATAAATTGGAAAATCTAGAATAAATGAACAAATTCCTAGACATAGACAACCTACCAAGGTTGAAACATGAAGAAATCCAAAACCTGAACACATCAACAATGAGTAACAAGATCGAAGCTGTAACGAAATGGCTTTCAGCAAAGAAAAGCCCAGAAGCTGGTGGCTTCACTGCTGAATTTTACCAAACATTTAAAGAACTAATACCAATCCTACTGAAACTATTCCAACAAATAGAGGAGCGAGGGACTACTTTCAAACTCATTCTCAGAGGCCAGTATTACCCTGATCCCAAAACCAAACAAAGACATCATAAAAAGAGAAAACTACAGGCCAATATCACTGATAAATATTGATGCAAAAATCCTCAATGAAATACTTTCAAATCAAACTCAACAACACATTAAAAAGATCATTTATCATGACCAAGTGGTATTTATCTCAGGATTGCAAGAATGGTCAACATATGCAAATCAATCAATGTGATACATCATATCAACAGAATGAAGGATGAAAGCCATATGATCACTTCAACTGGTACTGAAAAAGCATTTGATAAAACTCAACATCTTTTCATAACAAAAAACCCTAAAAAACTGGGTATAGAAAGAACATGCTTCCACATAGTAAAACCCATACATGACGGACCTACAGCTGGTATCATACTGAATGGGGAAAAGTTTTAGTCTTTTCTTTAAGATATGGAACATGACAAGGATGCCCACTATTATCACTGTTATTCAACATAGTACGGGAAGTCCTAGCTAGAGTAATCAAACAAGAGAAAGAAATAAGGGGCATCCAAACTGGAAAGAAAAAAGTCAAATTTTCGTTGTTAGTCAATAACATCTGAAATTTGGAAAAACTTAAAGACTCTACTAATACTATTAGAACTGATAAACAAATTCAGTAAAGTTGCACAATACAAACTGAATGTAAAAGTCAGTCACATTTTTCTATGCCAACAGTGAACAATCTGAGAAGGAAACCAAGAAAGTGATTCCAATTACAATAGCTACAAATTTAATAAAATACCTAGGAATTAACTTAACCAAGTAAGCGAAAGATCTCTAAAATGAAAACTACAAAGTATTGATGAAAGACATTGAAGAGGATATACAAAAATGGAAAGATATTCCATTTTCACTGACTGAAACAATCAATATTGACACAATGTCCATACTACTCAAAGCAGTCTACAGATTTAATGCAATCCCTATCAAAATACCAATTTCTTCACAAAAATACAGAAAACAATCCTAAAATGTATATGGAAGCACAAAACACCCACAATAGCCCTAGTTATCCTGAACAAAAGGAGGAAAACAGGAGGAATCATTGTCTGACTTATACTACAGAGCTATAGTAAATAAAACAGCATGGTACCGGCATAAAAACAGACACATAGGGGGGCGGAGCAAGATGGCCGAATAGGAACAGCTCCAGTCTCCAACTCCCAGCGCGAGCGACACAGAAGACCGGTGATTTCTGCATTTTCAACTGAGGTACTGGGGTCATCTCACTAGGGAGTGCCGGACAATCGGTGCTGGTCAGCTGCTGCAGCCTGACCAGCGAGAGCTGAAGCAGGGCGAGGCATCGCCTCACCTGGAAGCGCAAGGGGGAAGGGGATCCGTTTTCCTAGCCAGGGGAACTGAGACACACAACACCTGGAAAATCGGGTAACTCCCACCCCAATACTGC
>NW_016806263.1:838227-880489 GCF_001698545.2 Rhinopithecus bieti | reverse complement strand
AAAAAAAGAAAAGAAAAATGAAGGCTCAGAGAGGTCAAGCAGCTTGCCCAGGGTCACACAGCTAGTAAGAAGATGATGTTCTCAGACACATACTGTTTAACTTACTCCGAAGCCCATGTCACAATGAGAGGGTGCTTATGTTGACCATGCTGTTACTGGAAAAACAAAATCTCTTGAATTACACCACTCAGCCAGGGTATATGGTTTTGGCTCAAAACACCTACCTGTGTTGGTACCTAAAACAAACTTGAAACTTATATTTTAACTATGTGAAACTTCCTAGAGCTCCCAAGCCACTAACACTCTCCACCCTTCTCTGACTCCTTTCACAGTGGGCCCTCTGTTTGGACTGTCCTCTGCCTTGTCTGTCTGATGATCACCTACTCATCTTTTAGAATCGATCGAAGGGCCATCTGCTCTATGAAGACTTTACAGCCTTCCTCTCCTACCTTCTAACAACCTCTCTGTCCTTTGTCCTTGGAATCAGATCATGGGTCCAGATCCCTGATCTGCCACTTACCAGTTCTGTGACCTTGGGAAGTTACTTCTCTGTGCCTCAGTTTTCTCCCCTGCAAAATAGGACTAAAAATAGCTCCTACCCCATATGGATGCTGTGAGTATTTAAAGAAAAAATAAAGAAAGACAAAGAAAGAGAGATAGAAAAGGAAGAAAGAGAGAGAGAGAAAGGAAGGAAGGAAGGGAGGAAGGGAGGAAGGGAGGGAGGGAGGGAGGAAGGAAGGGAGGAAGAGAGGAAGGAAGAGAGGAAGGAGAAAGAAGAAAGAAAGAGAGAAAGAGAGAAAGAGAGAGAGAGAAAGAAAGAAAGAAAAAGAAAGAAAGAAAGAAAAGAAAAGAGAAAAGAAAAGAAAAGAAAAGAAAAAAAAGAAAAGAAAAGAAAGAAAAAAAAGAAAGAAACTCCCTGCAAGGCATATAGCAGCAATGCCTGGCACACAGTAAGTGCCCCAGAAATGTTAGCTAGTACTATGTTTCTACTGCACCTGGGAACAATTTCTCTCCAAGAGTGTATTTGTTTTTCTTTCTTACATTCTAGGCAGTGATCTCCTTGAGGGCAGAGACCTGGCACAAAGAAAGTGTGTTAGAAATGCTTGTGAAATGAACAATGAATAAATGGGCAAACAGGATCTGGTGGTAGCTGACAAGGCTCCACAGCCAGGTCTCATTGACCTGGATGAACCAATGACCACTAAACTGCACTGCTTTCTCATCGTTGCTGAATTGGATCCCTTAGTAAAATGCCAGGCGGACAACAGGACTTCTGCTTCCCAGCAAACGAGGCAAAGGACACATTTCCGAGTTCCTGGCTTGCTTCTCCCATTCTAGTGCTTAAGTTCTAGCACTAGAGCGTGCTGCTTACCAAAAGGCGCCATCTCCCCATGCCCCAGTACACTGAGGACATGCTTCATGAAACCCACCACCTGGTATCGGAATACCCAACAGCCACAAAATAATGACTTCCCCATCCTGCAGGTCCCTTCCCACCTCTGGCTTGGATAACTACTGCAGGGACACTCAGTCAGCAAGTCCCAGCCCCCTCCAGAGGTCACAGAGGCATCCTGTAGAGGAAGTGAGACTGCACTGTGACAGAGCGCCATCTCCGCAGACTCAGCCACTTCCAGTCGTAGTTCCACGGGGACCACTCGGTCAGCTATCGTTGCACCTCTTAGCTCAGGGCACCTCTAACCTTGTCATGCTGGGATGCAACAGGAGGGAACAACAAGAGGGAACAGCAGGTGATTTGACAACCCAAATCAAATGGCAACAGTTGTTCTTGTTGTCGCTTCAAAAGTACCAGGTCACCAGTGTCCCTTCCAAAGTGCTGCTGGCGAGTGTCTGTGTTCAGTCCCATCATCTGCATTCACAATGTCCACAGCTTGGTCATCCTCAGGGTCTCACCTGCTCTCCCTCCAAGGGTGAGAGCCGCATTCGGTCAGCTCTGTGTATTTCCTGACTGCAGGTCTCCGTGAGAATGATTAGAATTTCACTGGAATAAATGAACTTGTTTTGATGAAGCTAGATAGCTGTAATTGCCTACTTTCTGCTCTGCTTAATTTTGTTGTGTTAGACACTGCATATTGAAATTTCAGTGTCTGGAGCCTTTAAAATCTCTATCCATCCTTTCCAAAGCAGGATGCATCCATTTTTAAAGTTCTTCAACTGCATAGAAGGTTTCGGATTCATATTTACCAACGTATCCATTTGACCTCTTTTTCTGATACTGGGAGTGGCATTGAAGCTTCTTGTTACCTTATTTGCACAATACTTCAGATGACCTTCTGGGGCTTGAGGCAAAAGCCAGGCTCCTCAGATGGATGTGGAGGCTTCGGATCTTAAGGCAACTTTATAAATGAATGTATGTTGTGACTGCTCTGCTGTCTTAAAAAACTTAGATGATAAGGCTACTAGAAGAATCTTAAATCCCAGTTCTAAATGGAAGAAATGACCTTTGTCTGTCATTCTCAGTGACCTACCCCATATGGATAACCACCACAGAAGCCCATGTCCACTGCTTTTGGGCAATGAGTTTGAGATTCTGCTCAGCCATGACCTGTCAAGTGGCCCACGTCAGCCCGAAGGATTGTGACTAGGAAGCATGACTTCTATCCTGAGCTGCTCCTTAAGACCTGAGGATCATTCCTTGGGCTATTTCTGGCTTTGCATCTCCCTCTATTTCAGAACGCTTCACTGGAACCACAGCTGACCACATCCCACCAGCCTGTGACTACCAACTGAGGACAGAGGCCATAGCTCCACCATGAAACCCAGCAACTGGAAAACTGCCAGGAATAACGAGTGAGTGAAAAGGAATGGAATGAAGGCAGGGAAGGTAAATAGCTACTGAGCCATGATGCACAAGTCAGGAAACAAAGTAGCATTAGACTCTCCCAGAGTGAGAGTAGAGAGTGGGTGCTGTGTTTCTCTGCGTGGCTCCAGCACAACAAACAATGATGGGTACACGGAAGGTGCTCAATACATGATGAGAATGAACACAAATGGGGCACTTTCTGTCCCCAGGCCCTGTGCTAAGCCCTTTACATGGACTGTCTGACCCAATCCTGGAACTAAACCCTACAAGGAGCTGATGTTATTTTTGGCAAAGTGAACGAAGGCTCACTGATAGATGCTGACTCTCTAGCAAAAGCAGGAAAGACATGACCCAATTCCTATCAAGATCATCAGTCTCCCATGCTCACTAGCAAGGAGCAGCATTCTGCAGTGAAGCTCATGGATTCTAGGGTCAGGCTGCCTGAGTTCAAGTCCCAGTTCTGCCACTTGTGTGTAAAGCTGGGAGACTTACTTCACTTACTGAAACCTTCGGTGCCTCACTTTGCCACAGGGATGGTAATGGGGTGCAGGGTCCGTTATGAGACTAACTCAGTCACAAGAAACACAGCAAAGAACCTGACATGCAGCAAGCACTGTGTTCCTGTGGTAGCCTCAAAACACTACTCCCTATTGCCAAAAGCCATACATGATTTCCTTGCTATCATTGTCAGGAGAGGGGTAGTGCCTTCTTTCCCTTTCACAGGTCTGACCTCAGTCTTTGTGGGCCACAGGATGTGGGGACCTGGTGGGCCTTGACCACAGGGTGAAAGTCAACCATTTACAGATGACAATAAGAGGAGTGGGGAGGAGAAGAAAGGAAATCTGGTGTTTATTAATCTGTGTTAAATGCAGCTAAAAGATGTAACTAAAAATCTGTCCAAGATCTTGCTATAGGATGAGTGACCAAGTCTAGGATAGTGTTCAAAGTCTCAGCTTCCTGTGTGGGGTCAGCTGAGGACACATAGTGTGGAACTTCTTTATCTGCAGGAGGAAGAGCATCTTCCCTGTTTTAAACTAAAACTCTCCTGGTCCCTGACAAGATGATATGCCCAGCAGTACAGAGCAGCCTTCTGAATAGTGGAGAGAACAACTTCATAGACCATCACGCCCCAGGCCTCGCCACCCATCCGCATTATGTCAGTTGTCCCGCAAGAGAGCCATTCTGACTGCGGAGACCGGAGGTTTGGGAGGACACAGCCCCAGCTACCCTGGCTGGGAGCACCCGCCGTCCACCCATACTCCTGGGCTGACTTTGGTTTCCCTCTGAGCAGAGACCAGTGGGCTCTTTAGTGGTTCAGGGCCACCGCAATGGCATGGGCATGAGGATGGGCAGGTGGGGAGCACAGCTGATTCTGGCTCTTGTCAGGCCTGGATTTGGCTCTGGGGCATCTAGGCTGTAGAGAGAAAGAATCTCCTTCTTTTACCCACCACCAAATCTGTTACATGTTGTGCAGAGAGTCCTTATGAAGCCTTAGAAATATCTGTGTTTCAGCATGGGATTGGATTTCTTCAGGAGACTCTTTAGGGCAGTATGTTGATTCTCCTAAGGGATGACCAGTGCCTGGATGGAGGCATAGGGGCAGTGAACTCACCAATAACTCATTTGAACTTGAGACAACAACAAGGGAAGCAGCAACACAGCATTTTGCGACAATGGGACATTGCTAGCCTTTGAATAATTAATTCCAAGAGACATATAGATATAGGACTGAACCCTGACAAATTCCAGGTTTGATGTTTTGTTAATTAAACCCCGTCCTCCATTGAAAACACACACACACACACATACATCTGGTACAGAACAAAGACACTGTGCTATATCACCAGTACCTCATTTTAACTTCTTGGGTCAGGATGCATATAAACCTCTGGAGTACTTTTCAAACTCACCAAAACATAAAATCATTCGATTGATCTTACCCTGAGGTAGTTGAGGGTGAAGTTTGTTAGCCCCATCCTGGTGATGTTTTTGGACAGCTGATCCAGGACCTGAGGATCTTGTGCCTAAATGGAGAAAAAACCCCACATGTATTTTATCACTACAGGATGGTCCTGAGAAAATCTCAGACTGTGCTACAGCTGCTAAGGAAATGTAATCTCGACATTGTTGATTTTATTTGGAGGGCAGGCTGCTGGAGGTAATTTAATTTACATTTCGAAGACACTTGCATATAACACTCAAGGACATTTTCAGATCAATTGTGCAAGACTGGGGAAAAACCAAACTGCTCAGATGTGCTTTCATTCCTTGGGATAAATGATATTACTTCCTCTTGGAGAGGCCTTGGCACTCAGGTCTCCAGCCTGAGTCACAGAACTCTGCCAGGAGAGCTCCAGGTCTAACGCCCTCTTTAGAGAAGCCAGTCCCCCTGGACTGGCCAGCTTCACGACTGGTCTTTGTTTCCTGCTGTGATAGTGGTGGTGTTTTTACAGCCTGGGGTTGAGGGCTGTATTGGAAAACTTTGCCACTGACTCGAAATACACACACACACACGCACACACACACGCGCGCGCGCGCACACACACACACATATATATGGAGAGACAGAGAATTCTAACTCTCCTCCCCATTAAGCTGAGTCTGGAAATAGATATCCCCAACAATTTTTATCCTGCAGGACTGTAAGAGGAAGTATCATATTTTCCAAAATGTCAGCCACATTTTAAGAAGGGATATAAAGTACCATGGGCCACACCAAATGTTCTGTTTGGCTAGAAGAAAATGAAAATTCTTTCTGGGATCCATTTTAAAATGAGTCTCTTGGTTGATGTTCTTTCTTTCTGTTTGCCTTTCCTTCTCCCTTAATTGATATAAGCAAATTGGCACTAAACAGAGGGAGATGGAAGTAAACATCCCCTTGTCTCCATGTCTGCCTTCATGAGACTAGGTTATACTAATGTGACTTATTCTTTTCTGTACATACCTTTTCTGATAGTGATACTACCAATTGGATTTGTGTATATAAATAAAAAATGCTGGAGAAAACAAAGCATGTCAGTTTCATGTCAATTTCCTAAAAGAGGTCTTCCCTGACATTGAGCCTATATTCTTAAACCACTCTGATGTGCTGGAAGAGTTTGTTCTATCAAGTAGTCAGGGTCAACCTCAAGGAACTTACATTTCAGTCAGAAGAGAGGAAAGCTAATAATAAAGGAATGCAAAAATCTTGTTCCTGCTGCTGTGGCTACCGATGACGATGATGAGAGCCAATCGCCGAAACCCGTAGAGGACACACTATATGCCAGGCATTGTTCTAAGTGCTTTACAGTCATTAACTCTTAATTTGATGATCTGAAACATGCTTTATTACTGTACCCATCTTATAGATGAGGGACTAGAAGCACAGAGATGTCACATCATTTGCCCAAATTCACCCAAGAGCAAGGGTCCAACCCTATGTGGTCTCAATCCAGGGCCTAGGTTCCCAACTATTATCCTTTGCTGCCTTTTAGTCTATTTTGAGAATAATAGAAGTGAATATTCCAGACTTCCTCAAAGAGAGTGGAGGATGTTAACTAAGCTTTAAAAACCAAGCCAGAAATCATGGAGCAGGAAAGTGGGGTGCCACAACAAAAAGGATAAGGCTAATGGGAAGGGCAGAGCTTGCATTAACTAGCCAGAAAGAGGTGGCTGACAACTAATGTGTGGAGAAATAGCCGGGAATGGGACAGCTGGGAGACAAAGTTAGAACCACCGTGGGCAAAATCTTGATTTTGCTACTTCTGGGCTAAAAAACATGGGGCAACTTATTGATTCTCTGAACCTCAGTTTCCTCACTTTTAAAATAGGAATAATACTAGCTCAACTCTCTGCCTGACTGTGAGAATTCAATAGCATGAGATATACAAAATGTTTAGCTAAAGGCCTGGCAGAGTAAAAAATCAGTAAATGGTAGTTACTGTTACGTTATTTTCTTTTGATTGTTCAGGGTCTTTAAAATTAGGCTTATGAAGTCTGATTTTGCTCCAAAGATTTTCATGGAAGCATCATGTATTATAGAGGAGAGACTTAAATTTAAGTTGATGCCTTTGACGACTTATTAAGAGATTGCACCTGACTAGTTCCTACTTACATTTAAAATACGTCTCTAGATCAGCATAGAACCCACCCTTGCACCTAATTTGTGCTCAGTAAATTTGATGTGATTTATAGTCAAACAAAACCAACAGAAGCCAAAATATTCCACTTCAAATTTAGCACCACGATCAGGGAGGACAAACTTCTGACACGAATCTGAAGATCTGAGTCCCATGTCCCATCAGATGGTTCTAATCAAAACTGGAAACTGCTTTTCTAACTTCTTGTTTTATTTCATTCCCCAGTTATACATAACAGGTTTATTAGCCCAAGCAGAGCAGTAATTGGCAATGACTGAATGGAATTTAAGAAAAGTACAAACTGTTTATTGAAGTAACCTCAATTTGGAGTTCAAAATAATAAAATATAAAAAATAGTCACACAATGTACCAATCTTGGAAACCAAAAGGGGAGCAAAGGGCCTGTGGATTAAAATGGTTGAGAACAAAACTCAATATTTAGAGTTAATTACCTAAAGCGTGACAAGTACTGGAATTCTTTCACAGAGAGAGGACTGGGTTTTTCCCCTTGAGTGAAATGAAGGAGAAAAAAAAAAAAAAAAAGAAAGAAAAGAAAGCAAAACAGGAATTAAATTACTTACATGCATGGCTAGGATGCTTCTTGGGACTAACTCTCGGTATTGTCTAATGGTAAAGTGCCATGTTTTTATTCTCATGAGATCATCAAAGGTGAACTCCAAGATCAGTCTGCCTTCTGTACACACCTAGAAGTGACAAACAACACAGTCATTCATTATGCACTTTGTGAAAGCCACTTATTGTAACTCACATATCAGCTACTCAGCGTGGTCTCCCTTTCTGTCCTTGGGCAGTGCTAGCTCTTGGTAAAGATGTGACACAAGTGATGTGTCCACTGCACATGGTACAAATGTCAGCTCTAAAATCAGTGGGTTCAAGAGACTGTACAGCTGCTTATTGGCCGTGATGTGCTAGTAATTCTACTAGTTACTGCTGAAACTCTATGACCCTCAGTTTCTTCATTTGTAAATATGGAGATAAAACCCATCTTATAGTGACATTGGGTCAAAAAGTTTTCCTCCACTTTCATCATCCTTCAACCACAGAGGCTTGAGATCTTATTCTAATCTTGGTTATCCTACTCTGGGACAAAGTACCCAATAAACTCATTCATGGTTAAGTGTGAGTTACTACAACTTGATCCAACTGGAGGAAGTTTTTATTTCGAAAATGAAATTCCAGAGGACAATGCTTAACCCAAGGCAGTTAGTATCAGTTACTGACATGTGGAAAATAGAGACATGTGTCAAGAGTATATTCCTTGAATCTCAGCACATCAGCAATGATAAATTCTGCTCGCACAAAAGGCCAGTCTTAGGGGGATGGGACACTTTATCTTTCTAAGAAAAATATATATTATTAATGAAACATAATAGAATTTTGAAGGGTCTCTTCCTTGATAGAGTAATCAGTGACAGAGTAGCATTTTAATCTTTTTTTTTATATTCATAGCATTTTTAGCATGTAGTTCCTATTTTATTTACCATTTCTTTCACTATTAACAACTTTGAAATCAAAGAAAGTGCTAGACATTCACAAACCACTGAGCCTATGTCAACTCTGAGCTAGGAAGTGGCGGTAGTGTATTGGTTCAGTTTAAATAGTTACAACTCATTAATCGGACCATTTCTGCCTTAGGAAAGCAGTACAAAATAGTGGGTGCATACTTTGGCATCAGAGGGTACTGGTTTTGAATCCCAATTCTACTTTTTACTCATTCTGGAAATTTGGGGAAAATCTAATAAATTCCCCCAAATTCCAGTTTTTCTCATCTGTAAAATGGAAATAGAAATACCCTTGGGTAAGGATGTTAGGAAAATACATTAAATAAAGTTATGTACGTAGGCTACCTGGAATTTTGCCTGGCATGTAGTAGGCTAGCAGTAAATGATAGCACTGCAGATAAAAAGAATGCTACCCAAGAAAACACAAAGTCCTAGACCAGTAATGGTCATCGTGTGCCACTTGAGACCTAGGGCTTCACTAGTGGTGGCATCTCAGGGGCCCTGCTGGGAGGAACTGGGCCTCCATCTCGGCTTTGAGATCCTCATTGACTTTCTGGATTTCACTGAGCAGCTTTGATTTTTCAGTTTTTTACTGCATTGGGTTTCTGATCAAGCTTCTTGGAGAAAGATTTCCTAGGCTAAAACAAACATACAACACTCCAGACACTTGAAAAAACACACTCAAAAACAAATAAATGAATAAGTAAAAATTAATTAACTGAAGAGAGAATGTAAGTATTTGTAAAACTACAGTCCATGAAGATAGTGAACAATTTATATCAGCCTTTTATGAAATATTAATAATTATTTTCTTCTTTGGAAATTTAATACAAAACACCATCACTAATTGAGATGCAACTTGGTCCACAGCACTGGGTTGGGTGCATTCCATGCGCTCGAATTGAAGGTAACATGTTCTTTCAACAAATCAAATGCCAGTACAGGAGAATTACTAACAAGTGTTGATGGGACACTACTCGAGAAAGATGCTGTTAATGTGTGTCATCTTTGTCTTATCAAAGATTTCAGAGATACTGTGGGATAATTATTGATAATCTGGGTGAAGACCTTTGCTTCAGATCCAATTAGCAGGATCTGTGGGTAAACTCAGGCATGTGGGCACCTTGCCTCAAAACCCCTTGACTGTGTAGTCTTCAGAGTCTTGTTTCTGGTGTCTCAGCCGTGAGAGTTGAGTGCATAGAAATGGGAGAAGACTTCAGTGTCCCCAGACCTCTCCCCTTGAGCATCATCAACTTTGGAATTAATTTACCAAGACATTAAAAAGAGTTGCATGGAGATAAAGCCACACAATTCCCTCTGGGGTGTCGGCATGACAGAAGCCACCTGTGGTGACAGCTTTCACGAAAGGGAGGTAGCTATGGGGAGCCATCAACAGTGAAATGTCTTGACAAAAACAGGACAGGCATATTTGGATGCTATAATCCTCTTTTAAAGGGGAGATTATTGGATATTTAAACAAATATTAGCTTAGTTAAATGTCAGCGTTTAAAAAATTATCTAGTATATTTGTTTTGCATTTGTGAACCACAAACACAGGGCAGGTGAAGGGTCTGGTTTACTTCTATTGGGAGAGAATTTCATAATGAGAAGGCATGTGTGTAGTCCTACTGACAGATGACTCAATTGGAGCATCTGTAAGGTCAAGTTAAATTGTGTCCTTTGTTCACGGTAACAGAATGAGCTAGCTGGGGACCTTTCTTGCAGTCAAACTGTCATGGGCCTACAAATGGAAAATTGCAGCAAGCCTTGGGCTCCTCCAATTTTCAGTCAAAACCAAGGGTTTAACTGGGGTATAGCATGTGCAAGGCAGGAATCCTTAGAATCAAATCTGAGTTGACTACATTTTCTTTAAGGAAAAATAAATGACTTCCTTGAATGAAAGGACAGAGGAGCATTTTGGTCACGGCTGGTCTTCCCCAAGTAATTACACCCACACCTTCCAGGGCCTAGACAGCCACTCCACACCCTGTACCCATCATAGAAATTAAAGGAAACCAAAGGCTTTGTGATTTGCTTTACACGCAACAGCCAGCAAATGGAATGGAGGCAAATAAGAGAAAATATATACGTATTTCCTATTTAGAAATTATAAAAAACAGGCATAGCCTATAAAAGGGAATTAACATATTCTCTCTTCAGAAAAATTCTGTGCATTCCTCTTAATCAATACAATTAATGTAGCTTTTATCTGAAGTCGGCCTTTTTTTTTTTAAAAAAAGATGTCTTTCACTTGGAATCCAAAATCAAAAGGGTCCCCAATTAAGAAAACATTTTCTGTTGTGCTGAATTCATGTTACCGTACTGTGAGCTCTGACATTTTGTTTCTGTGGTAACCAAAATCAGCTGATTAGTTGGCATGGCAACAGAAAAGATGTAATCCCAGCAGACACACTCTAATCAATGCCCCCAGTACAGATGGTCTCCGGAGGATCAACAAGAAAGAGGCTGGCAGGCATTCAGCCGATCACGTGCTAGCTTGAGACTAGGCCAGGAACAAGAGAACTAAAAAAGAACATTTCTCAAACTAACCAGTAGCTTTTTAACCCTTTTCTTTCTTTGGCTAATTGTAACGCAATATTGACTGTATATTTAGCTGTATAATACAATGATTCTCATATAGCTTTGATGAAATCAAGTGTGCTTGTTAAGTGGGAGTGTTTATATAATTTTCTTAGTTTGTATGCTTGGAACAGCACGCATAGAGTAGTGCTTTTAGATTAACAGTTGTGCAAAGCTCATTGTATCTTCCTTAGTGGCACTTCATATGTAAATGCATACATATGCATTATACATATATATATACACACATACACAAACATACACATGATCTGATCATTGATATTATAATTTGGTTAGAGTCAGGAGAAGAGTAGAAATTCTGAAATATAATGTGGTATACAGGCTAAGGTAAGAAGGATGAACTGTCGGCCAGGCGCGGTGGCTCAAGCCTGTAATCCCAGCACTTTGGGAGGCCGAGACGGGCGGATCACGAGGTCAGGAGATCGAGACCATCCTGGCTAACACGGTGAAACCCCATCTCTACTAAAAAATACAAAAAACTAGCCGGACGAGGTGGCGGGTGCTTGTAGTCCCAGCTACTTGGGAGGCTGAGGCAGGAGAATGGCGTGAACCCGGGAGGCGGAGCTTGCAGTGAGCTGAGATCCGGCCACTGCACTCCAGCCTGGGCGACAGAGCGAGACTCCGTCTCAAAAAAAAAAAAAAAAAAAAAGGATGAACTGTCAAAGACGTAAGTAAGTGTTCATACAGGAAAACTGGTGGGTTCACTTCCATGGCACTTCTCTGTAATAGTAAATAATTTCATAATCACAAACTGAGAACACAGAAAACATAAACCAATCTTTATAGAGATGACAAGAGTGTCCAATAATGGCCATAACTTTGTTGTGGTTTGTAAAACCTAAAATTAACCCCAAGAATGTACCCTAGAAAGTGTTCCTCCCCAGAATCCACCAATGTTCACATCCTCAAATATAAATATTACTCGGAGGCTTAAATTCTGAAAACCTTGGTGTCTGCTCTTCTGATTATTAAACCTTGTTTCCTGTTTGATTAAAAAACTGAAAACACAAAAGAAAGGCTTTATAATGTGTGTTTTAAAATTCTAATTACACGTTTATCCATAATCGATAATGTTCCTGGTATCAGGAAATTGCAAAGTGCTCATGATACTCCCGAGGAATAGTTAATATTTCTGTTGATTAGGATTGCAGCTGATTTTTGATTCACGAGTTGACCAAATTTTCATAAAAGCAACTCAGAACCACTGGGTCAAATGCTATTTGGGGAATGAGAGTTTATTGATAGCCTAAATTAGAACACTGCGATGCTGCCTGCACACAGTATGCTAAGTACTAATAGTAGGCTTCCCTTTAAAAATAAGCATTGGCTTCTGGACCCTTTTTCTTTGTAAAAGGTCTGAAAGGTCATTAGCCCACTGTTTTGTAATAAACAGCCATAATATTTTATTACATGTAAATGAGTTATTTTAATTAATATAAGAACAATAATATTGGAAAGGTTTTGAGTATTATAATAATCACCAAGGAGCAAAAAAACAAAACCAAAAAATTGAGAAAGGAAAAAAAGAAAAAAAAAGGATCCTTTCATTTCCTAAAAATAAATGTGCATAATTAGCATCTGGACTAAGTCCACGTAACTGAGCTCCATTTCCCAGAAAGTGACATTTTTCATCATGGTATGGAAATATTCATTTCAAGAGTCGGCAAATATACTTCCTTGGAGTTGCGTCAGATGGGTGGTCCGAACAATTTCTGCTTGGGGCAAGGGAGCTGTGTTCAGCGAAGTGCTCAGGTCTTTCTGGTGACCACCTTAGACACCTGAACAAACCACTCAACCATCTGAGAGGAAAATTTCAGGATAAGAAAGAATGCAACACAGGAAAACCCTAGTTTCTGGATTTGAATGAAAATAACACTTTATCGATTTGTCAGAAGAATGGGATTCTTTTCGATCTAAAACAAGTCCCAAATGTTCAGCACTAAACCTTCAGAGCAGCTATGTTCATTTATGAATCAGTTTTGACCTGAGAAAGAAAGATATATAAAGACTGCAACAAAATGCATTTTTATTTTCAATGGCTACGGCTTTGGAAGCAACTCCTTAATTACAGCAAAGCCTTTTCATTTAATTATCATGGATTTTTTTTTTCCCCTTACAGCATAAGGAGTTGGTATGTTTCTCTTGAATTACCTAAAATAACACTAAGCCTAGAGGAAAAAAGAAAAAAGAAAAAAAAAAAAAAAAAAAAAAAAAAAAAAAAAAAAGAAACAATAAGGAAGCAGCAGAGAAAGGCTTTCTCTGCAGTGCTAAGACTTTGTAACACTAGAAATGAATGGCTTGCATGTCCCTCTGATCTACAAGATTATGTAAATGTTCTGCATCTCCAGAATGAAGTGAGACATGGACAGATTAAACCATCATTCAGGTGATCATTGCTTTCCATGTAGCAAAAGTCTCTTGCCAGCCAGGACTTCTGCATCCCATGTGAAGCTGCTTTGTCTCTGAATGACAACTTTCCTCTCTGCCTGTTTAGAACAGGAAGAAAGAAAACCCTACCCTTTCCTACATTTTAAAAGTCTACTGACAAAATTAAGATGCCATAGAATCAGTGGTATTTGATGATTTGTTTTTGCATTTTATAACCATTTCCTTTGCCTTTGGTTTTGTACACCAGCATGGGCACTGGAGAGATGAAAGTATACCAACAAGATCAATGAATAAATATATTTTTATTCTTGCAGCAAAACTGCATAAGTAATAAACACATCTTCAGTTTCATACATTGGGCTTTTGCAGTTAACCTTGATGATTCAACCTCTCTTAAGTATAAAAAGAGGGTTGTCATTTGTGTTTTGAACTGAAAGAGATAGCTGCTATCATTAATATCACAAATTAGTTTCATGTTGAGTGTTAGTCAAAATGCAGTGAACTAGTGTTCATTAAACTTCTGTTTGTCAGATTCTGTGATTAAATATTTGTTCTTACTAATTTTTCTACCTGCAAAAGGACATAAAGAGATTATCTGTAGTGTTCCAGAAAGGTCCTTGGTGAGAGGGAACACTCCATATGTCAATTTTCTATGTAGGGCAAGGATCGTAGATCTAAAATGTATAGAAGATGAGGTTAAAGATCTATCTCTTCTGTTTTTCATTTCACAGCCTCCATGGGGCTTTGAATTCAGCCTCAAACATTGTGATAATCTGATCCTGACACTTGACCTCCCCTCATTCACTCTTTTATAAGTATACCTGTTCAGCTGCTTATTGAATTCCCTAATTTCATTGACATTTTAAAGTTTTTATGTTCCTTTACAGATTACAGTTGGGTCATGGTTAGAGGATTCTTCCCTTATTCAAATTTGAATTCAGCTCCAAAAAGTTATTTCAGTAACAAAGCACAAATACAATGCTGACCACGCAAAAACAGGATATGTTCTTTCAGCTATAGTAGATATTTTGTATAAAACAACAAATCTAATCTAGCAACTAAAATTTACAAGGCAGTTAGAACCTCTCTTCCTCTTAGTTTTTGGCTCCCTGCTCTTTGATTTTTATGTGCTCAGTATCTTGTGCACACATCTTAGAAAAGTGTTCACCCCAAGAGTCAAGCCATGTCACAAACAAGGAAGATTCTCTCATGGTGTTGAGAGTGTCTGGGAGATGAGCAATCAGCCCCAGGTTCCATAGGAAAACCATAATTATTATTCTTTAATGCACTCAGAGTAGGAAAAGCTGGGCATGTGACAGAGCCTGTCCTGTACCTTGGTAAACATGGGCTTCCCGTGCTGGGTGACCATGGTACACTGGTCGCAGTCCACCGTGATGGATGAGTTGTGGTATGACTCTTTCGAGTGTTTGAGAATGTAATACAGGTCGGTCACCCCTCCTTCAAACACAGTGCTAAAGTAACGGGGGATGAGGGTCCTGCCGATAGCTGGGAGAGAAACACAGAGAAACAAACCATTAACAAAGATATCCCACCAGCCCCACACACCCAACACCATTGCCAAACCTCCTAAAACCGGATACTGATCATCTCAAGAAACCATAGCAAGAGGCAAATTTCTCTTTAAAAACAGCCATGATCCTTCTGGGTTGCAGTTAATAAAATATAATCCCCAACTATTCAGGAAAAATGTGTCCAGTCATCTCTCCAGATTTTGTGTCCACTGCAAGTCAATAAAATAAGGGTTAGTACTTTAAAAATAATAGGGGGGAAATGCATGAACTACTTTGGACCTTGTATACTTTTGGAGTGAACATGTTTGTAAAAATAAGACACTTCCAATCTACTTGGACTTTTTTAATGCATCATGTATAGGCCAGTTACCCAGTCATGTTTTATTTTTATTATTAGTAGTGATAATATAAATTTTAATAACATAATGCTTTGTAGTGTGTAAAGTATTTTGGTATTCTCTCATTGGATCTTCAGAACAACCCCAAGAGAGTTCAGGACTGATACCCAAAAATGTTATTATGGTGGGGGGTTGAGGAGGTTATTTTGAATGTTTCAAGGTCACATGACTTGTAAGTAAATATTTGGGGTCTCTAACTGCATGTCTATAAACACCTAAAATATCTGCTCTTCCCAAAACTGTGTCTCTGACTGCTTTAAACAATGGAAATCTTTAAAAAATAATCCCCATCTCCATATACAAAGAGATCCATAACTATGTAAATGCTGATTATTCTATCTGCTTTTGGAGCTGTATAAGATATCTCTCTAGAATAAAAGGCTCATTTTAAGAGAAGTTGATCCCTTTCACTTGGTCTAAATTGGTCTCTTTCATTCCATGTGTCTGGTCCTGCCCCATTTTAGTTTCAGCGATTGTGTAAGTAGCTGGGCCTTTCTGACATAGGACGCTTAGAAATCTCTAACAAGCCCTTTTTTCAGCAGTGATTTGAAATCCTCTTACACTGGAAATCCCAACTCATAATATCAGGAATTTTGCCTATGTGCGGATTTTAAGGCAAAGTTCTAAAGCACTCTCAAGCAATCCAAGGTTTTTAATAAATCTCTTACATTCACTATATAATACCCTTTGAAAGACAAAAATAATGTTTAAGATAAATAAACTACTGAAGAAAGCTTTAGCTAGGAAAGATCACCCAATCGTCACTTGAATGTTTTAAAATACTTAATTTCATTTTCAAAGAATCAGTGATAATCCATTTTGTATGGATCTATAGCTCTTTTGTACATGAACTTGGAAAAAATAAGTATAAAGAAAATACCCTGCCAAATTGTTTTCTGAAATGATTTTAAGGAATCCCCATACGGATGACTAGTCTCTAAATAATTTACACAGTTGTTATTGCCTCATATTTGCTGCAGGTAAAATCAATCAACAAGTGTGTGCTAAATATTCCAGGATTTTCAGTGATTCCATCCTAGATAATCCTTCTACATGCATTTTCTAAATACTGCCTGATCTCTAATACTGCATGCTCATTTTCTAAATATAAAATTCAAACAAGAGTAATTTGAGTCCACCATGTCCTTTAACAAATGCATAGCTAATATTATAAAGAAAACTTTGTAATGCTAAAATCCGTATTGTACTTCACTAAACAGATAAAATTAATATTGAATGCATTTCAAATATTCTAACTTAAAGCTAATTATCATAAATCAGCCTAAGTAATTTGACAATTTGGGATTCATACTGTTGAGAATAAATGCAAACTATAAAAATGCAGATGTAGGCCAAAGAATTGTCACATTAAAAAGGTTATGGCAAATAACCACCATTGGATTAGGAACATTATACTTTATTTATCATGAATCCTGCACAAGTTAATTCCTTTAGAGCACTGTTTGCTACATATCACCATCGTTTTCATTCATAGTATAATAAAAGTTGAAAGGGAAAAACATTTGAAAGTCTTTAACTTTAAACCTAAGTTTTTAATTACTTCCCCAAATCCAGAAAATGTACAAATTATATAGTAAATACACTTAAAGAGAAACATAGCTTTGCTTTATTGAATAATTTCTAGCACTCTAGGAAATGGTTGCCATGGATACTGGAGGTTTGTTTTCAGTCCTGTTTCCTTTGTGAGCCTGCCCTCCCATTTTTCCATGGTCCTGTTTAGACCATTAGTCACAAAGGTTCATTATCCACCGTAGTAGACTAAACCCACAGTCCGGTGGCCCCAGTAAACCATGACAATGGTATTCACACCCTTGAGTATGCAGTCTCCTCTCCATAAATCTGAGCTTGGCCCTGTGATCTGCTTTAATCAATTGAATGTGGCATGAATATCCTTGTATCAGTTTTGGGCTACACCTTTAAAAGAACTGGAAGCTTTCACTTTGTTCTCAGGAAGAAGTCAGTTGCTACATACAAAGTCCTACTACTCTAAGACTGCCAGACCATGAGAAGCCCAACCTAGTCATGTGGAGAGGTCATGTGAAGGAGAACTGAGTCTTCCAGCCAGAAACCCCAACTGAGCTTCCAGCCAACAAACAGCACTAACTTACATGGGAGAAGCTGTCCAGGAAGTGAATCCTTGAGCTCCAATTGAGCTGCCTCAAGCTGGTGTCACATGGAGCAAAGACGAGCTGTCCCTGATGTGCCTTGCACAAATTTCAGAATCATAAGTAAATAAAAGAAATGTTTGTATTTTAAGCCAACATGCATTGGGGTGTTTTTTAATGTGTCAGTAGATAATTTTCAACCACACTAGCCACAAAGGTAGTCAAATAAGAATTCTTCCCTGAAAGAAAGAGGGAAGTTTTGCCAGGAAAAACTTGCAAGTCATGAAAATATAGGAGGCTGAAAACAGAAGAAAAGCAAAGCAAATTGACAGAGAGGCTTCGTGGGCTGATCTGGGCCCTAGTCTCGGCTGGGAATAAAGCCAATGCCATCCCTCAGAGGTCACACTTGTGTGAGGTGTGCCCCTCCTTTTCTTTCTTTCTTTTTTTTTAATTGGCTCAAGCTGGTTCATGTTGGATTTCTGTCATTTGCAAATAGAGAAATCCTGACCACTGCAGTCCTCTTCCGGCATGGACAGAGTAGTAAACACTGAGAGAATAAAGAGGAAGTGATGAGAGTGATCAGCTACAAGAGATAACTGACTCTCCATGCAACACACTGTGTTAGAAGCTGCAGGAGATTAAAAAGGTGTCAGAGATTGTATTAGTTTCCTGTTGTTGCTGTAACAAATTACCACCAACGTAGTGGCCTACACCACCACAAACTTATTATTTCATAGTCCCGACAATCAGACATAGGGCTTGCTGGGCTGAAGTTAGGTTGTCAGCAGGGCTGAATTCCTTTCTGGAGGTTCTCAGGGAGAATCTATTTTCTTGTTTGTTTCATCATCTAGAGGATGTTCACACACCTTTCATGTGGCCCCTTCCTCCATCTTCAAAACTCACAGTAGGGAGTTGGGGCCTGGCGAGGCATCATTCTTACTCCCTCTTTTGCCTCCCTCTTGACTTTCAGGATCCTTGTGATTGCCCTGAATCCATCCAAAGAATTCAGGATAATCTCCCATCTCAAGATCCCTAACTTATGAGCTCTGCAAAGCCCCTTTTGCCATGTAAGATCACATTCACAGATACCAGGAATTCAAACCCGGATATCTTGCAGGAGGCACTATTCTGCTTCCCACAGAGACTATACTTGCCAACAGCTTCTGTTTTACAAAGGAGAGCAATCAAGAATACAAGAAACACACGCATACACCGTGCACGCATGCACGCAATGTGCAATACATAAATAATGTGCAGTGAATGGGACAGACAGCCAGAACAAAATCCCATGCGCCTGAAGAAATCATTCTATTGATCATTCATCAATTTCTTCTGTAAACATTGACTGAACCTGGAGTAGGTATAAAGCTCCATGGTTGATGGTCGATGTTGCAAACACAAATTTTTGTCCCTCTCTTTCAGATTCATTTTTGAATTTGAATTAGATTTTTGTCCCTGCCTTTCAAATTCATTTCTATCAGGAGAGGTAGCAAGTATCTAAGTATCTATAACATGACGTGATCGCTGATAAAGCTTAAAACTGGATTTATGATTTTGAACTCTTTATCAGTATCTCCTGTATCCTGAATTCAATGTACAATTTTATCATTTCTGAAGCTCTGAGATTAGCAAGTTCTTTTAATGCAGTCAACCATGCCACTGCATTGCACAGTCAGATATAAATGACTAAATCAGTGAACATTTCAGATGTAGGTTCAGCAGTCACCTAACTCGACAGCCACACCAGTTCCAAATCTATTTAGATTTTACAGTGTTACATTCATATGTCAAAGTTACACTTTACATTTATACTTTTATCCCTGGAATTAAAATAATTTAAATATTGATATACATAAATCTACATTGTGCTCCTATGAAAAGGATTATGTCTTCTTTTGTTTTTTAAATATTTTTTAATTTTAATTTTTTATATTTTTAATTTTTAATATTAAAAAATATTAATTTTTTAATATTGTTGGAGTGAGGTTAAGATTATAGTAGATTATAAAGGCAATGGTATTTTTCTAACACATTTAGATCAAAGCTCCAAAAGTTGGGAAGTGTGGAGAGCCAGATAACACAGGAAGATTTTCTGTGATGTTAGGTGAGTAAAATATACCATACATTATTTATCTATGTATTCATGAAAGATAAAAGAAAATCATACATTAAATTATTCAGGTGCTGAAATGTGTATAAACAATGTTTAAATTATACCCTATACTTTATAGGTAAATATGATTAGTCCAGAAATAGCTAAGATTTTATTCAAAGCTAATTGTGCTGTGGATCCCTGCCTTCAAGCTCCTTAGGGAGATTTTCATTGTTGTTCTGTTTTGTTTACATCCATTCATATTCCCCAGAAATTCTTGCTATGGAAGTTGATAGGGTGACGGTGTGGTGGAGGCAGGATCTAGCTTCTATCTTTTCTTGTAGATATTACTTGTAGATATTAGGATATCTACCAGATATTCATTGATGTTAACTAACTTTTTTCCTTGTTTAGAAACAAAATGGTGTAATACAAGCTGGGAGATCATAAAGAAGACATAAACTACTGTGCATCCTCCCCAAAGCGGAAGGTCTGCCTTTTAGAGCATTTTATCTCTTTTAGTAATTATGAAATGCATTAAAAAAAACTCTTAAGGATGTTTATAAGTAATTCACGTGAAAGAAATTGTATGTAGAAAATAACCACACAGGAAAAGATTCAAACTAGTTATTGAAATACGAGGTTAAAATAATAACAAAAAGATTAAAACATAAACCTGGTGAGGTTGTGGTAAAACAGACATACACAAATATTTTTAGGGAAATCAACGTAGTGATTGCTTCTTATTTTGAGAGTTTCTAACTCTCTGGAAGTCTGTTAGCTGGGACTCTAAGCTCTTGGTAAATACCCTTACCAAACTGCAACTCTCAAGTTTATGTTTAAGTGCTCTGAAGTTCTACAAGTCTTTTGAGAAACCATCATCTAATGTGAGACTTTTTAATTTGGGGGCATAAAATTTTAAATGCCTGTAATTTCTGTGTTTCAAAGACAATTTGCTTCCAAGAAATAAAAGGGGTTAAGAGTCTGATTTTAATAAAATGTGAAGTAAGAGGAAAATTTGTAACTAACAATATATTAATGCCATTTGACATATGATCATTATTTAGCTGATGATTTTGCAACTCTGAAAAGAGAGAACCATATAACCAAGCATATGTTTTTAATTAGGCAAACTTAATTATATTAAAATTATTTACTATACTAGGATTTAAAAAATTTGTATCTAAACATGAAAATAGATAAATTCGTTGGCTAAATATGGGTAGTTTTATGTGGTTCTGCTAAAGCTACTGTAGTTCTGCTATATGTCAAAAATCCAAATGGAAATTCTATTATTCAGATACATAATAAACACCAAGAGTCATTAAACTTTAAACTTATCTGTATTCAGAAATCAGTAAATGCATTATGCTGACCTGCAAATGAATATGCTCCTAGGAGTGAGATAAACAAGACTGATGATTTTATTTATGGTAAATAACCATTATATATAGCCAAAACAATAGAAGCAAAATATGCTTGACCTGTGATGGGGGTGATACTAGTTCAAGGTAGATCTCGTTGTTCTTGATGAAGGGAATGCAAGTTGAATTAATTAGTTAATTTTACTTTTATAAATTGGCATGATTTTCATTCTAATATGCCTTTTACTTATTTTCTCAACCAAACTAATTTACTTGAATATTTTCTCTCTGATGATCTGTCTTGCTATTTCAAAGATTTATTTATTTCATATATACTTATTAAGTAACTGCTACAGGCCAGATATTGTTCTAGGTGCTAGAAATAGACAAGTAAGGAGACAGAGAATAAACTTGATGGCTCGGGAAGGCCAACTAGTTTAGATTGGCCAGTCTGGAAGGCTGCCGTGAAGAAGTGATGATGGAGATGAGTCCTAATTGAACAAAGCCATGTGAAGATCTGGAATTAAAGAGGTCCAGGCCCAGGAACCATAGGGGCAAAAGCCCTAAGACAGGAATGAATTTTGATTGAACGAGTTTGGTGTGTTACGGTATCAGAAAGAAGACTTTGTGGCAGGAGGGTGGTCAAAGAGAACAAGATGATAGAGATGGGGTCACAGAAAGAGGCAGGGGCAGATTATGTGGGACTTTCTAAACCACGGCAAATGGCTTCCATTTTATCCTTAGTGCAATGTCAAGACATTGAAAGATTTTAGCCAATGATATAATTTACTCTGTTTTTCCTAAATGCATTTCCAGCTGCCAGCATGGTCTCAAAACACCATAAAAATTTTTGATCCTCTTATAAATTTAATAGGCATTTTTTCTTCCACTTTCTACCTACCAAATTTTTCATAACGTGACCAAGACTTCAGTCACCCTATCTCACACTAGGTGCTAAGTGCTAGAGAAACAAGGATGACTAGACAGACCCCATTCCTGCTGTTACAGAGCTTTTGATCAAGCAATTCTTAGCATCATTAATTCACCAATTAAAAGTATGTCATGGCTCCATCTTGTCTCTCCTGTTTCCCCATTGTCTGACACACAATAATGAATGAGTCAATGCAACAAGTGTGTGAATTTATAGGTCCCAAGTCATAGGAGCTTACATGTAAACCTGATAGAATTCATCTCATTGAATTGAACCCAGTACTTCGACATATTCAGATTATTTTGGATCTTGATTCTGTCAGTGATACTATGGGCTATTTATTCTAGATGTGTGTCTTCCATGGTGGCAAAACTCTTTTGACTTTGATCCAAAGTACTGACAATAACATTGTACAGGAGAAGTCCGTAGCAATGGAGACCTCCTTCTAACTGGACTTCTTAGTATGAATCAAACACCCTGTAAGTATGAAATTGAAGTCCTTTAATGACTTCCATAAGAAGTCCATGCTCTGTTACTAATGGCTCATAAAGACAGTACAGAGTCCATGGGGAAAGAGTGAGGTGTCAGAGAAAGACCCACGCTGAGGGATGCAGAGACGTTAATCAGGCATAGAGGGCGAAGGAAGAGAGTGATCCCGGGAGAAGCAACAGCATTAGTTAGAGAAGGTGGTATATTTCCATCACCTAGGCTGCTGCCTTGGTCAGATGTTATATATTTATACCTTGGAAGATCTCATCTGGATGAGCTACTCCATTACACAGAGCTCTTGCTCTCTTCTTATGATGGTACAATATCCTTTTAGTTATTAAAATTTTAGGATGTAGTTTACATCTGGTAGATTTATTTTTGCCCTTACTCTTTTATGTCAGCATTGTCATAACTGTACTCTGTTTTTTATTCTTCATATGAATCTTAAAGTAATTATGTTAAATTCAAAAAAGAAACACGGAGAGAGATTGATTCAAATTAAATTAAATGTACTAAGAAAAAGTTGACATCTTTACAATATCCAATCTTCCTATAAAGGAATATGAAATGTATGTCCAGTTGTTTAAATCTTTATTTTATCTTTAAAAAATTCCATAGTTTTCTCTTTTCTTTCTTTTAGAGAAAGGGTCTCACTCTGCCACCTGGGCTGGAGTGCAATGGTATGATCATAGCTCACTGTAACTTCAAACTCCTGGGCTCAAAGAATCCTCCTGCCTCAGACACCCAAGTAGGCTGAGCACACAGGTGCCACCATGACAGGCTAAATTTTTTACTTCTTTATAGAGACAGGGTCCAGCTGGTCTTGAACTCCTGGCCTCAGTGGATCCTCCTGCCTTGGCTTCCCAAAGGGCTGGGATTACAGGCATGAACCATAGTGCCTGGCCAACCAAAAATATGTTGCACCCTCTAAGGTTTGTAGTTTTCTATATTTGGATACTTAACATTTCTTAAGATCCTTGCATATTTTAGTTATGCTAAATGGTTAATGGAATTTTAAAAATTTTATTTCCATTTGTAACCCAGGCATTTAACTGAATACTCATTAATATTAATAGTGTTTTGGGAAGGTTTTAAAAAGTTTTCTGGGCCAAATAATCCATTATTCCCAAATATTGATATTTTTGTTCCCTTTCTCCTTACCTATATATAGATTCTCCTTTCCTATATATAGTCCTGTTCTAACCCTTGCAATAACATGAGAATATATATAAGAATGTATATATATTGCAATAACATGAGAAAATATGTATATATGTGTGTGTGTGTGTGTGTATATATATGTATGTATAACAAAACGTTCAGAAAAAAATTTAAATAATGAGGGAAGTAGTGGGCATTCTTTTTTCCCCTTGATAGTTTTAGGGGAAGTAAAGTTAGGACTAGGGGAAGTACTAAATGTTGATTTGAGATCTTGTTACTTACTCTGGAAAGAAAAACAAACAATTATTCTATTCCTTGATTTTACGACTTCTTTCTTTTTAATCCTGATAAACGTCTAATTTGACTGTATGCCTTTTCAGTAATAAAGTAATTTTCCTTTTGAAAACTATTCATTAATATATTATCAATTATTGAATACCTTTTCAACTCTTAGCATAAACCTTACTTTCTCTTATGCACACATATACTACATTTTTGGATAAATTTAACTTATGAATTAATTCATTCCTTTCACAAATGTCAGTAAAAGCAGTGCCCTATTTGAGCCACTTGCTGGATGCTAAGTTAGAAAGATAGGGCCAGCAAAAGGTTTAGTCCAGTAATTCCCAGCAGCATTTCCTAATCCCAATGGATTCCTAAAGGTCTTAAAACACAACTTTAGCTAGTTCCATGTTTTTTTAAAAAATCATTAAAAAGGAACATACTTAACATGTTTCTTTGATTCGAGTAGGATGATCTCAACTATGGTAATACTGATTAGCTCTTGATTAGTGATCATGAATGGCACTTAACAGATGTGGAAAAAAATAAAATATAAAATCTTGACAATTATTTAATAAAAGTAATTAGGTTATCTATGATTATATTCCACACCTTCCTTTTAATAGGAGAGAAATTCCATGATCAGAGAAGTAAAACTACATAGCTTACTTGGAGTTAGGGTGGAATAAAATGGAACACTTGTTTTTAATCAATCAATGTTGGTTAATTTCTGTGTCTTGATTTAATTATAATTAGTTCTTAAGTCACATTAGTAATACATGTGCAAAAAGAAAAAAAACCATATTACTCTCACAGGTACTCACTAGCTCGTCACAATAAATTTGATTCTTTTCTCCAGGTGTTGAGCTAGACCTTACAGAATCCTCAAACTCCCTTTTAGCTCAGTGCTGTCTTATGACAGAGTTGTGGCCAGTGCCTAATGGACACTTTCATTGTTTTCATTTTGTTCAACAGAATAGACGTCAAGAAGGGAAATCCCACTCCCAGACAGGCCAGTAAAATCATTCTGTGTGTAACTGGTGCACTGTCTCCCTATCTCTGACATTCACACACTGAAGACACAGTGGGCAGATTCCAGAGACCTCCCCGCCCCACTCACTGCCCTAAGGATGGAGAAGTCAGGAAATGGAGGAGCCTCTGGTTTCCTAAATTACCACCAGGAGGGGGAGCTGCCACATTTGGGGAGAACTCATTTGGACTTTGGAGCAAAAAATACCTTTCTATGGTGTTAAGACATTAGAATATCAAACTTTATTTGTTTAAACAGCTAGGGTTAAGTAAAACAGTTACCAGTAAGTGTAGGTTCCCTGACCACCCTATACCCACCAATCTCAGTGCCTTCACCACTTCCTGGGTCACCTTTTTATCAATGTTTCCTAGCCTTCTAGATTTTTAAATTATTTTGTTTCATTTTATTTTGTGTTTATTTACACAAAGTTATATTAAATGTATTTATATGGCAGGATTTTTCTTTTATTAGTCAATAATACATTTTCAGCTTTAAATATGTTAGTGTACATAAGAAGACTCATTTGTTGATTTTAAATGCTGCATTGTATTCTAGAGTATGGCTCTATCAAAGTTATCTACATATTCCCATGTTGAGGGACATGAGAGATTTTTTTACATTCTTTTCTCAACAGGGTAGACCCTGAGAAAGGGAAATATATATTTTATTTTACTAGGTACTAGAAATTGTCCTTCAAAATGCTGTTACCAATTTACTTCCTTATCAGCCCTGATAATACCTGTTTCACCCACAACCTTCACCAACACTTAATATTGTCAAGTTTTAAATTTTTTGCCTTTCAGATCATAAAGCAAGTCCCTCACAAAGTGACAGCCCTCAAGTACTCAAAAGTTTATCTGCATGTAAATGATAAAGGTAAATAATTAATGACAGGCATCCAGCTCATGTGGTTATTGCTCCAAGTGACTAATTTACATTTGGCATTTTCAGATGGTTTGCAGTTTTCTTCTCAAAATCCATTCACTTGGCTGCATGGAAAAATTACTCCAGACTAGAGAAGTAGAAAAGAAAATCGACTCCTTTATTTTTCAAAGTTGCCAAAGTCTAAGAATTCTTATAAAATTATTTCAATATGTTTTATCAGGACTTCTCCAACTCAAACCAATGGGGACACCCTAAGTCATTGAATTTTGTGTTTTAATATCAACACGATTCACCTGGGTTAGAGAAATGTTGCCAGAGAAACAGACATATGTGTGTAATTTCCAGTTTAATCTAAACCAGGAATCATCAACCATTAGCAATTCTAACTGGTCAGAGAGGTGATTTCCTTACTGTAGAGAGAAGGCCGACATGGGTAAAACTGGTCCTTTCTTCAGGGTTGGATATTATACAAGACATTCGTTCTAAAGTGTTAAGCAGTTACTAAAATAGAAGCTAATAAAATATGACCCTTGAAAGAGGATTTTGAGGTCAAAAGAAAGGTTTGTAGAATTAAAATAATAAACTGGCTCTCCTCCACCACACTCTTTTCTCAATGCCATTTCAATCTCATCTACTTCCTTAGTGGTGCCATGCACTTGCATTCTTTGAAACTTTTGCTCACTCAGCATCCACCACCCAGGGGGGCCTTGCTTGGGTCTCTTCTGTTTTATCCAAACTCTTAGGCATCCTCAAGTCTCAGCTCCAGCAACATCCTCCCTGCCCTTTTGAGTCTCTCATTCTCTCCTTTGTATTCTTAAAGTGTTCATAAACTTGAGCACTGCCTTGGAAGTTTCTGATTCATACACTGGCTGTGCTACTTACTCATACTGTGACCTTGAACAAATGATTTATGCTCTCTAACCCTAGCTTCTTCAGCTACAAAATGGCAATACAATAACTGCTTCAGTGGGCAGCTGCAAGTATTAACGACACTATGCACGTGAAGTGCTTAGCACAGTGCCTGACACATGTTAGCTCTACTTATCACTCCCATAATACCCTGTTTATGCACACACTTTGGGACTCATCACACTGCATTGTGATCATCAATTTTATTGTCTTCCCTTCAGTGACTGTAGTTCCCTGAAGGCAGAGAACGTTTCTTGATCATTTCAGTATCATGCCACATTTGTGATGTAAATAGCTACTTATGAGATGTTTGGCAAGTGGATAAATGTGGACTTGGCACACCTATTTGGACAGTCTGCCAATCTCAAACCTGTTATGCATACTCACGGGTTTCTAACACAGAGGTAAGGCCACTTGCATTTCAGGTTCAAGAGAATCAAGACCACAAAAACAGGGAAATAAGGTTTTAGGGCCCTGTATCTGGAATTTTCATATGTCAGTGTTCTAGTCCAGAACATGGTTTATGGTTTTAGAGTGATCACTTTAAAAGATTCATTTTTAAAGTTAATTTTGAGTTCTGCAAGTAAAAAAATAAAGTCTCCTATCTAAGATAACTTAGTTTTGATGGGGTTTCTACTTTATCATAACTGTATGTGCGTGATTCACAAACATCTGACTCCACACAGAAAATCACACGTCTTTAAAAAAAAGACAACAACAACAAAAAAGACTCTATTTGCATGCCAGGTCAGCATTGCAGGGGCATTTTACAGGAAGTAAAAGTCCTTGGAAATGAGAAGCAGTAAAAAAGGGGTCAGATTCACATTCCATAGGAGTCCACAGGGGGCTGTGCTTCTGACCCTTGGATTGTCTACAAGAAAAGGAACAACCGTTCCGACACAGAATTAATGTTGCATAGGCTCTCAGGCAGCAGGAGGGAACAGCCCAATTATACCCATCCAAGTCTGAAACGTTGCCTGGGCACCAGCTGTGGGGTCTGACGTTCTGTGTGCAGGTTTTAGGCAAAACCTTAGGACTTAGGCAAGAGAAAGCAGCCTCTGGGCATTCTATGCGTTCTGAAATGGCCCTGGTCAACCTGATCCTTGGACCTAGGTCCCGGTGCTTACGCACGTCACTAATGTCTCTCACAGGTTAAACACACAACCAGCCCACCAGACATTCCGCCACTATCCCATCATCCTTCCTTGAAGCTGTCCCATCACCTCTCAGTGGGGGACTGGGGCTCCATTCCTAAAGATGAATGACAACTCTGAACGGTCTGCACTCCATCCCCTCCAGGAGGAGAGGAGGCCTTCTGACAGGGAGAGAGGAACACCGGACATCTGCTGGACCACACGAGTCAGGGGCAGAGCTGCTCCATTGCAGGTCACAGCTCAGGCTTCTCTCTCTGGCTTCATTCTCTCTCTTCTGTCATCAATAGAAACTAATTAATAAGAAGGTCTGGGGAGCTGGGCCAAGATGGCCTAGAAACAGCCGCGTTCGGAGGCTCCCACAGAAAAAACCATAATAAGCGAGTGAATCCTTCACTAGCAATCAAAGTATCCATGTTCTCCAATCAAAATTGACTAGAAGGCTGGTGTGACCTATGGATAGTGTGAGGCGGTGGCCTACCTGAAAGCCACGCAGGGAAGAGGAACCCCCTGCCCCCAGCCAAGGGAGATGGTAAATGAGCGTGCTACCCAACTGCGGAAACTGCTTTTTCCACAGAACTGTGCAACCCACAGATCTGAAGATCCCACTTGCGAACCCACGCCTCCGGTGTCTAGTGTCCCAACCCCAGAACTAGCAGATTCTTACAGCCTCTCAGCTGGAATCTGCTTAAGCCTACTGAACTCCCCGGGGGAGGGGCAACCAGCACCTGCTGCCGCTGCCTGCTGCCTAAGCCATTTGAGCTCCTTGGGGGAGGGGCAGCAGCCAGCACTGGGACTCACAGCTGCCTAACAACCTAAGCTCCCTAGGTAGGGGAAAGGTGGCACCCGTTTCTATAGCTCCAGGCTGTACTTTTCCCCTGCTGGAGCCAGGGAGGCTGGACAGCTTGGTCCCAACACACGTGCCCACAACCCAACACATGTCCCCACAACCCAACACATCGGCTGTGGCAGTCTGCGGCCAGAGTGCCTCTTCAGGCCCAAACCTGACTCATTCTCCCTCAGTGGGCAGTGCTTCCCTGCAGGATCTCCAACAACTCCAGTCAGAGGCTCAGGGACAGAATTCAGATCTCCCTGGGCCTGAGCCCCTAGGCGGAGGGGGAAGGAGGGTTGCAGTCTCTGCGGACCACCAGACTTAGCTTCTCCTCCTAGTAGTTTGAGGAATCTGGGTAGCACAGACGGGAGGGTTTCCGCCCAGCGAAACACACTCTCCCCACCAAGGGTCAAAGTGCTTCGTTAAATGGGTCCTGCTACCTGTGCCACCTAACTGGGTGAGATCCTCCAACAGGGGTTGTCAGATACCCTACTGGCATCCTAATGGCATCAGGTTGGTGCCCCTTGGGGTCAGAGATCCTGGAAGAAGGAGCAGACACCCATCTTTGCTGCTCTCCAGGCTCCTTGAGTGACGTCTCCAAGATACAGGAGCGAATCAGATGAATATGGCCTGAAGTGAACCTCCAGCAAACTGCAGCACCCCTACAGAAGAGGGAGTTGACTATTGAAAGAAAAAAACAAACAAGCAGAAAGTGGCAACAACAGCATCAACAACACAAAGGCTCCCATAGAAACCCCATCCAAGGGTCAGCAGCCTCAAAGACCGAAACTAGACAAACTCATCAAGATGAGAAAGTATCAATGAAAAAATGCTGAAAACCCAAAACGCCAGAGTGCCTCTTCTCCTCCAAATGATCGCAACATCTCTCCATCAAGGGTGCAGAACTGGGCAGAGGATCAGATGGATGAATTGACAGAAGTAGGCTTCAGAAGATGGGTAATAAAAAACTATGATGAACTAAAGGAGCATGTTCCAACCCAAAGAAGCAAGAGCCTTGATAAAAGGTTAGAGGAATTGCTAACTAGAATAACCAGTTTAGAGAGGAACATAAACAACCTGACGGAGCTGAAAAACACAGATGAGAACATTGCGATGCATACATAAGTATCAACAACCAAATTGACCACGTGGAAGAAGGAATATCAGTTTGGAGACCACCTTACTGAAATAAGACATGCAGGCAACAATAGTGAAAAAAGAATGAAAAGGCATGAACAAAACCTCCAAGAAATACGAGACTTCATAAAAAGACCGAACCTACGATTGACTGGAGTACCAGAATGAGATGGGGAGAATGGAAACAAACTGGAAAACACACTTTACAATATTTTCCAGGAGAATTTCCCCAACCTAGCAAGACAGGCCAACATGCAAATTCAGGAAATACAGAGAACACCATTAAGATACTCCATGAGAAGATCAACCACAAGACACATAATCATCACATTCTCCAAGTTTGAAATGAAGAAAAAAATGTTAAGGGCAGCCAGAGAGAAAGGCCAGGTCACCTACAAAGGGAAGCCCATGAGACTAACAGAGGATGTCTCAGCAGAAACTCTACAAGCCAGAAGAGACTGGAGGCCCATATTCAACATTCTTAAAGTAAAGAATTTCCAACCCAGAGTTTCATATCCAGCCAAATTAAACTTCATAAGTGAAGGAGAACTAACATCCTTTCCAGACAAGCAAATGCTGAGGGATTTTATTACCACCAGGCCTGCCCTATGAGAGCTCCTGAAAGAAGCACTAAATATGGAAAGGAAAAATCAGTCACTGCAAAAACACACCAAAATATAAAGACCAATGACACTACAAAGAAACTGCATCAACTAGTGGGCAAAATAACCAAATGGCAGCATGATGACAGGATCAAATTCACACATAACAATACTAATTTTAAATGTAAATGGGCTAAATGCCTCAATCAAAAGACAAAGACTGGCAAATTGGATATGGAGTCAAGACCAGTTGGTGTGCTGTATTCAGGAGACCAGTCTTACATGCAAGAAACACATAGGCTCAAAATGAAGGGATGGAGGAAAATTTACCAAGCAAATGGAAAGCAAAAAAAAAAAAAAAAAAAAGCAGGGGTTGCAATCCTAGGCTCTGACAAAACAGACTTTAAACCAACAAAGGTCAAAAAAGACAAAGAAGGGCATTACATAGTGGTAAAGGGAACAATTCAACAAGAAGAGCTAACTATCCTAAATATATATGCACTCAATACAGGAGCACCCAGATTCATAAAACAAGTTATTAGAGACCTACGATGAGATTTAGACTCCCAAACAATAATAGTGGGAGATTTTAACACCCCACTGTCAGTATTAGACAGATCAACAAGACGAAAAGTTAACAAGGATATCCAGGACTTTTACTCAGCTCTACATCAAGTGGACCTAGTAGGCGTCTACAGAACTCTCTACCTCATATCAATAGAATATATATTTTTCTCAATGCCACATGGCACTTATCCTAAAATCGACCACATAATTGGAAGGAAAACACTCCTCAGCAAATGCAAAGGAGCAGAAATAATAACAGTCTCTCAGACCACAGTGCAATCCAATTTGAACTCAGGATTAAGAAACTCACTAAAAACCACACAATTTCATGGAAATTGAACAACCTGCTCCTGAATGACTCCTGGGTAAATAATGAAATTAAGGCAGAAAACAGTAAGTTCTTTGAAACCAATGAGAACAGACAGACAGTGTACTGGAATCTCTGCGACACAGCTAAAGCAGTGTTAAGAGGGAAATTTATAGCACTCAATGCCCACATCAGAAAGCTAGAAAGATCTCAAATCGACACCCTAACATCACAATTAAAAGAGCTAGAGAGGCAAGAGCAAACTAATCCAAAAGCTAGCAGAAGACAAGAAATAACTAAGATCAGAGAAGAATTGAAGGAGAAAGAGACACACAAAAAAATCCTCCAAGCAATCAATGAACCCAGGAGCTGGTTTTTTCACAGAAATTAACAAAATAGATAGACCACTAACTAGACTAATAAGAAGAGAGAAAAGAATCAAATAGACACAATAAAAAATGATAAAGCGGATATTACCACTGACACCACAGAAGTACAAACTACCATCAGAGAATACTATAAACACCTCTAAACAAATAAACTAGAAGAAATTGATAAATTCCTGGATGCATACACCCTACCAAGACTAAACCAGGAAGAAGTTGAATACCCGAATAGATCAATAACAAGCTCTGAAATTGAGGCAGTGATTAATAGCCTACCAAACGAAAAGCCCTGGACCAGATGGATTCACAGCTGAATTGTAACAGAAATACAAAGAGGAGCTGTTACCATTCCTTCTGAAACTATTCCAAACAACTGAAAAGGAGGGATTCCTCCAACTCATTTTATGAACCCAGCATCATCCTGATACCCAAACCGGGAAGAGACAGAATAAAAAAAGAAAACTTTAGGCCAATAACCCTGATGAAATTTGATGCAAAATCCTCAATAAAATACTGGTAAACTGAATCCAGCAGCACATCAAAAAACTTGTCCACCACGATTAAGTCAGCTCCATCCCTGAGATGCAAGGCTGATTCAACATACGCAAATCAGTAAGTGTAACCCATCACATAAACAGAACCAAAGACAAAACCACATGATTATTTCAATAGATGCAGAAAAGGCCTTCGGTAAAATTCAACATCGCTTCATGTCAAAACTCTGAATAAACTTAGGTATTGATGGAACACATCTCAAAATAATAATAGCTATTTATAACAAACTCACAGCCAATATCATATTGAATGGGCAAAAGTTGGAAGCATTCCCTTTGAAAACTGGTACAAGACAAGGGTGCTGTCTCACCACTCCTATTCAATATAGTATTGGAAGTTTTGGCCAGGGCAATCAGGCAAGAGAAAGAAATAAAAGGTATTGAAATAGGAAGAGAGGAAGTCAAGTTGTCTCTGTTTGCAGATGACACGTGCCAATGCAAAATTCAGTTATCCAAAACATGTTTATGTATGAAATGCCTACTATGTATTTACATTTAAAAAACCCCATCATCTCAGCCCCAAAATTTCTTGAACTGATAAGCAACTTCAGCAAAGTCTCAGGAAACAAAATCAATGTGCAAACATCACAAGCATTCCTTTACACCAACTATAGGCATACAGAGAGCCAAATCATGAATGAACTCCCATTCATAATCGCTACAAAGAGAATAAAATACCTAGGAATACAGCTAACAAGCGACGTGAAGGACCTTTTCAAGGAGAAGTACTAACCACTGCTCAAGGAAAGAAGAGAGGACACAAATAAATGGAAAACCTTCCATCCTCATGGATAGGAACAATCGATATTGAGAAAATGACCATACTGCCCAAAGTAATTTATAGATTCAATGCTACTCCCATCAAACAACAATTGTCGTTCTTCACAGAATGAGAAAAAAACTATTTTAAATTTCATATGGAATCAAAGAAGACCTTGTATAGCCAAGACAATCTTAAGTGAAAAGAACAAACTGGAGGCATCACACTACCTGACTTCAAACTATACTACAGGCTACAGTAACCAAAACAGCATGGTACTTGTACCAAAACAGACATATAGACCAATGGAGCAGAACAGAGACCACAGAAATAACACCACAAGTATACAACCATCTGATCTTTGAAAAGCCTGCCAAAACAAGCAATGGGGAAAAGATCTGCTACTCAGTAAATGGTGCTGGGAAAACTGGCTAGCCCTATTTAGAAAACTGAAACCAGACCCCTTCCTTATACCTTATATAAAATTAACTCAAGATTAATTAAAGACTTAAATGTAAAACCAAAACCATAAACACTCTAGAAGAACACCTAGGCAGCACCATTCAGGACATAGTCCTGGGCCAAGACTTCATGGCAAAATGCCAAAAGCAATTGCAACAAAAGCCAAGATTGACAAATGGGAGCTAATCAAACTAAAAGCTTCTGCATAGCAAAGGAAACTGTCATCAAAGTGAACAGACAAACTACAAAATGGGAGAGAATTTTGCAATCTACCCATCTGACAAAGGTCTAATATCCAGAATTTACAAGGAACTTAAACACATTTACAAGAAAGAAAAAAAAAAACTAAGTCGGCAACCCCCCCAAAAAAAGTGGGCAAAGGATATGAACAGACACTTCTTTAAAAAAGACATTTACGTAGCCAACAAACATGATAAAAGATCAACGTCACTGATCATCAGAGAAATGCAAATGAAAACTACAATGAGATACTATCTCACGCCAGTCAGAATGGTGATTAGTAGAAAGTCAAGAAACAATAGATGCTGGTGACGCTTTGAAGAAATAAGAATGCTTTTACACTGTTGGTGGGAGCATAAATTAGTTCAACCATTGTGGAAGACAGTTCAGCAATTCCTCAAGGATCTAGAACTAGAAATACCATTTGACCCAGCAATCTCATTACTGGATATATACCCAATGGAATATAAATCATTCTACTATAAAGACACATGTACACATATGATTATTGCAGCACTGTTCACAATAGCAAAGACATGGAACCAACCCAAATGCGCATCGATGATAGACTGGATAAAGAAAATGTAGTACATGTACACTATGGAATGCTATGCAGCCATAAAATGAATGAGATCATGTNCAAGACTAAACCAGGAAGAAGTTGAATACCCGAATAGATCAATAACAAGCTCTGAAATTGAGGCAGTGATTAATAGCCTACCAAACGAAAAAGCCCTGGACCAGATGGATTCACAGCTGAATTGTAACAGAAATACAAAGAGGAGCTGTTACCATTCCTTCTGAAACTATTCCAAACAACTGAAAAGGAGGGATTCCTCCAACTCATTTTATGAACCCAGCATCATCCTGATACCCAAACCGGGAAGAGACAGAATAAAAAAAGAAAACTTTAGGCCAATAACCCTGATGAAATTTGATGCAAAAATCCTCAATAAAATACTGGTAAACTGAATCCAGCAGCACATCAAAAAACTTGTCCACCACGATTAAGTCAGCTCCATCCCTGAGATGCAAGGCTGATTCAACATACGCAAATCAGTAAGTGTAACCCATCACATAAACAGAACCAAAGACAAAAACCACATGATTATTTCAATAGATGCAGAAAAGGCCTTCGGTAAAATTCAACATCGCTTCATGTCAAAAACTCTGAATAAACTTAGGTATTGATGGAACACATCTCAAAATAATAATAGCTATTTATAACAAACTCACAGCCAATATCATATTGAATGGGCAAAAGTTGGAAGCATTCCCTTTGAAAACTGGTACAAGACAAGGGTGCTGTCTCACCACTCCTATTCAATATAGTATTGGAAGTTTTGGCCAGGGCAATCAGGCAAGAGAAAGAAATAAAAGGTATTGAAATAGGAAGAGAGGAAGTCAAGTTGTCTCTGTTTGCAGATGACACGTGCCAATGCAAAATTCAGTTATCCAAAACATGTTTATGTATGAAATGCCTACTATGTATTTACATTTAAAAAACCCCATCATCTCAGCCCCAAAATTTCTTGAACTGATAAGCAACTTCAGCAAAGTCTCAGGAAACAAAATCAATGTGCAAACATCACAAGCATTCCTTTACACCAACTATAGGCATACAGAGAGCCAAATCATGAATGAACTCCCATTCATAATCGCTACAAAGAGAATAAAATACCTAGGAATACAGCTAACAAGCGACGTGAAGGACCTTTTCAAGGAGAAGTACTAACCACTGCTCAAGGAAAGAAGAGAGGACACAAATAAATGGAAAACCTTCCATCCTCATGGATAGGAACAATCGATATTGAGAAAATGACCATACTGCCCAAAGTAATTTATAGATTCAATGCTACTCCCATCAAACAACAATTGTCGTTCTTCACAGAATGAGAAAAAAACTATTTTAAATTTCATATGGAATCAAAGAAGACCTTGTATAGCCAAGACAATCTTAAGTGAAAAGAACAAACTGGAGGCATCACACTACCTGACTTCAAACTATACTACAGGCTACAGTAACCAAAACAGCATGGTACTTGTACCAAAACAGACATATAGACCAATGGAGCAGAACAGAGACCACAGAAATAACACCACAAGTATACAACCATCTGATCTTTGAAAAGCCTGCCAAAAACAAGCAATGGGGAAAAGATCTGCTACTCAGTAAATGGTGCTGGGAAAACTGGCTAGCCCTATTTAGAAAACTGAAACCAGACCCCTTCCTTATACCTTATATAAAAATTAACTCAAGATTAATTAAAGACTTAAATGTAAAACCAAAAACCATAAACACTCTAGAAGAACACCTAGGCAGCACCATTCAGGACATAGTCCTGGGCCAAGACTTCATGGCAAAAATGCCAAAAGCAATTGCAACAAAAGCCAAGATTGACAAATGGGAGCTAATCAAACTAAAAAGCTTCTGCATAGCAAAGGAAACTGTCATCAAAGTGAACAGACAAACTACAAAATGGGAGAGAATTTTTGCAATCTACCCATCTGACAAAGGTCTAATATCCAGAATTTACAAGGAACTTAAACACATTTACAAGAAAGAAAAAAAAAAAACTAAGTCGGCAACCCCCCCAAAAAAAGTGGGCAAAGGATATGAACAGACACTTCTTTAAAAAAGACATTTACGTAGCCAACAAACATGATAAAAAGATCAACGTCACTGATCATCAGAGAAATGCAAATGAAAACTACAATGAGATACTATCTCACGCCAGTCAGAATGGTGATTAGTAGAAAGTCAAGAAACAATAGATGCTGGTGACGCTTTGAAGAAATAAGAATGCTTTTACACTGTTGGTGGGAGCATAAATTAGTTCAACCATTGTGGAAGACAGTTCAGCAATTCCTCAAGGATCTAGAACTAGAAATACCATTTGACCCAGCAATCTCATTACTGGATATATACCCAATGGAATATAAATCATTCTACTATAAAGACACATGTACACATATGATTATTGCAGCACTGTTCACAATAGCAAAGACATGGAACCAACCCAAATGCGCATCGATGATAGACTGGATAAAGAAAATGTAGTACATGTACACTATGGAATGCTATGCAGCCATAAAAATGAATGAGATCATGTCCTTTGCAGGGACATGGATGAAGGTGGAAACCATCATCCTCAGGAAACTAACATAGCAACAGAAAACCAAACGCCACATGTTCTCACTCATAAGTGAGAGTTGAACATTGAGAACACATGGACACAGAGAGGGGAACAACACACATCAGGGCCTGTTGGGGGATGGAGGGTGAAGGAGGGAACTTACAGGATGGGTCAATAGGTGCTGCAAACCACCATGGCACACGTATACCTATGTAACAAACCTGTACATTCTGCACATGTATCCCATTTTTTTTACAAGAAATAAATAAAAAAAGTAAATAAATAAAAATTTTTTAAAAAAGAAGGTCTAGGGAACCCTCCTAGGATTCCTCCTCCCCGGCCTCATTAGGCCTGAGCCTCTGCCAGTAGTGGGTCATGGGGTCAAGAGTGGGGACCTGCAGCAGCCCTGCCTAGGACTTGACTCCCTGCTCTGCCTTATGTTAGCTGTGTAACTTTGGGCAAGTTCCTTAATCACTTTGGTCTCAGGTTTCTCATTGGATAAATGGGAATTAGAACAGAAGCAACCTCATGGGGATGTTATACAGAGTGTATAAAACCATCCATGAAATGCTCTTGCCTCAGGTGAACTCTACCCCCTCACCCTAATTAACTTTTCTTCCTCATATTCGTGGATACTCACATGATGTCATACTTGTTACTGTATCAACCATTCCCCCACAAGAATACAAGCTCCAGAAAGGGAAGAACCATGTCTTTTTGTTACTGGTTATCCTCTCAGAATGCATAGTAGGCATTTCATAAATAAATATCTGTTGGATGACTGAATTTTGCATTGGTACATACCAAGATAATGTGTTGACTGTTGTTATTTTATAATTTAATTATTATTAGCTTGCCATAAAGATTAAATAACATGGAAAACCTGTTATTCCCAGTGTGTGTTCAATACATAGGGAATAAATGCTAGCAAAAGAGAAAGGGAGAGATGGAGGATGAATGGAAAGAAGGAAAGAAGCATCAATGCATTCCCAAGCAGAGGTGCTGAGAATAAAATCAACTTGATGTCCAGGTAGGCAGTGGGGCAAAGGGGTGGTTGGTGTCAGGAGACTGAGGAGATGGAACCAGCCACCTCAGTCCCTGGCCAATAACCCATTTTGAGTGAACTGTAGGTCGGGGAGACAAGGCCACCAAGAGAAACCATGCTTCCTAAGAGTGACTTGAGGCTGTCCTGGTCCTGTATGACTCTGCATTTGGGATCTGGAGACATCTTCTGTATCAGAACTTACTCCTTTTGCTATTTCCCAGAGCTAGGAGACCAGGGATATAGAGCTTGGCTGCCTCCTTGAGTAAAAGTCCCCTCACACCACCCCATGTCAATATAAATGTACTACGTACCAAGGCAGGTCAGGGTAATCTAGATCGAGTTCTCCTGTCTGCTATTATTTTCTCAAATCTTTGGAAACTCTTGGTATTATTTTTGTAGTTTGTATTCAAATGACCATTAGTATGTCCTTGCTACATAATAACATCTCTTCAATTATCCTACTCTTCATCCCTCTATCTTTCCCCTCCTCCCCTTTTCCTATCCCCCAAGGATTTTGTTATTAGAATTTCACCCTCTTCTCAGAGGGAACGTTTTAGCAGCATGAGTTTATGGCAACCGTAAAGAAGGAAGTTGGAAAGGCAAAGCCGGACGTGATCCCCAGTTTTATAACAAACTCCTGTCAAAACATAACAAACCCCAGCCAGACATGAGTTGCAGTGACAGAATGCAAGACCATAAAGATGATGGAGATCAGATGGGACAGGCACTTAATAGAAACAAACACCTTCCTTGCGAACAGATAGGCGAGTGGAATACTGAAAACCCTCCCTGGGAAAAAAAAAAACAATGCTAGGAAGAAATAAGAACAAAAACATAAAATTCAAATGACAGCCCAGCCCAAGGAGATAAACTCGAGGCAGAGAATCCAATTTTAAATCAAGTCGACATCTCCTCTTGACCTTAATTGACCTCAGTAAGCCAGATCCTGAACAAATATAAAATTAAGAAGTGAGTAACACCCAGTGGAGAAATGGACCATTCGAGTGTAGGTGTTGGAAGTTTCACTCTCAGGACATACTTGGTTTTGTATAGGAATCCTGAAATCATCCATTTCCTTGGGGATGGCCACCAAGGAGCCATAGCACCGCACGAGGTCAGGAATTCAGTGTTCCTAAGAGCTACACATGAAGGTTTTGTATTTGTTTAGATCCTGCACTGTGTCCAAACACAAATTCAGGTTTCTATGGCATTGTCATTATCAGAAAGATGTATGCAGAAGAAGAAGAAGTGAAACTAATATATGCAGCTTACTGGGATGCCAAGATGCATAGGAAGATCTTTTCTACTATCAAGTTGGAAGCATGATAAATGGAGAGAATGGAGGAAACACTAACCTGGCCTGTACTGATGGAACCCTTTAGATGTTAGGGGTGGGTTCTTTGAGAAATCTTCCTATAGTCTCTCTGGCTTTCCTCTGCTGAGCATTCTTTCTGACTACTCTTCTGTCTTGTATTTTCTGGATAATTCTTTCTCTTCTTGAGCTCGCAACTTGGGAACTACTTCCTCCAGGGTGCCTTTTCTGATTTCCACAGGCCAAATCTGTTAGGCGCACCTCCTGCAAATTCCATTAACTACGTACACTTGTCTATTACAGCATTTTCACATTACAGTGATCCTCACACTTAAACTACACCTGAGGAGCAGGTTAAGATAACGATTCCCAGGCCTCACCCCTGGCAGCTTCCATTTTCATTGGACTGCGATGAGCCTAGGGTCTGACACTTTTAACAAGTGTCCCAGGTGCTTTGGAGGCAGGTGATTTTCAGACCAGATTCAGAGACACTCTGTTTTACTTGAATTGTCTTCGTGGCATATTAGTGTGTGGGTTCCATGAGGAGAGACACCCTATCTGCCTTTTGTATTCGTGCTCANATATAAAATTAAGAAGTGAGTAACACCCAGTGGAGAAATGGACCATTCGAGTGTAGGTGTTGGAAGTTTCACTCTCAGGACATACTTGGTTTTGTATAGGAATCCTGAAATCATCCATTTCCTTGGGGATGGCCACCAAGGAGCCATAGCACCGCACGAGGTCAGGAATTCAGTGTTCCTAAGAGCTACACATGAAGGTTTTGTATTTGTTTAGATCCTGCACTGTGTCCAAACACAAATTCAGGTTTCTATGGCATTGTCATTATCAGAAAGATGTATGCAGAAGAAGAAGAAGTGAAACTAATATATGCAGCTTACTGGGATGCCAAGATGCATAGGAAGATCTTTTCTACTATCAAGTTGGAAGCATGATAAATGGAGAGAATGGAGGAAACACTAACCTGGCCTGTACTGATGGAACCCTTTAGATGTTAGGGGTGGGTTCTTTGAGAAATCTTCCTATAGTCTCTCTGGCTTTCCTCTGCTGAGCATTCTTTCTGACTACTCTTCTGTCTTGTATTTTTCTGGATAATTCTTTCTCTTCTTGAGCTCGCAACTTGGGAACTACTTCCTCCAGGGTGCCTTTTCTGATTTCCACAGGCCAAATCTGTTAGGCGCACCTCCTGCAAATTCCATTAACTACGTACACTTGTCTATTACAGCATTTTTCACATTACAGTGATCCTCACACTTAAACTACACCTGAGGAGCAGGTTAAGATAACGATTCCCAGGCCTCACCCCTGGCAGCTTCCATTTTCATTGGACTGCGATGAGCCTAGGGTCTGACACTTTTAACAAGTGTCCCAGGTGCTTTGGAGGCAGGTGATTTTCAGACCAGATTCAGAGACACTCTGTTTTACTTGAATTGTCTTCGTGGCATATTAGTGTGTGGGTTCCATGAGGAGAGACACCCTATCTGCCTTTTTGTATTCGTGCTCATAGGACTTGTCAGAGCACCCAGCACCTAATAAGAGTGATGCCTTGTATATATGTATATATGTATGAATGTACATGTGTGTACATATATGCATGTGTATATGTTTGTGTATGTGTGCATATGCACATATGTGTACATACATACACGTATCCACACACACATATAGTTATTGACTGAATGTGACATGGAGTTGTGTTTGGTAGCTGACAGAGTCTGCTCTGCTCTATTCAACGGAGAGGACAATGCAGCTGATCCAGGCACAGAATACTGGAAGGAAGTGCAGTGTTCCATAGCCTCCAGTTGCCATCACATATTTTCTCTGTGAGGAGTTCCAGGTGATATGGTTTGGCTTTGTGTCCCCACCCAAATCTCATGTTGAATTGTAATCCTCAGTGTTGGAGGAGGGGCCTGGTAGGAGGTGAAGGATCACAGGGGTGGATTTTCACCTTGCTGTTCTCATGATAGTCAGTTCTCACTAGAGATCTGGTTGTTTAAGAGTATGTAGCACCTCCCCCATCACTCTCTTCCTCCTTCTCCAGCCGTGTAGGACATGCTGGCTTCCCCTTCAACTTTCGCCATGATTGTAAGTTACCCGAGGCTTCCTTAGTAATGCTTCCTGTACAGCCTGCTGAACCGTGAGCCAATTAAGCCTCTTTTCTTTATAAATTACCCACTCTCAGGTAGTTCTTTACAGCAATGTAAGAACAGACTAATAACCAGGAGAACCAATGGGATCTTTAGAAAACAAAAACAAAAGCAAAAATTTTTTGCTGTGATTGACAACTAGGCAACACGCTGGCTGCCTTTGTCCTGCCAGAAACTCCGCAAAGCTTACCCTACTGCAGACCACACGAGGCTACAGACCCTGATTAGGAGAACTCTATCCCACCAGGTGAGAACCTCCTCTAGTGGCCCTTCTGCTGAGAGGATAAATATTTCAGTTTTCAAACCACAAGGACTGCATTGATGCCATGTGGTGAGATAATTTTGGAAAAGAAATTGGAAAGATGAAGTTTCTTTTCTAACATTCCCAAACTGTTATGTTTCTGAGACGGGCCACACTCCACTTAAAATACGTTAGAGTGCTGAGCTTTACCCAAGGTTCATTATAGTGGAGACGTTGCATGATGAATTTGTTGAAGATGAGGGATTTGCAGCAATCCAAGGAGGTAATTCCCAGAGCCACCAGGCCATCGTGAGCATGTATGAATTGATAACCAGGGTGATCATTCGTGCAATTTCAGGCTGTGGAGATATGAACAATATCTCACCAGTGGATAATATCAGTTGTCAAGTGTGTTTTATTACCCCTAGAACTCCCTTTTGTTTTTATAGGTTGCTAGTGGATATCTCTGATTTCTTTTTTCTCCTGGCTGCACAGAAATTTGGAAGGGGTTTATTTTATTTTATTTTTCTTCTTTTACCAGAGAAGTTAATAGTAATAGTAGGGAAAAATTAAAAAGAATAAAATGAAGATAGCAGATAAAACATTATGAATAACCATTTCATCAGCACTTTAAATACTAGGAAAGGATTCTAAATGCATATTTTATTATCTGTAGCTGGTGTAGGAGGATTTTTTTTTTTTTTTTTTTTTTTT
>NW_016806263.1:829424-837916 GCF_001698545.2 Rhinopithecus bieti | reverse complement strand
TTTTTTTGAGACGGAGTCTCGCTCTGTCGCCCAGGCTGGAGTGCAGTGGCACAGTCTCGGCTCTGATATTCTAGATGGGTGGGCCGGGCACCAGCTGGAAAAGCAACACTGAGTGCTTACTTAGAGAAACCACAGATTAGATAATATATTTCAAAGGGAACAAATAAAGAGAAAACAAAAACTATAAATTTCTGGCACATAGAAGATCTTCAGTAATTATTGGTTGAATGACATTAATGAACCAGATACTTGCTTACAAAAAGAAAGCCAGGATAGGTACAAATCACAAAGATGAGGCAGTGTTCAGAGTTATGGGAAATAGCAATAGCATAATTTTCCTTCTTCATCCAAGGTCTCTTGAGACTTCAGGATGCCTTGGAGATTAAAGACAAGATATCAAGAAGAACAACAGCTATTGGCTGGTTTCATAGGGAGGTTCTGAATGAAAAGCTTTAAAGTTCAACTTTTTCTCTGCAGATAGAAACTATTAAGGGGTTTGAGCAAGGCAGGAGCAGATCTGGATTTAAATATTTCACAGCTTTAAATGTCTATTTTTTTAAATAGTCCAGTAGTGCTTAATTTTCCCTGTTAATATTCATGTCAAATGGCTGAGAAACTAAGATGGGATTTGATGGTTCTAGTGTGGAGTGAAAGCATTTGTTAATGGGGGAAACATTCCAATCTCTATGTGCCAAAAATAGTTGCCTGTGTAATTTTAGAGACTTTGTCTACAAAAACAGTGTCTACAAAAGCTATTGTCCCAAAGTTTGTGATACTGTGTAATGATCTCAACTCTGATTAACTTATTCTGTCAGTGTTCAATTTCACCACGTTTATTTTTCTATATATACCACTAGACACTTTGAACCAGCTCCCAAAAGATGATCACTATTCTATTCCAAAGCCAAACCTATGACTACAATGTATGCTGCAAGAGGGAGGCCCTTGTCTTTCTGTGTATTCCTGTCTCAGTATCCAGCCTATTTCCTGGAATGCAGCAGGCATTCAATAAACATTCTTTGAATAAAAAAGTAAATGATGACTGCTGCAAATTTAGTAAAATAACACACATTGAGAGTAACTAGAGAAAGCTAGAGGACAAAAAAGAACATGTAAAGTAAATAAAAAAGGCAAAATATTCTGCAAAGAAATGCCATTTAATTGCTTTTAAACATATTCTTTAAAATAAATGACTATCAGCCGGGCGCGGTGGCTCACACCTGTAATCCCAGCACTTTGGGAGGCCAAGGTGGGCGGATTACCTAAGGTCAAAGGTTCAAGACCAGCCTGGCCAACATGGTGAAACCCCATCTCTACTGAAAATACAAAAATGAGCCAGGCATGGCGCCACACACCTGTAATCCCAGCTACTCAGGAGGCTGAGGCAGGAGAATTGCTTGAGCCCAGGAGGCGGAGGCTGCAGTCAACCAAGATTGTGCCACTGCATTACAGCATGGCCGACAGAGAGAGACTTTGTCTCAAAAATAAATAAATAAATAAATAAATAAGAAAATAAATGACTACCAATGTGCTGTCAATTAAGTGATACTTGAAGATACTTGAATAAGTCAGTATGGTCATATTGATACTCAGCTTATTTCATGTAACATGCCTGGCTTGAAAGCTGCTTAAAGAACTTGAAATATACATACATATACACACACACACGTTATATTGATATATTTAAAGAGCTTAACACCCCCTCACCTCTACTGCTACCATATTTTCCATTATTCATATGTAAAGCAAACTGTTTTTGGCCCCATGGAGAAAAGAATTTCATACTAAATCGAGTTCCTATAATTCTGAATTTGAGGTGTTCAAAAAGCAGAGATCTTACCACAACTACAGTGTGTGTTTACAACAGCCTCTCCTTGCCACCTCCCTCTAAACTCTTTTTTACCAGTTCTAGCTTCACAGAGGTACCCGTACCATTATTGTTATTACAAATTATGTTTATAAAATTGTATTGCATTAGGGATTTTTGTTCAATAAGTAGATTTTAGCTGCACTTGTCATACACAAGAAAAAAGTAACTATGCGAGATGATACATTAATCTGCTTCACCATAGTAATCATTGTTACACAGTGTAGCATCCCATAACACCATCTTAAACCTCAAAACTGCACGCTGAAATTTTTGTTTCGTTTTGGTTTTTCTAGAGGCAGGGTCTCGCTATGTTGCCCAGGCTAGTCTCGAACTCCTGGGCTCAAGCAATACACCTGACTTGGTCTCCCAAAGTGCTAGGATTACAGGCATGAGTCACCATACCCAGTTACACATTAAAATTTTTAAAATAAATAAATTAACAAACAAAAAAATACGAAATATTAGTAACTACATTTTGTATTATGTGCTAGTCATTGGATTAAGTGTTTTGCCTATACTATCTCCAATAATCTCAATGACTTTATACAGAAGATAGTATTATTATCCCAATTTTATATTAAAAAGACTGGGACTTAGACAGATAAAGGTCACACATGTAGAACATCTGACTCCAGAATCAATCATTGGTCAATAGTATATCTAATGCCATGTCTTTTATTGTGTAGGACCATTATGTGTCCCTTGAAATCTGATTTAACTTTATTCACAATTGAATCACCATGACACTGATCCAGCATGGTCTCTTCCACATTATAAATGAGCAATGGAAGTTTTGCTAGATTGACACCATTTTACGAATAAAGGCTAAAAAAGTACAATTTGCTGTTTTTAAAGTATTAAAGAATTTGTTTCTGTGGTTACAATTTCAAAGAAAATACAATAATATCTGTTTAGGATGGTTAAAATATTCAGAGCTTAAAGATCACCTAGTCTAACCATCTACTAAGGGTTTCTGGCCAAGTTCTCTCATCTTTGAAACCTTTCAATGGCTCCCCATTGTCCTCAAGATGAGGTCCGGACTCCTTAATGTGACTTGTAAGGATCTTTCATGACCTGATCCCTGCTTACCTCTTTTGCCCCATCACCTGCTAGTCCCCTGTATCCTCATGCTATTTTCTCTGCATTATCTCACACCTCTCTCCAGATCCCTGCAGCCCACCCCGCATCACAAACAATCACTCTTGCTCCAGCAGCACAGAACTTCTTATAGCCCCTCTGAATCAGATAGCTCTCCCTTGCTTTTGAGTCTTAGTTCATAAAGTTCCATCTGCTTGAAGTGCCTTCTCTGATTAATTTATACTTTAATAACCTCTTCCAGGAAATTTGGAGAAAGGATCACTGAGCAGAGCTTCTGCTATTCCTTCTGCTCAGTAGTGACAGAGCACTTCTCCCACGGGATTGAACCATTGACATGATTGTTCTTTCATGAGACTGTAAGCTCTTTGAAGACAAAGACTTCTACTGCCTGACTTATTGCTGTATCCCCACAGTACCAGGGATGGAGTAGCCTTGATACATATTTGGTGAATAAATGAGTTAGACCTAAAAGCCAGGATGGCCACTCGGTACTCTCCCATGAATATATCAGCTTACCAACTGCGAAAAACACAAACGCAATAAAGTCTTTGGGCAGTACAGTTTTCTGAATACTGGGAGGGGTTTTTGCATGGAAAGCAGTTTAAGACACCCTGAAAACTTAAGGAAGTTTAAGCACACTCCCAAAGCCTGCTAATTTCCATGGCTTCTCTTAGTGATGGAAAAACACCTCTTGATTCCAGCATGCTGTTTCATCATCATTGTAAAGAGTGTCTCCAATGTCTCCTACTCCTCACAGCCTCTACATAAAACCACTGGTCCCTGCTGTTCTGTTCCAGAATTGCAGAATGGCCCAATAAGAAGGGTCTATGGAGACCATCCTGTCCAACACTCATTTGTCATATAGGTTGATACAGGACAGGGAACCAAAATCCTTAAAGGCCGCTGGGTAGAAGGCAGCACACTGCATATTTGAACCATGGTTTTGTGCATTATCTTATTCTATAGATAGCACAACCTTATGAGGTTGGCAGTCATTAACCCCTTTGTATAAATGAGGGAAATGAGAATTAAAGATGATAAGCTGTGCAATGTCACACACTGGCTAGTACATCTAATGTTCTCTTTCCATCTGCCTCATTTTAATTAGACATCCAAACCACCTCATTATAATCAGAATACGCATTAGTTACTGGACTACCTGGAGAACATGAGATTTTTACCTTTATCACCAATTCAAGCCCCTGGTTCTTATTTGCACCTATCTTATTCTTTCTCTTGCTGTTTTGCAGTGGCAAAATGTTACTTGTCAAAAAAGTACTGCAAAGGGAGATACATCATCATAAAGCCTAAACTTTGAAATTGGTCATGAATGACCAGCATATGTCAACAACTTTGAAAATACCTTATTCCCAAATCTCACTAGCTAGACACTTCACTTCAGTGCTTGAAATCTAGTCAGGTTCTTGCGGGGAAATCAGGCAAATACAACTTGCCTTATTTCCAGTTCCCAGCTCTGGCTAAGCTTCATTTTATTGCAAATCATCACAAACTTTTTTTTTTTTCATTTACTTGCTCTGTGACCTTGGACAAGTTGCTTTACCTTGCTGTGTCTTGGTTTTCTCATCAATAAATAGGAATGATGATAGTCCCTACCTCAAGTGGCTACTGATTAGATGTGGTAACATGTAATGTCCTCATCAGAGTGACTCTCAATGAAGGTCAGCTAGTCTTGTTTTTGACATATATGAGCCTCGGCAGCAAGCCTCTCCTACTGTTTACTGTGAAAGGATGCCAACACTTGGATGGAAACGTTGCAGAAGATAGATCGATTAGATAGCCATGAAAGGAGATCTGGACTATAGACAAAGGATTCTCCAGAAACTGCAAGGAGACAGAACACAGAGAACTGCACCTTAGCTATCTTAAAGGTTACTGCTGCTGTGTTTAAAAAAATCCTTCTGGTGGGGCCATATGAAGTACCCACTCGCAACGCCTCCTTCCCCAGTGGCTGCATATTCATAGTCAGGGCTTCTTGGCAGTGAGACACACACCATGAGTCACACTGGGAGGTCAGTGACGAAAGGATTATTCCCTTCAGTGTCATCCCTGCCCCACCACAATTCTACTTTTCATTTGCCACTTTATATGCTTAAAACATCTGGAAGTAAATCATCATCGAAGGTACTATAAATGTGTGTGGTAATTATTGATGTGGTCCATACTACTGGGAGCAGCATGCTTCTGTTCTTTTCCAGTTCAGTGAAAAGGGGTTATAAATGTTAAAACATTAGACTCCCCGAGTCCACTCTTCTATACAAATGACTATTCTCCCAGGTGCTTGTGGGGAGCTCACTCTACCTTCTGGAAAGAAGGAAGGGAAAACTAACATTTATCATCATCATCATCATCATCATCATCATCATCATTTTTTGGCTGCTATCTGTTATGTGTTGGGCCTTTTACATCAACTGTCTCCATTTTATGGGTAGAAAACCAAAGCCCCAGAGAGATTAGATTACTTTCCCAAGTTTACACAGACACTAAGCAACAAAAGTCAGGGTTCCTGGTGTGGTAGGCAGCCTCCGAGATGGCCCCAGGGAACCCTGCCTCCTGGTATTCACCACCCTGACGAAATTCCTTCTTTTTGTTTGTTGGCTAAATTTAGTAACCTAGTTCTAGCAATAAAATAGAACATGACAGAAGCAATGGGATATCATTTTCAAAATTAGGTTACAAAAAGACTGTGGCTTCCATCATGGGTGACTTAGCATATATTCCACTGAGGGGTGGGATAAACTGACTTGTGAGGACCAGCCTGAACATCTGTCCACTGCAAACACAGAGGGCCAAGCTGCTGGAGTCAAATCAACATGCATATGGGGTTTATGAGTCAAATTCTGCCCCTTTTCACCATGCCTACACCATTGAAGAAACCCACCCTGATTCCATGTGGCCAATTCCAACCACTCATCAATAAGCCAGGATGTCCCCAAGTTCAACATAAGGAAAAAGAAACAAGGCTGCGTTTCAAATGGTTTGGGTGCAGTGAAACTGGACAGCACATCATGCCTAGTACCTCTTCTTTTTAACTTCTAAACCCTTGTAAACTCTGTGTGAATCAGAAACATACGGGTTGCATTCCTCTGATTCAATTCATCAGAATGTTGTTTTGTAGGGATTATGTGAATTCCAGGAAGGCCTTGAAAAATAGCATTCTTTCATCTCATGCCCCAAAAGCTCCCAATAGGATGGATCCCCACAACACAAGATGTTGCCATTTGACTTAGAACCTCTCCAGGAGAAGCTCACCATCTATTCAGCTCCTATAGAAGGCCCTGGACTGAAGGTACTGATTTTCCAAATTGATAGTGCATTTGCATCAGATCCATCTTCCTATAATTTGGGGATGAGAAAGGTAACTTTTGGGAAAGACCCTTTTCAACTTTTTTGCCTGACAAAACACTACCCATCCTCTGGTGAGTTAAATCTTTTTTTTTTTTTAATCCCCCACCATTTGAGAAAGACTCTCTTAAACTTGAGTTACCCAGGGTCGCTTCCAAGATGGTCAAACAGGAAGAGATCTGGTCTACAGCTCCCAGCGAGATCGTCACAGAAGATGGGTGATTTCTTCTGCATTTCCAACTGAGGTACCTGGCTTATCTCACTGGGACAGTGGGTGCAGCCCACGGAGGGAGAGCCAAAGAAGGGCAGGGTGTTACCTCACTTGGGAAGTGCAAGGGGTTGGGGGATTTCCCTTTTCTATCCAAGGGAAGCCGTGAGTGACTGTACCTGAAGAAGTGGTACACTCCTGCCCAAATGCTGCACTTTTCCCATGGTCTTCACAACTGGTAGACCAGGAGATCCCCTCTCATGCCTGGCTTGGCAGGTCCCATGCCCATGGAGCTTTGCTTGTGGCTAGTGCAGCAGTCTGAGATGGACCAGGGATGCTGAAGCTTGGTGGGGGGAGGGGCGTCCGCCATTGCTGAGGCTTGAGTAGGTGGTTCTATGCTCATAGTGTAAACAAAGCGGCAGGGAAGCTCAAACTGGGCAGAGCCCACCACAGCTCAGCAAGGCCTACTGCCTCTCTAGATTCCACCTCTGCGGGCCGGGCATATCTGAACAAAAGGCAGCAGACAGCTTCTTCAGACTTAAACGTCCCTGCCTGACAGCTCTGAAGAGAGCAGTGTTTCTTCCAGCAAGGAGTTCAAGCTCCAATAATAGACAGACCTCAAGTGGGTCCCTTACCCCTGTGTAGCCTGACTGGGAGACACCTCCCAGTAGGGGCCAACAGACACCTAATACAGATGGGTACCCCTCTGGGATGAAGCTTCCAGAGGACGGATCAGGCAGCAATATTTGCTATTCTGCAGCCTCCACTGGTGAAACCCAGGCAAACAGGGTCTGGAGTGGACCTCCAGCAAACTCCAACAGACCTGCAGCTGAGGGGCCTGTCTGTTAGAAGGAAAACTAACAAACAGAAAGGAATAGTATCAACATCAACAAAAAGGATATCCACACCAAAACCCCATCTGTAGGTCATCAACATCAAAGACCAAAGATAGATAAAACCACAAAGATGGGGAGAAACTGGAGCAGAAAAGCTGAAAATTCCAAAAATCCAGACCATCTCTTCTCCTCCAAAGGAACACAACTCCTTGACAGCAAGGGAACAAAACTGGATGAAAATGCGTTTGATGAGTTGACAGAAGTAGGCTTCAGAAGGTTGATAATAACAAACTTCTCCAAGCTGAAGGAGCATGTTCTAACCCATTGCAAGGAAGCTAAAAACCTGGAAAAAAGTTTAGAAGAATGGCTAACTAGAATAACCAGTGTACAGAAGAGCTTAAATGACCTGATGGAGCTGAAAATCACAGAACAAGACTTCGTGAAGCATACACAAACTTCAATAGCTGATTCGATCAAGCGGAAGAAAGGACATCAGTGATTGAAGATCAAATTAATGAAATAAAGCGAGAAGACCAGATTAGAGAAAAAAGAGTGAAAAGAAATGAACAAAGTCTCCAAGAAATACGGGACTATATGAAAGACCAAATCTGTGTTTGATTGGTGTACCTGAAAGTGATGGGGAGAATGGAACCAAGTTAGAAAACACTCTTCAGGATATTATCCAGAAGAACTTCACTAACTTAGCAAGGCAGGCCAACATTCAAATTCAGGAAATACAGAGAATGCCACAAAGATACTCCTCGAGAAGAGCAATCCCAAGACACATAATCATCAGATTCACCAAGGTTGAAATGAAGGAAAAAATGTTAAGCGCAGACAGAGAGAAAGGTCGGGTTACCCACAAAGGGAAGCCCATCAGACTAACAGCGATATCTCAGCAGAAACCCTATAAGCCAGAAGAGAGTGGGGGCCAGTATCCAACATTCTCAAAGAAAACAATTTTCAACCCAGAATTTCATATTCAGCCAAACTAAGCTTTGTAAGTGAAGGAGAAATAAATCCTTTACAGACAAGCAAATGCTGAGAGAGTTTGTCACCATCAGGCCTGCCTTACAAGAGCTCCTGAAGGAAGCACTAAACATGGAAAGAAACAACC
>NW_016806263.1:804694-827171 GCF_001698545.2 Rhinopithecus bieti | reverse complement strand
TATCCCCATCAAGCTACAACTGACTTTTTTCACAGAATTGGAAAAAACTATTTTAAACTTCATATGGAACCAAAAAAGAGCCTGCATATCCAAGACAATCCTGGGCAAGAAGAACAAAGCTGGAGGCATCACGCTACCTGACTTCAAATTATAGTACAAGGCTACAGTAACCAAAACAGCATGGTGTTGGTACCAAAACAGATATATAGACCAATGGAACAGAACGGAGGCCCCAGAAATAACACCACACATCTACCACCAACTGATATTTGACAAATCTGACACACATAAGCAATGGGGAAAACATTCCCTATTTAATAAATGATGTCGGGAAAACTGGCTAGCCATATGCAGAAAACTGAAACTGGACCCCTTTCTTACACCTAATACAAAAATCAACTCAAGATGGATCAAAGACTTAAATGTAAGACCTAGAACCATAAAAATCCTAGAAGAAAACCTGGGCAATACCATTCAGGACGTAGGCATGGGGAAAGACTTCATGTCTGAAACACCAAAAGCAATGGCAACAAAAGCCAAAATTGACAAATGGGATCTAATTAAACTAAAGGCTCTCTGCACGGCAAAACAAAACAAAACAAAACACACAAAAAAAATTATCATCAGAGTGAACAGGCAACCTACAGAATGGGAGAACATTTTTGCATGGGAGAAAATTTTTTGCAATCTATCCATCCGACAAAGGGCTAATATCCACAATCTACAAAGAATTTAAACAAATTTACAAGAAAAAAGCAAACAACCCCATCAAAATATGGGTAAAGGATATGAACAGACACTTCTCATAAGAAGACGTTTTTGCAACCAACAGACATATGAAAAAATGCTCATTATAACTGGTTATTAGAGAAATGCAAATCAAAACCACCATGAGATACCATCTCATGCCAGCTAGAATGGCGATCATTAAAAAGTCAGGAAACAACAGATGCTGGAGAGATTGTGGAAAAATAGGAACGCTTTTACACTGTTGGTGGGAGTGTAAATTAGTTCAACCATTGTGGAAGACAATGTGGCAATTCCTCAAAGATCTAGAACTAGAAATACCACTTGACCCAGCAATCCCATTGCAGGACATATACCCAAAGGATTATAAATTATTCTGCGATAAAGACACATGCACATGTATGTTTGTTGCGGCACTATTCACAATAGCAAAGACTTGGAACCAACCCAGATGTCCATCAATGATAGACTGCATTAAGCAAATGTGGTGGCAGGGCACGGTGGCTCACTCCTATAATCCCAGCACTTTGGGAGGCCAAGATGGGCAGATCACGAGGTCAGGAGATCGAGACCATGGTGAAACTCCATCTCTACTAAAAATACAAAAAATTAGCCAGGCGCAGTGGCAGGCACCTGTAGTCCCAGCAACTTGGGAGGCTGAGGCAGGAGAACAGCGTGAATCCAGCAGGTGGAGCTTGCATTGCATTGAGCCGAGATCAAGCCACTGCACTCCAGCCTGGGTGACAGGGGAGACTCCATCTTAAAAAAAAAAAAAAAAAAAAAAAAAAAAAAAGGTGGCATATGTACACCATGCAGCCATAAAAAAGGATGAGTTTGTGTCCTTTGCAGGGACATGGATGAAGCTGGAAACCATCATTCTCAGCAAACTATCACAAGATCAGAAAACCAAACACTGCATGTTCTCAATCATGAGTGGGAGTTGAACAATGAGAACACTTGGACACAGGAAGGGGAACATCACACAGTGTGGCCTGTCAGGGGTTGGGGGCAAGGGGAGAGATAACACTAGGAGAAAAAACTAATGTAGGTGACGGGTTGATGTGTGTAGCAACCACCATGGCATGTGTATACCTAGGTAACAAAACTGCACATTCTGNTCATTCTCAGCAAACTATCACAAGATCAGAAAACCAAACACTGCATGTTCTCAATCATGAGTGGGAGTTGAACAATGAGAACACTTGGACACAGGAAGGGGAACATCACACAGTGTGGCCTGTCAGGGGTTGGGGCAAGGGGAGAGATAACACTAGGAGAAAAAACTAATGTAGGTGACGGGTTGATGTGTGTAGCAACCACCATGGCATGTGTATACCTAGGTAACAAAACTGCACATTCTGCACATGTAATCCAGAACTTAAAAGTATGATTAAAAAAAAAATTGAGTCACCCACATCCCTGTCCTTTAAATAGTTGTCACTTACACCAAGATAGTAAATGGATTCCAGCTCATGAATTAAATTAAAATGATTGGGAGTCAGAGCCTGAGTCCCATGTTGGGAAGGATTCTGGAGCCATGACAAGGATACCTTGTATTAGCATCAATTAAGAGTTTAAAGATTGACTTTGGGTGTCTGCTTTAGACACAGGTGAAGGGAGTGATCCATGCACACCCTATATTTGTTGTTCTTGGTTTGTGCTATAATGCAGTCATGCCCTTAAGGACTATTGAAAGATGTGTGGGGATGTTTTGTCTGTAGCAAACCATTACAGAGTTTATGCTTTTGAATTCTCAGGCTGGGGAAAAGGAAAAGAAAAAATCAATAAAATAGATCCCGTACCTCTCTTTTTGTTACGCCATTACCTGACTCTTTTTGTGCAGGTTTGCCCTCGGTAGCTACTCCACCCTCCTATATGTGCTGTTTCTAATCTTCTATCAGTTAGCAAACCACGTAATCAAGCCCTTTGGAAACAGTCAATATGATTCCAGGTCAGGGCTCACAGGCCATAGTATAGGTGAAATGTAAGAGCTTTGCCTTGCGGGATTTGTTGTTTCTATTTTGGAGGCTCTGGTCTTCATTTTTAATGTCCTAGTTTCTCAGGTATCTTCTAGATAAGTGGAGTCTCTCACTGAGAAGTGGCCCCTAGAGACTGATTATATAAGTGATGGGCCATGTAGAACATTTGCAGAGTTAAGGATTATTTTATATGAAGGCATATGCAGTACAAAACACCACCACAAATTACCAAAGCCCCAGTTGAGTTACACTGAGGGGCAAATCCCAAAACTCATCATCATGTTATCCCACTTTTACAGAAGAAACCACTAAGGCTCAGGGAGTCACGGTGGCCTGCTTAGGACCACAGCGCGATGTCAGTGACAGAGTTGAGCTTCCAGTCCACTTGGGTGCATGAGGAAAACCACACAAATGTGGGGAGGAGGGAAAAGCCTTTATCATTCTGTGCTGCTCCAGCCACAGCCAGTATGTACTTTCTCCTCTTCTCCCAAATTACTAGACCAAAGGAACCAGAAATGGAGAGCTGCAAAGATGACACCTAACAGGCAGTAGGCCTACGGTATCATACCTCAATGCCAGCCTGTAGAGTAGATTAAATGCCTTATGGTTCCAATGGCACTCTGGTTACTTAGGAGATAAGCTGATCCCTAGACAATAAGATTCTGTCATTTACCTGAAGAGCCTTCAGGCTGTATGACAACTTATATTTATGTATTTTGTTTTCAACTCTGCATCTTTATTCTTTGAGGTTCATAATAGGAATAATTTTATTACAGTAAATCCTCTTACATTTGGACTAGGGGAATGTGGGGTGGGGACAAGAGGGGCAGTTTGAATTGGTGAGAACCCTAAACCAATTCAAGAGACGACATGTTTTTTAAATTTATAATTTATCTGCCAGAAAAAAATAAAAATAAAAAAACAGGTCCAAAGCAGCGGGGCGTCAAAGCAGTTCAAATAGGATTTGCAAAAAGAAGCACTGAGAAGCCATTGAGAAGGAAAAGCAATATAATTGCCCTAAGATTTTAAGAAGCACTATCTGTGTTGTATTAAAGTTTACTCTGCAATTTGTACTTCCTGATAACAACAATTTTCCAGATAGGACTCCAGTTGGATCTGCCTTAATTGAAATCAGAAATCCCCATCTGATCACAAACAATTTAGGTGAGGAAATTCCTCAAAGCCATTTTGCTCTGGGAAAAACAAAGGCTCCTACTGTGTTGTTGCTGTAAATCACTAGCTTTGAAAACACTTTCTTCAGTCTGGCCCAGCCCAGGGAAAATATTCACAAATTCTACTTTCGTGGAGTCTAAAGGAATGAGGCTTCAGTTACAAAACTGGGTTGTTTTTCTCCACTTAACATAAGGAATCCCAATTCTTTGTGAGAAAGGCTTGAATGCTCTATGGAAGTTCTTGCCTAGACTGATACATTTTTTTTTCATTCCCTCTCCGCATAGAGCAGGTGTCTTTTTCTCTAAGAAGTGGTTGAAAGACAGCTGTTATTCATAAGCAATTATGTGGGTGTTTAAATGATATGATGTGGCCACACTGTAAAGTCAATGATGCCTCATTCATTAATTCCACAAGTCTTTATGGAGTGCCCACTCTGAGCCAGGTGCAGGGCTGGCTACGTGGTCAACCAATGCTCCCCATCTGTCCTCTTGGGGTTTAAAACTGACTCAACAACAAGCAGATGTCACACAAATTAATATGTAGTAATTAATTGTAACAAAAGCTACCAAGAGAAGCCCTGGATGCTTGGAGAACATAATGGGGAGACTTAATTAAGATAGGGGTGTTAGGACAGACTGCAGAAAGAAGAATGGAAATAATGTGGCAGGGACAACAGCAGGGGAATAAACTATTCTTTAATATCTTAATTGTGAAGATTTCTTCTTCCATTTTTCCACCAAGAGAGGGTCATAGCAGATGCATGGCAGATGCTTGAGATTAGAAGTTGAACAAAGCACATCCTCTGTCAAAAGAGAGGGGGCACAGGGTACTGGATTCTGGAGTCAGGTGCCAGGCTCCACATCCTGGCTCTGCCACTTGCCAGCAGGACAGCTTGAGCATCTTTCTATGCTTCATCTTTCTATGCTTCATTTCTTTATTTTTAAAGCACAATACTAACAGCACTCACCTTGTAGAATTAAAGGGCCTTAAGGATTAAACGAACGAAAAACATAAAATGCTTACTAGAGTAGTCCCTGGCACATGAGAAGGGCTCTGTGATTGCAAATGACTGAACAGTCATGAGAGTGCAAAGAAGGGAACTATAGATTTTGCTAGAAAATGTATTAGAAAGGAGTTCAGCATTGCAGGAAATAAAAAGCAGGATACCAAGCAAAGACAGCCCCACACTTGCACTTGGTACTTCCTGGCTTCCTACTCTTTGTGGTGTTGAATGGGCACAGTGACCTCCTCAAGTGCTGTAACTGATGCATGTTTCTTACAAATGAGCATTCACTGTGCAGCAGCATAAGGGCGTCTGGAGAAAACTCTCTGGAAGTATTTGCTGAAAGAACGTACGAATAGAACTCAGAAGTCACCTCGCCCAACGCAGCCCGATCCAGCTCAGATTGCTCGGAGGCAGGGAATCTCTGGGAAAGGAGGAATTAATAACTTAAGTAAAACACAAAGAACTTCAAAAATGAAATGGAGATAGGCACACTTTAATGGTATTCAATGTGTCAACACTTCATTTTCTAATTAATTTATATAAATTCTTATTTTGCAAACCTTTTTATACCGTAGATTTAAAGTATGCATCTCCTTTCATTGATGTATTCATTGAGCAAAAACATGTGTCCAGTGAATTACGTCTACCTGCCAAGCCCTGTTCTGGTTACTAGGACATAAAGGTAGACACCTCACTCTTCCTGCTTTCGAGGAGTTTATCACCTGGTACTTGACACAAACAATGGCACAGATTGATACACTAAGACAAGAGCAATGTGCCCTGTGATAGAAACAAATGCAGGGGTTTTGTGGGAACACAGAGATGTAATCTCCAATTTGGAATGGGTAAGATCCTTTTTTAATGCTCTGTTAAAATTAATTAAATATTAAGGGGGAAATGTAACATTTCCCTATTAAAATTAGGGAAATATTCCCTCATCTTGCAAAAAGAGCAGTTGCAAAAGAAGTCAGGCTTGGATCTTTCAATTTTGAATCAAGTTTCAGAGCAAAGTTTGAGAGTTTTATAAAGTTTACCAAAGGAGAAGAATAAACTAAGTAAGTATTATAATCCTTACTTGGTTTCACATTTTCCCCCCTGAATAATTGTATGTAGAATTCACTCTAGGTAAAACGTTTCTAATGTTGTCTTGGAGAAAAAAAAAAATGGTTCCCCAATTTTTGTTGCATGTAAAATAATTTAAAGGTTAAAAAGCTAATTGTGCTAACAGTTGGGTCTATAGAAATTTAGCATGGGCATGACTTGACTTCAGAGACCACTATGAAACAAAACCCAAAGACAGGCATAACATCTAAATACCAAACTGGCAAAAACAGATCTTTTAGTGAGAAAAGAATAGTAAGTTTGATGAAAGAAAACAGGGGAATCTGCAACCAAAGGAATTATTATTATTATTATTATTATTATTATTATTATTATTGAGACAGAGTTTTGATCTTGTTGCCCAGGCTGGAGTGCAATGGCACGATCTTGGCTCACTGCAACTTCCACCTACCAGGTTCAAGCAATTCTATTGCCTCAGCCTGCCAAGTAGCTGGGATTAAAGGCATGCGCCACCACACTTTGCTAATTTTGTATTTTTAGTAGAGACGGGATTTCATTATGTTTGGTCAGGCTGGTCTCAAACGCCTGATCTCAGGTGATCCACCCACCTCGGTCTCCCAAAGTGCTGGGATTACAGGCGTGAGACACCATACCCAGCCTTATTTTTTAATTATTGAAATGTAGCCCCTGTTTTGCATTAAATTCATTCCTTCAATAAATACATCACCAGGGACCTAGCACTGCCCTAAGCGCAGGAGATCCAGAGGCAATGGGCAGATGTGCTCTGCTTTCACAGCATTCACACTTGTGCAAAACACCTGCAGAAGATAAAGATGACAAATAGCATATGTTGTCCATCTGTTTCCAACTTTACAATATTTTCACACCAATGAAGTTAGCTAATTCCCAAATTTTCATCCATCCATCTGTCCATCCTTTTGTTAATTATTTGCTAAACATCTACTCTGTGCCACTTTGCTTTCTACATGTTTGAAGCACGTTAGATTTCTCCATTGTAGTGGTTATGTCAGTTGGAATGCATTACCCAAGCATCTGTTTAGTGTCTTATAACCCTTATATTCTACAAGGGATAAGAGGACAAATATTCTACCTTGTGGTTGTACAAAAAAGATATATTTAATATTTGCATGATGAACAAACAGATGAACTAATAGTTTTTTGGTGAAGAAGGTGGGTAATAGAGAATATAGGCTAGTCAGTGCAATAATGGAAATTCCTTAGATGTTTAGTGGATCGTAGATCATTAACTGAAATATGAAGGACCTCCTAAGTTGCTGGGCATTAGAGAGGCTTCAGGAACAATCCTGACTTTTTAGGAGGAGGAATATGTCACCAGGACAATATTAGGGATGAGTGCTCAGTCTTCCTTCTTCCTCATTATTTCTCAGATCCATGGGGTGAAGGAAAAGAACAGTAACAGCTAGCATTTTGTGACCATTTACTACCAGCCAGACACTATTAAAACTACTTGTTATATGTTAAGTAATATAATCCTCACAGCAAAATCTATGAAGTGGGCATTATTTTTATCTTCAATCTCCGTATAAGGAAACTTACTTATAAAGAGGTGAAGTGACTTGGCCCAGGTTTCACAGCTTGTAATTGACAGATACAGGATCAAACTCAGATAGTCTTGTTCTACCTTTTCCTCTGGAAGTAGATTCTATGCTAGAAGGCTGTCAAAGAACTACATATTTGATATCCCAGACCTAATATAAGATTTCTATTTGAAACTGGTCCTTATTAGGAAATACTGTCATTTTTAGTTCAAATTCAACAACTTCAAGACAATTTTGTTTTCATTAAATTGAGTCAAATTTCAGTCTAGGCTTGGAGTCCTTGTCCCCATGATGATTACACATTTAAGACAAAGAGGACACTAGTTCCAAATGATCGTGGGAAGTTGAAAACTATAAGGAAGAAAAGAACAAAGCCAAGGAGATGGACATAGATGGAAACTGGAAGCATTTTGGATTTGACTAGGGAGTTTGGTGGTAGAGGAGAAGGAGAGGATACCTCTGTGATGTGTGGACAATATTTTAATAGAAAGAAATGAAAAGGCCATTTTAGGAGAAGCTGACTTTATTTCCGGAGAGGGAAGGTAGGAAACTGGTATTTCACATAAAGGAGCTTACCTTTTAGTATCTACAAGAGGAACAGGAAATGAGCCTATGTGGAAAACAAGGCATGTTCAATGAGAAAGAAAGCAAAGGGGAAGTTTCTAGCATGAGAGCTCAGGGGGCATGGTAACTGTGTTAGTCTGTTTTGCGTTGCTATAAAGGGAGACTTGAGGGGTTTAATTGGCTCATGGTTCTGCAGGCTGTACAGGAAGCATGGCATGGATATCTTCTCCACTTCTAGTAAGGGCCTCGGGGGGCTTTTATTCACGGCAGAAGGAGAAGCAGAAACAGGTGCATCACATGGCAAGAGAAGGGGTGCAGGAGAGAGAGAGGTACCAGACTCTTTTTAATAACCAGATCTCCTGTAAACTCAGAGCAAGAACTCACTCATTACCACGGGGGTGGCACTAAGGCATTCATGAGGGACCCGCTCCCAAGATCCAATCACCTCCCACAAAGCCCCACCTCCAACACTGGAGGTCACATTTCAACTTGAGATCTGGGGGGTACACATATACAAACCATATCAGTAACTGTGTTGAGAAAGCAAGTATTTGAGGAGCTTGCTTTCTCCTCAAAAAGGACACACAGAGTCACATTGAAAACAAGGCAGAAAGCTGGGATCAGGGGCCAGGGGAAAGAACATTAACAAAGGAAAGAAAATAGCAGTAAGAAACCATTACTAAAAGTAACTAAAGTGGGGGGAGGGACACGACTTAGTATAAAGAAAATTAAGTATTCAAAAGTGTGTAGAATTATTGCCTGTCAACTAAAAATAAAAGTGAAAAATTAAGAACTGGTAGCCAAAAAAAGAAATAAGACAATTCTGAAGTGGAAAGGAGAGTTGCAAGACAGCACAACTTCAAAACTTGGTCTCACCTCCCAAAAACCAAATTGCCTCAGAAAGCAAAGTGCTTGGAGGGAAATTCATAGCAGTCCTAGATAATACAGGAGAGAGGAATGAGGTCATGCCTACATTATTGAGCCAACTAGTAAGTCTGAACCTTCTAGCATGATTAATATGACAAAGAACTATATAGTAACTATCAGAATATACTACGGGAAAAGGAAATGTTAAGAAAAGGAGAGAACATAGCAGGTAAACGCACACAAACCCACTCCTAATGAAAAAAATGTGAAAAAACAGGAAATACCCATAAAAACTTGATGATACAGAACTTGATAAAAACATGAATTTAGTAAACTAAGAGCTCAGTGACAAGATGATCAAATACCAGAAGGAGATAAATGGAAAATAAAAGGAAAGAAAATCTCACAAAAAAGCATGAAGGAACAAGATAACATTATCGCTGAACTAATAATAATTCACTGGGCTTCCTTTCCATGGACCCAGCTTCAGGACCCTGTTCCTCCTCAATGACAGTGGCTCTCCTCCAGGTGGCCATGATCAATCATTTGGAGGTGGCTCTTGCAAGGAAGCCCATGAACCTTTCTCTTAAGGATATGTTTAATTATTGCCCCTCTTAGACTATGAGCTCCTGGAAAGCAGACATTATCTTTGCCTACTTGATAGACGCTCATGGGTAACTGCCACCTTCGGCAGTGAATAGACATTGGACAAATAGATCATTCACATCAAGATCAATATAGCGTTTCATTCAGGCTTAAGTTTGAATAAAAAAGAAAATTGTAGAGGGGTGGCAGGAAGACAGTCTTTTAGTTTTTTTCTTTTAGGGAATGAGAATGTCCTCCCACCTGAATAGCAGGATTGGTGAAGCACCTGAACCTCCACGTACAGTGCCTGGCAGAGCCACCTTAAGAACACCTTTCACATCATAGACTTGTATGTATATTCATTACAACAATTTCCCGGTAGATGGCAGTAAGCTGTCTTGGTCTACATAATCGGTTTATCACAACGATTCTCTAACAGATGGAGATAAAAGTATCTTGGTGGAGTGTGGGGGTGCACTTTTTCTTAATTCCCATGGAGGCTCCATATGTGCTAACTGCAGTGCCCAGAGCATGACATACCTATGTTCAAGTCCTAATGCCACACTCAGTTACTAGCTGTATGCTCTTCAAAAAGCAATAGAACTGCTCTGAGCTTCCTATTTTCAGATTCCTTATCCATATCAAAGGATTGAGAATAGTTCTTTTCTCATAGAGAGATATCAAGAAGTCATTAAGACAATGCAAGTAACACATTTAGCATGGCTAATTGGCACAAAATAAGGCCTAAATGTTCTTTGCTATCATCATCATTATTATTATTTATTATTGTTAAATGGCACTAAAACTCTGATCCCTTTGCATTTTACAAACCAAGAAGGCAAATTACTCTCAAAATAAATAGAGTATGCAGATCATGCCTAAAAATATAGTAATTATTTCAAGCTAATAAAATACATTTTATATCTAAGCACTTCAAAATATTTTGTGTATTCCAAGTATTTGCCATAGAAACATCTTAAAACAACCTCTTCATTTTGGTCTTTGGTAGAGAGTAATTAACGTTGTTTAATTAAAAAAAAAAAAACACCCTGTCCAGTAATTTCACAAATAAAGTGTCATGAATAAACTTAGTGTATTATAATGCATCATTTTATTTGCTGGCTTTTTTCTTACAGAGTCTTGAGATGCATTGTGAGAAATAATGTTTGTGTGTGTGCAATGGTAAATATAGCACCTAACCATGCTTTTTCATTGTTTCTTTGGTCTCTCCTAAACACCAAACAACCCTTCCAAGTGCTGCTTCTTGAGTAATTGTTTTTTGTCAATGTTTTGTCAACTTGTCAATTGCTCACCCACAGTTTATGAACACTCTCACAGCACAGCTGTCTACGGTCTGACAGAGAAACCCATCCATTTGCAATGCCATTAAATATGGTACTCCCGTTTGAAGAAGCTCTGTTTATACCTTGGAAGAGTGGGAGAGCATGTGTGAGATTTATTGCTGCTGCTTTGGTAAATTCTGGTTTTGACAGAATTTTTTTGAATACAGAATGCCAACCAGTGTAGAGACACAAACGATGAGACTTGCACTTCAATATTTCATCCCAAGTTCCAGGTGTTTTCTTAAAAAAGGACTGATCTAATGCCATTAGGCACTAAATCCAGTAAGGTGTCCATTTTTTTTTTTTCGTGACCAACTTAATCATTAGGTATTTCACATGAACTAATTTTTTTCCTTTTCTTTTAATTTCTTTCTTTCTTTCTTTTTTTTCTTTTTTTTTTTTTTTTTTTTTTTTTTTTTTTTTGAGATGGAGTCTCACTCTATGGCCTAGGCTGGAGTGCAGTGGCACAATCTTAGCTCACTGCAACCTCTGACTCCTGGGTTCAAGGGATTTTCCTGCCTCAGCCTCCTGAGTAGCTGGGATTACAGGGATGCACCACCATGCCCAGTTAATTTTTTTATATTTTTATTAGAGATGGGGTTTCACCATGTTGGCCAGACTGGTCTTGAGCTCCTGACCTCAAGTCATCCACCTGCCTCAGCCTCCCACAGTGCTGGGTTTATAGGTGTGAGTCGCTGCACTCGGCCATGAACCAATTTTTTGTCTTATACTTTCTGATAAGGTTTCTCTTTCATAATTTCACATTTTAGCTTCCATTATCCTTTTCTATTAAACTAGTTCCGATCATCTTCCATATCAGATATTCAGGTCATTCGCCTTTCAGGCACCCTTATCTTTTCCGTCTTCCACTCTCATCCTCATCCTGTTACTCTTCTAGGTATCTTTAGGTAACCTCATTTGCTTTTAGTGGCCCATCTGATATGTAGACATAAGCATGAACACTTAAGTTGGAAAAAGAAAAACTCTTATTATTGTTGAAACAAAATAAAATCACCCCCACTCTCTATATTATCTGTGTTTAATTCAGGCTTTGGCAAAAAGGAGCACAGACAAATAATCGCATTGACAGCTATGACACCTTTTAGGCAAAAGACTAAGTCCCAAGGATACTGACTCCACTAATTCAGAATCTAAGCTAATTCACACAGCAGCTGAGGTTTCCTTTTATAATCGTTGTAGTAATTTTAAAAAAGGGTTGGTTAGGTAGATTCAAATATAAGCAAGACTGACAGAGGAATGTTTTACCTACTTACACTCAAAGAAAACCTGAGAGAAATAAGCAACAGGAGGTAAATTCAGGTTAAGATAGGTAGATTCAGAATCAGCAGAAGCAGGGATTTTTTTCTATTTGATACATCCAGGATTGTGGCTGATCACATGAGCTTTGGGTCAGAGTTTATATTTCAGACCTGACGCTTGAGAGCTGTGACTTTACCCTCATCTTTCTAAGTCTCAGTGTTTTTGGTTGTATAATGGAATGATAACGGCATCTACTTCAAGAGCTGTCTTGAAAATAAGTAGAATGTAAGTAATTAGTCTGAGAGCCATTTGGGGTGGCTGGCAGACATCCGAGTGGCCTCAGAAAGTGGAGAAGACCCACTCTAGGGCTAGAATCTCTTTGAGCACTTTGCATTGATTCTTTAGATAGAATGAGACATCCTTTAAAGCTCTTTCTACCCCCAAATTTTGTTATTCTGCGAAGTAACCAAGCATTTGAGGACTCTTTAAGCATTGAAATGAAATGTGTAAAATCAATAGACTATCTACAAATTCCTTCACCCTTTCATTAAAGCACATCTCCAAAGAACGGCTTCTAAGTTTCCACGACTTTTTCACAGTTCAATTTTTTAAAATACGCTGTCATTCAGAAATCTCTCTTTCCTCTTTCTCTTTTTGACTATTTCTCTGCTTATTATCTTGATCTAGAACAAGTCAGTTTCAGAGTACTGTAAATTCTATATTCACTGTGGAATACTAGATCCTTCTTCCCAACTCTTTACTCCACTCTTTTAATAGGCTTATATAAAAACACTTCACCATGTGACATTGCAAACATTTTCAGAAAAACAGGTAGAGCAAACTTTCCCAGGCATTCGACTTTGAGCGTAGCTGTGTGACTTCCTTTGGCCAAAGGAATGTTACTGGTTCAACATGGCCTGCTGCACATCTGCCATAATAAGAATATGGTCTGGGGAGCCACTGGCCCCTGAATGAATCTGATCTGCAGCCTGGAGTCAAGCCCTACCAATCCTAGCAGGGCCTGGCGGAGTTACAGCTGACTTGCAGATTTAAGAGGAAGAAATCAATATTTGTCCTTGTAGGTACTGAGATTTGGTGCTTGTTATGCAGTATTATCACAACAAATGCTAATCCCTGTCCAGGAACATCAAAAGCAAAAAGGAGCTGCAACAACTTCCTCTGGTTCTCTTCCACAAAGTTCACATAGTTACAAACAATAGTCAATATATCAGATATTAATAGAAAAGGGGAAAAGCATGCAGTCACTTTGGAAAACAGTCTGATGGTCCCTCAAAATGTTGAACACACACTTACCATATGATCCAGCAATAACACTACTAGCAATACCACTACACAAAAGAAATGCAAACATATATCCATGTAAAAACTTATACATGAGGGGTCATAGCAGCATTATTCATATAGCCAAAAAAAATGGAAACAACCCATATATTCATGAATTGAGGAATAGTTAAATGAAATGTGTCACATCCATATAAGGACTATTTGGTCAGAAAAAGGAATGAAGTACTGATATATAGTACAACCTGGAGGACACCTGAAGACATTATGCTCAGTGAAAGAAGCCAGTCACGAAATACCCCATGCAGGATGATTCCCTTTATATAAAATGTCCAGAAAAGGCAAATCTATAAAGCTTGGGGAAGAGAGTAAGGAAAGTGACTGCTAATGAGTATGGCGTTCCTTTCTAGAGTGATGAAAATGTTCTAAAATTGATTATGATGATGGTTGTACAGCTCAATGAATATAGCAAAAACTATTGAATTGTATACTTTAAATAGGTGAATTGGATAGATAGCACATGAATTATGTCTCAATAATGCTGACATATAAGAAGAAAAATAAAAAATTATTTCTGAATAGTGTGCATAAGAGTATGTCATAATGATATGCAGCCTCTAGTGAATGATCACTTTTGCAAGGCAGTGGGTCCCAAGCTCCATGCTGTGATGCCTCTGGTAACTGCATTCGATCTGACCCTACTTTTCCCTTCCTGAGGTCCTCAGGATGAAATCCAAGCTCCCGAGAAAGGCGATCATGTTTCACCTCAATCCTGCCCTGTGCTTCAGCTCAGCAACACCAGTCATTTTATTCCCACTGACTCCGTGTCTTTGCCATGTCACTCCCTCTTTCTGACACCACGTAGGTGAATTCCTATTCAAATACCAATACTTGTGTTATGAGGTTCTCTCTGCGAGACCTTACCTGACTCTCAGGTCCTCCTTGAAAGAGAAAGAATGCATTTCCCCAATTTTTAGAGTATTTATAACCAAAGTTAGTACATCTTACAGGCTTATTCAGCTTTCTCCTATGCTAACCTACACTCTGAACACATTTTTATTGTTTTCTTTCTCACAATGCACCTCTAATCATTACTCACTAGTCTATTTTCCCTAGTAGAAGAATTCCTTGAGAAAAGTAACTTTTCTTGTATCCCGAACACATCACATAGCATCATAGCACATAGTAGGTATTCAATACATGTCTGTAAATAAAGTAGCTGATCTCAATTGCTCTCCACAGCTCTCTTAAATGGCAGATTTTCTCTTCTCATTTTATGCACAAGGAAGTTGAGTCTTGGAGAGGGTTAGGTAGCTTGCTGGGCTCCCCTCGGTAGTAATTGTTACAACTATAACTTTAGCTAAGAGCGCCAAACTTAAATTCCAGCTCCTTTGCCCTCCGTCATCATAAAGGAAGACAGTGTCAACTCAGATCTGATAAGAAACACCATAGCAGATGAAAGTATTTTCTAGTCATTTCTGCCACAGACTTTCTGGGGAAAGAACATAGTCTAAGACGTGTACCCTTGGTCAAGCAGGCATTGTGTATTCATTTTCATTCCTACCTGTCTCATTTTCTCAGCTCTCTAGCCTGACGAACCTTCTTGCCAACTGGCACCAGGCAGTAACTATCTAACACATCATGTGGTCATTCCTCACATTGATTAATTTCTGCAGGTCAAGTGAGAAAGATACTCTGGAGTTTGGTAAACACTATTCTTTTCACCTTGACATAGAGCTTATAAGCTGATTTGCAGAGTCTTAGGAACTAAGTAGATATACAACACAAGTCCAACATTTTAATGCAAAAATACTCTATTATATTTAATTGCTCCTCTCAACTTAACTTTTTTTTTGCTTCCTTAAAATTTCTTTATTTTTTTTTAACTGAAAACTCCAAGTCGCTCTAGTTTTTTTGAACCCAGCCATGGCTAGAGCAATTTCATTTATATTTATAGCTGAATTCCAACTGCCTATACTCCACACATGATTAATTCACAGATGAAGGGCTCTGAAATTTGAATGTTCTAAGTAAGTACAAAGCAGGGCAGAGTTTAAAAATGGAAGCTGAAGCCAATAATTTGATTTTTTTAAAAAAGTCAGAAATTATAGACAGTCACTGGTTTAAAAATTTATGATCCCTTAGAAAACTACTTTCTTATGTAGTAAAGAAAAATATTAATTCTATTTTAAGTAGACAGTGGCAAGAAGCCACGTCTCAGCTTAAAACTTTACTTCTTTATATCTGCTCTTGGTATAAACCTAGTGGGACTGTTACCCTGAATTCTTTTCTGTCAAGAGGTAACTACCATATTTGGCTTTTGGGGTAAGCTGAAGTAAGGACTGCAGGTCTTGCTAGGTTTATACTGGGAACGAAATGCTTCCATTTCTCATGATGAAGTGCGTATGTTTGCCCCAAGTGTTGCCTGTAAAATGTATGACCAAAGTCTAATTGCTTAACTATGTAGTAAACATTTCACTTTCCTTAGGTTTCTGAACACATAGGCATATTGGCATATGAGACAGAGAGAGAGATGAGAGCGACAGAATTAAAGTGCTTAACAGAGTTTCTTACACAAAGCAGCATAGCCATAACATAGCTTCTACATTTGAGTAGATTAAGTTAGTACACAGAGTGCACTATTTTACACTTTCTTCATTACACATGCATTAAGACATACCAGAAATCTTGGGAGCCACTGCAGATCCAGCCTGCTTAGATTCCAGCTCTACCACTCACTAGCCCTTAACTTCTGTACCTCAGTTCCCACATTTGTAAAATGGGGATGCCAATAACCGTGCCTACTATACACATCTGTATAAAGGGCTTAGAATGGTCTGTCAAATAGAAAATACTGAATCCATTTGAACTCTTCTTGTTATCCTTACTGACAGAGCTAAGAGCCTAGCATAAAACACTAAAAAGTAAACTGACGATAATGCCATGCTATTAAAGTTCCTCTAAAGTCAGGGCTACTCGAAACAGGGTTTTAAGGAATTCATAGAGCTGGTGGCTGAAACTGACTGAGAAAATATCTGCAAGTAATATTCATGTTTTCCTCCTACCTGTTAATAACTGGTGGGTGGAGAGCGCCTCCCTTTGCTCCCAATTCTGCTCCCAAGGGTGGCTCCTGGATCTTTCTGACATTGCTCTTTAACAGAGAAGAAAACATTCTCCTTTTGAGATAAAACTTTTCTGCTGTTTAATCAAGCAAGGGGTGTTAGAAGAACAATCTCTGGAATCAATATGCCTAATTTCCAATCCTGGCACCACCACTTCCAAGCTGTGTGACCTTGAGCAAATTTTCTAACCTCTCTGTGTTGGGTTTCCCATCTGTAAAACAGAGATAATGATAAAACTTGTCTGATGGGACTGTGTGAAGGCTCAATGAGTTAATACATGACAAATACTTAGCATTGGGTCAGTAGCATAGTAATTGCCAATAGCATGTTTTTGATTATTATTATTATATACCTTCTTGAGGTCTTATTGGTTTGCTTGGTGTAATCTTTTCATCCACCCAGTAAACATTTTTGAGAGTTGACTATGTATTGGGGTTCATGTTGTGTGTTGGGGTTACAAAGAATCTGAATTCAGGACAATTTTATAAGATATATAGTCAAATGGAGAACAATTATTCCAGTCCTTAAGTCATTAAGACAACTTAAAGACAACTGTGTTCTGGAACTCCAATTATAACATTTAATAACTGTAAACACATTTGTGTTTATGTTTTCAAATACCAAATCTGCAGTGTATAGCAACAGTTGGTATCTTCCTTGTAGCACTGGATTATGACATGTCTCTGCAAGTGAACACACTGAGAGACACCCCCAAGATTACCAGAGCCATCTCGAATGAGGCTCCTGCTGCCATTTCAGTTCATGTATCAACTGCCACGAAGCAGCCGCATTCCCTTAAAAAGTGAGAGTCACTGAAGCTTGTCATGTCAACAGTCACTCTCCTTTCTCCTAAGACAGATAACACTTCTCTCTCAAGTCAAGGGTCTACTTCCTAAGCCCAAATGTGAAAACCCTTCTAGAATCTTGATTTCTCTATCCTTAGTATCTGTGGGTTATCATGTGTAGGGGAAATTCAGTATAGGCGACTTTCCTCCTTCTTTCTCCCTGTATTTCCCAAAGTGTCACATATTCCTTTTGTCAGTGAAATTAAAACAAAATAAAATTTTGCCTAGGGACTTTGGGAGGATTTTTCTATCTGTATTGTTACGCAATTTTGAGAATGACTATGTAATCTAGTTTTGAGGAGAACACATACTTTCTTTTTAACTCCCCATCTGGAATCACTCATCCATTCACTCTTTAGAGTCCATTATATCCAAGACACCTGACTTACAGTGGTTGCAGGGGGTAAGAGGAGGCTAGTGTTAGAAGCAGCAGCACCAGAGATCAACTTCAGCAGGGCTTTGTCGCAACTCCAAAGTCCAGGCTAATCAGATGCATATTTTAAGCATGATTATTTGGTTTTACTTAATTCATTAGTGCCCATGAATAAATTCAAATGACTTTGATTTTCCATAAATATTTTCATAAATATTTTCACATGGCCCTCCAGGAAACAAATTCCAGTCACTGTTCCCCTTGCAAGTAAATATCTGGAGAAGAGCTGCATCTATTTCTGGAGTTAACACAGGAACAGCTAGACAGAGCTGCCTCACTCCCTCAGTTGATTTTCTTGGACCCTGGGGTGATTTTCATCTTTTTTTTTTAAATGTCTAGGCTTATAATAAAGTTTGGAAGCTATAGATTTTTACCCCAAATCATGGTATTTAGAATAAATGTGCAGTCTTTCCTTGGCTCTCCCATGACTAGGTCTATGACCCTGTCTTCTTTGTTGGAAAAGCGATCAACAGATTCCCTTCCAATAGACTTGGTCACTCAATTCTGATTAAAAATTATGAGCAAAATACATGCTTTTAATCAGGTGGGAGGTGGCATGCCATAGTAAAACAGGTGTCATCGGAACATGTTAGTATAGAGACCTCTTAATTAGGTACCATATCCCAAGAATTCTATAAAACCAGGACTTTCCCTTCTTTTCTTTATTTCAGACAGGATTTCACGTCCAGGCTGAGCGCAGTGGCGCGATCACAGGGCACTGTAACCTCGAACCCTTGGACTCAGATGATTCTTCCCCCTCAACCTCCCAAGAAGCTGGGACTACAGAGATGCGCCACCACACCCGGGTAAATTTTTATTTGTAGAGATGAGATCTCTTTATGTTGCCCAGGCTGGTCTTGAAATCCTGGCCTCAAGTGATCCTCCCACCTTGCCCTCCCAAAGTGCTGTGTTTACAGGTGTGAGCCACCATGCCAACCTGTACTTTACTTTTTAAAAGTAAAAAAGAGTAATTTATTTTGCATGTTAAGAATACATATGCAAAGCATGTGAAGCTAAAAAATATTGATGAAACAAAATACAATACACTCTTCAGAACTGAAAGGCTACTGAAACAGATTGCTTTATTTTGGGACCAAGAAATGGAATGTGAAGTTTAAGTCCAAAGACAATGCTTAGTTGCCGAGGGAGAAGCCCTGGACAATTCTGAATTGATGTTCCCCACCCTGATAGATATTTAACCCATCCTGGTCCTAACGGACTTCTGCTACCCCATTTGTGGGGTAAGGGCGTGGCTGTCCTGCACAGAAACAGCTCTGGAAGGAGATGCTAAGATGCTGCCATCAACCCAGGTGGACATTGGGTACCACTTTAGGAGCAGCTCAAAAGCCGTCTGTCTGTGGGCTTTGGAAAAGAAGAGACCGCTTTAATAAAGTCATTTCCAAAATACACCAGGTGTGAAGCTGCAAGCCTCAGTGACTTCCACTTTTTAAGGGAATGTGGCTACTTCACGGCAGTTGATTATATTCAGTCATTCACGCAGCTCCCCCGAGGACAGGATTTTATTTTAGAGAAGCCTCCATTTGCTGACTGTCGTGAAGGGAACACTCAGGAGGAGCTATTAGCAGTCACTTGTTTCAGTAAACATTGAATATAACATATGCCTCTCAAGTAATGTGTATCCAAACATACAATTTACAAATAATTAACATCATGTTAATTAGTCACATTAATTTATGCCACTTTGTGGAATTATTTCCTCAGAGTGCTTAGGAACGCTGCCAGGAGCTTGAGCCAAACAGTGTGAAAATGTGCTTGAAGTTAACTGTTGTGAGTGGCTGTGAAACACAGCTTGAGCAAGTTGTAGGAGGGGCCCTGCAGCTGATTAGAGCCACCGGGTCTTCCAGCTGTCCTGACTGGAGAGAAGTAAGTCCCATCAGCTGCTGTCTCACCTTTCCTGACTTGCACCCTCTTTTTCATTTTTTGGCTTCTGCTAATTGTTGCTGAGTGGTCATTCTCCCCACCGCCAGTCATGCACAACCAGGTATACACCAGGGTGGACAGCAGGTGAACTGGGATGAGTTTTACATGCGGCAATATCGTGCTGACAATTGGGATTTGGTGATTTAAAAACAACGATGACAACAATAACAAAGCAACAACTAGGGATTATTTCCTGTAAACAAAATTCTGAAGAAGTAAAAATGGCAAAAGTAAGGTGTTAATGTCGCCAAAGAATGGGGGGTCCTCAGAAAGGCCTCCTCTGTCTTGAAAACATTGGCATCTGCACAAAGATCAAACCCTACTCTTCTCCAAAGTGTTTAAAGCAGACAGCAACACAGCCGAGTAGTTCAGGAACAGAAAAGAAAGATCTTCAGAGGAAACAGACTTCGTAGAGAAGTGCAAATTCAGTGGGGAGAACAAATGAAAGCAAACTCTGAAATTAAGTGGAAGTAAGAGTGCCTACCTCAAGGGACTTGGGCTCATTCCAGTGGACGAAGAACGGGTGCCAGACAGCTTTGTGGCATTGCTGGGTCCACCACGATTTAGGAAATAAATCTGTGAAATACACCAGGATTGTTCCTTCCCAAATCCACTCACTGTCCTCAAGAAGCCCAGATGTGATCATATCTAAGGTTACTTTGGGGTAACAAATTTGGTAGGAAGAGATGAAATTCAGAGGCCTTTTCTAAGCCTCACATTAAAAATTCTGGAGAGCTCCAGATAAGCCGTGGAACCTGGTCACCACTCTGTTTTAGGCATTCTAAAGGTGTCCATGATTCCAAATTAATCACAGATATCAAGAGTCAATGTCTATAAGCAAGTTATATTACCAAGGTCCAAATATTGGTGGAAAGGACTTGCATGAAAATTTAGTGCAAATATTTGAGGGTGAGAACCTTGAACAATATAAGGAAATTATGAACACAGAGGAAACAGTCACCCAGGAACTTCCCTGACACTATGTACGTTTGTGAAAATAAGGAGATTGGATTTGATTTTTCCCTCCCTCCAAATCCCTGTTTTGTCTGTCGATTCTTGCGGAATAGGTCACTGCAAGCTGTGCTACCCCATCCAAATCATGAGAAATATAGAGTAAGGCAGGGGAAAAATGATAGAGTGTGGAAGGGCACTGGAGAGGCAACTATGAGATGGCAACACCCAACATCAGCCCCATCCTTGTGGAGTTGAGTAATCTAATAGAAGAAGCAGGTCGGTGCATGAAGTAAAGCAAGATAAAATTTGATATGAATGCCAACAAAGCATGCCAAAAAGGAGTTCCAGAAAATGTGTTGTGGGACCCAAAGGAAGCCCTGGTCCATTCAGAAAGTTAGGAAAATTTAGCCAATGAAAGTTTCTTTCCTGATATGTGTCCCTTGCTATCTTAAGAGATAAATGTAGAACTCTGTTTCCATGTGGACACATTGATACGTGAAAGAAAAGGGCATTTTTTCCCTATAAGAAACCCTCGACTTACTAGTATGAGACTCATGTTAAGTCTATAACTTCCTCAAAAGTCTTGGTTAGTAACAATATGTGTTTAAGGGTTGCTTTTAAAATTTTATTTAGGCACTATTTGATTCACTTTAACTTCCCTTCAATTTGGTTCTCTGTAACATTTATCCAATAGTGTTTCAGAATCCTAAAGACGTGAATACATGAAAGCTCTTCCCTAATGTCCAGGAAACCATTGAGAATATAAAAGGAGCAAAAAATAAAAAAATTATCCTAGGGTTTAAGGACGTTTTGAAACTTCAAAGAGATTCGAACGAAATCTGCACCTATTTTGCCCAATCTGAAATTGCACTCGGCAGGAAGAAGCACTTCTCCCCATGCAGAAATCTGAAAATGCATTTGAAAAAATAGATCCATATTTTAATTAAAAGGGGCCATTCTGAGCCCAGCATGTGGAAGCACCGCATTAATATTTGTGACACTAACCATGGGGGACAGAGAGGCCAAGAGGGTCTTCCATCAGCAGCAGGAGGTCAAGGTTGATCTTTCTTGAAATCCAGATTCTCACAGACATGAAGGGGTCTGTTTATGCTTCAAAGCACTACCCAAGGACAAGACACACTGATGGCAGGTCTGGAGACCTGCCAGGGGAGCTGTGGCAGGATCAGAGTTTAATCAGGGGAGTGTTTCTGATGAAGAGAAATGCTCATGACTGTAGATGAGTACAGCAGTGTGTGTGAGAGACAGCCAGCGATGACCCCACCCATCACAAACACACTAATAACCCACAATCCTCCTTTACACAAATTTTAAAATGAGTGTCATTTGCTCCACAGACTCCAGAAAGTCTTATGGACTACTGAATATCAATGACATTTATTGGCATTATCTGTTTGATGGGGTGCAACAGTCATCAAACAGCCCCATATTTAGCATTTAACAAAAATGAACACATGGAGTCAGCTTGTGGCAGCCCCTCCTTGATGCCACAAAGTGGACACCAGCTTATGGCCAGTAGCCAGTCTTGGCATACTCAGTACTGCCAGGTTGATAGACATGTATATTTAAAACATAGCAGGTGAAAAAAATCACATGTGTGTGCAAGTCAATTTTTCTATGTCAAATGGATTATTTCCTTCTCGTAAAGAAAATGTTGGTTGTTCTGCAAGAAAACCTTTTTTTTTTTTTTTTTTTT
>NW_016806263.1:773864-804553 GCF_001698545.2 Rhinopithecus bieti | reverse complement strand
GATGGAGTCTCACTCTGTCGCCCAGGCTAGAATGCAGTGGCATGATCTCAGCTCACTGCAAGCTCCGCCTCCTGGGTTTATGCCATTCTCCTGCCTCAGTCTCCCGAGTAGCTGGGACTACAGGCGCCCACCACCACGCCCAGCTAATTTTTTGTATTTTTTAGTAGAGACAGGGTTTCACTGTGGTAGCCAGGATGGTCCCGATCTCCTGACCTTGTGATCCGCCCGCCTCGGCCTCCCAAAGTGCTGGGGTTACAGGCGTGAGCCACCGCACCTGGCCCAATAAAATGTTTTTTAAAAACATAATCTTGTTCCTAAAGGTTGGGTTACATACTGCCTTAATTTGTTTCTTAACTGAATGCCATAAGCAAGCCCTGATATTTGGGTTCTGAGTACCACAGAGTAGAAAAGCAGGGAGTCAGAAAGAGAGCACAGTATTTAGGAGTCCTGTAGCCCAGCCCCTTCTCTGGCCAGGGAGGAAGAGGCCAAGAGAGGCAAGTGCAGGACAACTCAGTCTAAGTTACATTCGAGCTATGCTGTCCATTACGCCAGCCACCAGCCACACGTGGCCATGAGCACTTGAAATGTGACTAGTGCCACTGAAGAACCGAATTTAAAATTTTAGTTCATTTTAACTCTTGTAAAGTTAAATTTAAAAACGGAAGCAGCTCAAAATACTTTTCCACCAAGCATGACTTTATGGTGTCGGTAAGATGACATTTCCATTTAACTATTTCATCACATAAGATGTTATTGTCATTTTGCAGTGAGTGTGTTGAATATGCACATGCTTTGTATCATTATACATAAACACATCATGCCAATGTAAGTTTAGTCCCCGTCAACAGACTGATTCAGCGTGATTTTTTTTCTTTGTACCATCTAACATTGTAATGTGCTTCCTTTAATATTTGATGAAAACAGCGTAACTTATGAGGATATCTATGTAAATCACAATTGATAATTAAATTTAAATTATTGTTTTAATTATAAATTATTAACTTAAGTTCTAACAAGTAAGTATAGACATGTTTTGAAATTTGATGCTGTTGAAAAATTGAGGTGAGAATCACGAGCCTGTTCTAGAACTGAGAAAATTAAGGTAAAACAGATTAGAGGAAGGAATATCACAAAATTCAGTAGGAATGTCAACTGCAATTTCCCGCAGAAGAACACAACAAAGCTGTTTGTTGGGTTGAAACATTTTAAGGTAATGAAGCAGACAATATAAGTACATATTTTCAACAAAAACAGTACATTTGAAAAGATGTTTCTTCTCAACACTCAACACAAAAAGGTTGTTACTGGGAAATGTGGTTCCTAGAATGTGGTTACTAAAAAATTTAAAATTATACATGTGGTTGGCATTATCTATCTGTTGGATAGTGCTATGATGCCAATCAATACTCAAGCTTCGAATCTGTCCAGAATCAGTCCCATCATCATTATTACCCTATGGTCATTACCTATCACCTCTCACTTGCTCTGTCACCACCTAATTGGTCGTCATGAACTAAAATGTAAAATTCACCAGTCACCACCTAACTGGTCTCCTGGATTCGATCCTGCCTCCTTGTCATCCATTCTCTATGCAGAGCCAGCATGATCTTTTAGAAATGGAAATCAGATCTTATTTTCATAAAACTTGGAAAATACACCAAGTCTGCCACAAAGCCTACAAGGCCCTGCATTATCTAACCACTGTTGTCATGTCTAATCACTTTTTCACTCTCTCCCTACAACTGCCCTGGCTTTCCTTCTGTTTCTTGGACCATATCAAGCTTATTCCCACCTCAGGGCCTTCGGACTCGCTGTCCCCTGTGCCTGGAACACCTTTCCCCAGTTCCTTATATATTTGTTGATTAAATGAATGAATGGATGTAGATGGAGGGGTGAATTAGATTAGACATTTGAGTGTCATCTAACATTCATCCATTCATCCATTTATTTCAGTGAACACACATTACTCCCACTATTTGGGAGTTGAGAAGCCACATATTTTTAAAAACCTTCTCTCTACAAAAAAAAATAAGAAAGACGTGTTTCTGTTGGTGTGCTCTTCTCCAAAATTTTAAGAAGACTAAATTTATCTGCAAATAAGTCATTGTCGCAATTTTATGTTTCAAGTATATTGAAAACAAAACAAAACAAAACCTAGGGCTCAACTTGATGATGTTGCAAGCATAATATAAAAAGTTAATGATATTAGGAGTTTCAACCTGGGTTGGAAACAGAAAGACAGAAATTCCAATTCAATCAATAGGATGGAAGAGGTCAGTAAGGCAGATTCCTCTTGGGCAGGGGCTGTATCTTATTAAGTTTTCTATTCTCAGTGCCAAGTCCACAGTGAGGATTCAATAAATTCCTGCTAAATTGAAATCATCGCTTACAATAAGCCCTTAATAAGACTGTGAATTCCTTGAAGGCAGGTCTACACTGGTAGGTCTCTGCATCCTTGAGGCCTCTCTTACACCAGTGTCTCCATAATAGTTTATGTGCATCGTGGCTAAAACCTTAAGCCCTAACCTATCAGGAAAGTAACATAAGTAAGTGAAGTAGACCCCAGATGCAGACATCAGGGAGTGATGGAGTTTGGAGGACTCAGGAGAACACACTCCATCTACAGGGACAAAATGTTTCTAGATCTGATTTTTTTTTCCCCTAAAGCCTGAAATTTTAGACTTTTATTTGAAACCTCTCAATTTTTAAATATTGGCAGTTAATTCAGAATGTTTAAAAACACATTTCAGGACAAACAAATATGCAGGCCACATTTGGTCCACAGGGTGGTCAGATTGTGACCTCAGTGTTAAGAAAAGGAAGCAGGAATAAAAACCTCTTAAGCATCTACCCATGTAGCCCACACTGTCTAGGTGTTTTCCATGTTCCATGTCCTTGCATTGGCCTAACCTGCCTGAGTGGTGTATCTTTAGCTCCATTTACAGAGGAGGACAATAGGGCTTAGAGGGGTTAAGTGGTTTGCCCAAGGTCTCATAACCTAAGGACTGAAAGTCAAAGCAGGAGATCTTTAGTAAAAAGATTGTGCTGTCTTTTAATTACAGATACTAGGCCAAGTCTTAAGCAAGAAATAAACAATCAAACAAATAAGCAAACAAACAAAACAATTTCTTTACTAAGAGACCCACCAACTGAGCCTGATTTTAAGGTTGGGGTCCTCTTTGAAACATGAATACGAGCACCGCCTGGGGAATGTTCTCCAAAGACAGACACATTCTTACATATACGAAGGTTCTGTTCCACTTTCCTGGAGGGTACAAAGACCAAGACTGTCCTTAAATATGAAATTGCATGTGTGGAAAAGGCCTGAGATGTACTTGGCAGCTTGATCTTTCTGTATTTGGTTTGCAAAGGCTCATTTTCCAGACATGTGTTTTTGCTTAGAAACACACAGAGGTGGATAAATCCCTGGGTCGGCGTCCCCGGAGCCGCTCCATTAACTTTCTTGGCATGGCCTCACCACTGAAGTCAACATGACTTAAGAGTTTATATAACATTTTATTAGGCTTTAATTCCATACTTTTCCTGAAGTTCAGTGTTCATGTGTTGGGTAGAAAATAAATGTTGCTCATAACTCAAAGACCAAAGTTTTCTAACTTTTAATTTGTTTTAAATTAACTTACTCAGCTAATTGTGATTTTAAGTAGGCAGGAGGGAGTTTTGAACACTCCTGAAGGAAAAAATATCTAATATATATAAACTACACACACACACACACACATATACATGGTTTGTATACACACACACACACACACGAGTGTATATATATATATGTGTATATACATATGTATATATATGTAACAAGGTAATCAGCCTTCTGAGAAAAGTAAGTGGACACATTTCCAAAGTTCAATAAGATAAAGAAAACAGAATTATTTTACCACAATAGGAGTCATGTGACTCTCAGATCACATTTGACTGGCTTTGTCTTCTGACAAATCTCTTGCTTTATAATCCTTACCAGACTTTTCTAAATGTGGAGCTTTGTGTTTCCCTTAAAGAAAAACAAGAGTGCCACCAAAACATAATTATTTGAAAATGTACTATTCATACAAAATTTTTCGACCAGTGGATGTCAGCAAGAGACTATTTTGCTCCCCAGGGTATAGTTAGCAGTGTCGGGAGACATTTTCGGTTGCCATGACTTGGGGAGCTGCTACCGGCATCTCAGGGGTAGATGTATACCACGATGCACAGAGAAAGAATGACGTAGAGATGCCCTAAAGATAAAGAGATAGTGCCTACATTTTTCATCTCAGAGGGAAAAGAAGGTAAATATTTCTTCCGATTCTCTGATGCAGAATCATATTTTGCAGTTAGATATTGGCAATGCCTCTCACAATTGTAGAGAAGGCACAGAATTTGGGAAGGCTGAACACAAAACTCAAATTTTGTACTGGCTATCAAGTAGTCTTAGGCAAGGTTCACAGGCTCATTGAAACTCAATGTCCATACTTAGAAAGAAAGGTAAAGAGGATAGTGATACCTGCTCATCTGACCTCAGGAGATATTGAGAAAATCAAATCAGTTAATGACTAACAAGGTACACATAGATAACCACAACCACCATCCCCATCATTAGTATCCAGGAGAATCGAAAATGTCCATATGGAAGTAGCATGGTTTCCTTTCTCATTCATTCATTTCTTCAGCAAACATTTACTGTGCACCTACTACAGGCCAGGCACCCTCCTAGGTTCTGGGGTCATAAAGATGAAGTAGACATCAAGACTTTATCTCCTTACTGCATTAATTTCTACTTTTCATCATCTTACTGTTACTGCTGTATGGGACAAGAGAAACAGGTTTTGGGATAAATGACATCAACAATCCCTGGAATCCTTGTTTCAGAATCTCTTTCATAGTCAGTGACCCCACTGAAGAAGGACTCTGTAAGATTAGGAGTGTCTGAATACATGTATTGGTCAGTGTTAGGAAAAGGATTGCATAAATCAGTTGGGGTGTAGCCCAGGCTAATTCAGCCTTAGGCCCACCCACTCTTAGAAATACCAGGAATATAGGCATTGCCCTATGTGGACTAATGGGGAATACATTCACATGAGAGCAAAACTTCCAAAGATTTCAATTTAATTCCCTGAGGATTTGTCAATAGACTTTTGATTATAAAGTCAAATTATACCCTGCTCTTTCCAATCTTTTTTCCAAAACCCCAGAAATAATTACCTTCCCCCACCTCCCTACACTCACCCTGTCCCCTCATAGTACATTGTACAAGACTCATTACCGTGTGCACGGTGTACGTGTCTACAAATGTAGGTATATTTAATATATCCCCACTGCTAGACAGTGAAATCAAGGAATGAAAAGAAAGAAGCAAACAGTTTTGGCACAAAAAGACAGCCAAGCACTGTGTACCAAGACATGCCAAGTACTACTACTTTGGCCCATGGCTTTCAACTTCAGAAATACAGCAGAACTTTCTGGGAAACTTTACAGAAGTACAGAGGGCATGTAACTGGTTGAGAAATGGACTGAGAGGGTTAAATCCCGTATCAGCCACTTAACTAGATACAGACCTTGGGGAAGTTACTTAGTCCCACCATGCTGCAGTTTCCTCATCTTCAGTGGGAATGATACAATTACCTACTTCATAGGGCTGTTGTGAGAATTAAATGAGGTAATTTATGCAATACAGAGCAGTGTTTGGTACCTACTAAGTGTTTGCTGTGGCTATTAGTATGGCTATAACTATTTTTTTAACATTGTCCTCTTCATCAATATCATTACAGATGTCTTTGGCCCAAGTTCAGATGTGTTCTACCAGTTCCAACGACTTAGGGCCCAGGCATCAGTATTTTGAATGACTGAATGAATTGAAAATCACATGCAACAGGAGAGATTCAGAGGAGAAAGAGAGTAAAGAAGGTATGAGAGCCAGAAGCATTTAATTAAACCTGAGGAATTTCTTACCAGGAAGAGCAGTCAGACTCTCTGGGACATTAGTGAGAGAGCCCATGGAATCTTGTTCCCTCAGAACTTTAATTACTGGGGTAGGTAGCACTCGCTCTTGGAAGATCTCAGCACAGATTCTAGTCTTGAGCCAAAGGAAGTCTTTTTTTTTTTTTCTTTTCTTTTTTTTTTTTTGAGATGGAGTCTCACTCTGTGGCCCAGGCTGGAGTGCAGTGGCGCGAACTCAGCTCACTGCAAGCTGCGCCTCCTGGGTTCATGCCATTCTCCTGCCTCAGCCTCCCAAGTAGCTGGGACTATAGGCGCCCACCACCACGCCCGGCTAATTTTTTGTATTTTTAGTAGAGATGAGGTTTCACCATGTTAGCCAGGATGGTCTCGATCTCCTACCCTTGTGATCCGCCCACCTCGGCCTCCCAAAGTGCAGGGATTACAGATGTGAGCCACCGCACCCGGCCAAAGGAAGTCTTTAATGACCACTTGGTCTCATTCTAGCATTCCAAGTATGTCTTTTCCCTTTCTGTAGGGCACAGGTGAAAGAAAAGAGGGCAACTGATTGCCAGAAAACTCAGCATTAATTCTATGCAAATTCTCTTTGTAAATACCTTTCTGTTTACATTTTACCTTTGAATAGCTTGGTTTCTACCCCACACATGCCATTCCTCACCACAGTGCCCATTCCTTCAGCCCCTACTCATTGGACCCTGGCCCTTTCTCACATCCTACCTTGCCCTGGGAATTGGTATCCTATTGACTTTTGCTCCAAACCAAACACAGAAGATACTCAGTAATCATTTGTTGAAAGATGACGATAACTCAAACAAAGCTTAGTGCAGAAAGTAGCTAAAAAATAAATATTGGACATCAGCTTCTGAAATCCCTGTTCTCCCATTCCCAATTTTTGTAAAGTCTACCTTCTCCCACACAGTGCCTTGCAAAAATTAATATTTGGTAAAAATATATCATCCAATCATAACAAACAGTGAGGAAGATTTTAAAGTTAAACTCATATATTGATATGGTTTGGCTGTGTCCCCACCCAAATCTCATCTTGAATTGTAGCTCCCATAATCCTCATGTGTCATGGGAGGGACCCGGTGGGAGGTAATTGAATCATGAGGCAAGTTTTTGTGTGTGTGTGTGTGTGCTGTTCTCATGATAGTCTTATGTGATCTGATGGTTTTATAAAGGGCAGTTCCCCTGAACATGCTGTCTTGCCTGCTGCCATGTAAGACACGTCTTTGTTCCTCCTTTGGCTTCCACCATGATTGTGAGGCCTCCCCAGCCATGTGGAAATGTGAGTCCATTAAACTTCTTTTTCCTTATAAATTACCAGTCTTAGGGACTTCTTCATTGCAGTATGAAAATGGACTTATACATATATGTTATATAGTTTTATTTTCCTTGAAAAATAGAATCATTTGGAACATTATAATAACAAATGAATGAGAACACTCCTTCCCCTAAAATCTGCTACTGACTCTTGCAGGATCCTGAAAGAATCATGGAACCCCTCCAAATATTTGTTTCCTGGCATCAAAGAATAAAGAAAATAAAGCTTTTCTTCTAGGGAGTTCAAAGCACTTCCTTTTGAATACTTTCTTTGGTTCTCACAGCTTTCCTAAAAGCATATGGGATTTTTCTGGGCACCAAGATGCTAAATGGTTCACTCTAAAGTGAACTGGCAGTCAAAATGAAAGTCAGAAGAAGAAAGCCCTAGCCTGACTTTTGTGGTGTGCTGGTAAATGTTTAACATTTGGTTCTCTAGAAACAAAAAGAAGCCCTGATTTATCTGATTTATATCACTTACCAATTTCTGTGGTGTAAATTCTCCCACTATGGCTGATTTCAAGCTATTAATTGGGACATAACTGAGTACAGAGTTGGGAAGAGAGGCTCATAATTGGCGGTCATAAACAATCATGAAAGTTGGCTCCAGCACACCACTGCCTGACTTTTCCAATCCAATAGTTCATCAGTTTCATAGATGTAAATGGTTGGTGACTCAGCCTCCTCTACATCACCTTTATGACATGTGCAAATATGATTTGGATGGTTGTGTTTCAAAGCACAATGCATGTTTTCATGAAGCTCCTTGAAGGCAAGATGGTAGCCTGTTAACCTTTGTGTCCTTGGTGTTGAGCACAGGGTAGCTAGTAAATAAACAGCTGCTTCTAAGAAAAATATCTATTTGTAATCTAAGATCTTTTAGAATGAAACTTGCCATGCTAGTTTCTCATTATCGTAACTACATAGATAGATTCTAATTTATCCCATTTTGACCTGATACACAATCTAAGCCTCCAAGACTGTCAAGTTGAAGGGAATAAATTCTCAGGCAATTCCAATGAGTAGAATCTGTCTTTTAGGATTGCACAATTTCCTCTAGTGACAGCTATCACCCTGGAAAAGACAGTCCAAGTAATGACCACACATTAACACAGACTGATATAAGCTATTCACAATTTCCTCCCAGCATACTTGGCAGAGAGCTAGAGGGTGGAGGGACAAAGCAATGTTAAGTTTCAATAAAAGAGAGAGAGAAAAAAAGGGAATTGGAAAAGATGTGTTCTATAGTCTGAAAGTCTGTGTCCCCAAAATTCATATCCTAACCCCAAGATGATAGTATTAGGAGGCTAGGTCTTTGGGAGGTGATTAGGTCATGAAGCTAGAGTCTTCATGAATGAGACTAGAGCCTTTCTTAAAGAGGCTTCACAGAGCTGCTTTGCCTCTTCCACCATGTAGAGACACAGAGAGAAGATACTGTCTGAACCAGGAAGCTGGCCCTCACTAGACACTTAATCTGCAAGTGCCTCGATCTTGGACTTTGTAGCCTCCAGAATTGTAAACAATAAAGTTCTGTTGTTTATAAGCCACTCAGTTTATGGTATTTTGTTATAGTAACCTGAAGGGACTAAGACAATATGGAACACAAAATTTGGTCAGGGCAGGATGGCAGGGGTAGTAGGACACTTGACAGAGTCAGGAACACCAAAGTGAAGACGTGGATAGGAACTAAGACCCCAGTGTTGATCTGAACTGTGAAACAGTTCTTGATTCTCCATTTAATTAGTTATCATGAGTCTGTTTGTTTTTAAATCAAAAAAGACCATCCAATAGCTTCATTACTTTTATAAATGTGATTGCTAAAAAAATCTCCCTATTTAAGTTTACATTCCTGGGGGACAAGCCTTCCCACAAGGCATAAAACAATGGATCGATTTGAATTACCTTCCATTCTTTCCCCACCGTTCAGGTGCCTGCATTGTAATGAATGTGGAATAGGTGCACACTTGTACTCTCTGCATGTTTGGGGTGTCGGCTTAGGAACCAGATGCATCAACCTTGCCAAGGCTTAGGAACCAGATGCATCAACCTTGGGTCAAGACAACTGCAAGAGGGAGAAAGGGGATGAACAGAAAACACACAGGAACCTCCAAAGCTCCTATGGAAGGACAGATGTACTTTCTGCATTGGCTAGGCCTAACTAGGGTCTCCACTTCAAATATTTGCCAGACCCAGATAATACAAAGCCACTCAGCCAAGTATGAACCCCATCATTCACACCTCACCTACCTTAGACTCTGGCAAAGAGTGAAACAGCAGCTGTATGGGAGAGGGGAGAAAGAAGGTGAGCAGAAAAGAGTAAGAAGAACAGTGTTTTCCTTCCCCATGGCAGCCTCCAGTTTGGATCAGGTCTGAGCCACAGAGGAGGGAGGACCTAACTCCAAAAGATCAAGCTTCATCTGTTCCCCAGAAGCAGATATTCTTTTTTTTTTTCTTTTTTCTTTTTTTTGGAGACAGAGTCTCGCTCTGTTGCCCAGGCTGGAGTGCAGTGGTGCGACCTTGGCTCATTAAAACCTCTTCCTCTCAGGTTCAAATGATTCTCCTGCCTCAGCCTCCTGAGTAATTGAGACTACAGGTGTCTGCCACCACACCTGACTAAGTTTTTGTATTTTTAGTAGAGATGGGGTTTCATCATGTTAGCCAGGATTGTCTCAATCTCCTGACCTCATGATCTGCCCGCCTCAGCCTCCCAAAGTGCTGGGATTGCAGGCGTGAGCCATCGTGCCCAGCCCAGAAGTAGATATTCTAGTTACTTAATTGAGACCCTGTTGGTAACTTAAAGTGGCTGAATCCTACCTGAGCATGAGCAGAAAAGATGTGGCTAGCATTCTCCAGGACAGGGGGGAGAAAAAAAATTGTTACAACAGGTTTCAATAGTAGCCCCTAAAAGATATGTCCATTTGGAACATGTAAATGTGACCTTAAGTAGAAAAAAAAAGGGGTGTCTGCAGATGTAATGAAGAATCAACATGAGGTCATCCTGGACTGGGGCAGGTCCTAAATCTAATGACAAATCTTTATAGGTGAAGAGAAGGGAAAATAGACAAAGACACAGGGAAGGAGGCCATGTGAAGAAGGAGGCAGAGATTGAAGTGATGCAGCTACAAGCACCGGAATGAAGATTACCTGCAACACAAGAAGCCAGGACAGGGGCTTGGAACCGTCTCCCTCAGAGCCTTCAGAAGGAACCAACCAACGCTGCCGAAACCTTGATTTTAGTCTTCTGGCTTGCAGAATTGTGAGAGAGTACATTTCTGCGGTTTTAAGCAGCTTGGATTGTGGTACTTTGTTATAGCTGCGACATGAAACAGAAACTACCCCATAGAAACCTAAAGAGATAATGGAAAGCACAATAGGGCTGCATTTTATCAAAATCCATAGGACAAGCTTGCGCGTGCGCAGGTTACAGGTGTTTTTATTTTCCTTTCTCTGGCTCACATGGGAGCAATAATCAAGAGATGAAGCCTCACCAAGCTAGCTGTTGTCCCAGAGTGCTGCTCAGGGCAGAATCAGAAGGCAAAAAAAAAGCCTACGCTGAGAAGAAAGGAAGCGTTGTGAGCCTGCAGCTGTCCTCCAAACTGCAGCCTCCCAACGGTAGTGACTCTTCCCTCATGCTCCATTTTCTACCTCTGGAAGCAACCAGGCTGCTGCTGCATGTGGAATAAACATGAGCTTCCTACCATCTAAACCAGTTACTTCTTTGCTGGTTCTTCGAGTCTTGCTTCCTGCTGAAGAGAACCAGGGTTCCACCGGGCCTCTACTGCAGGGGTATCCATAGAAGCTTGGGTTTTATGCTGTTTGTGGCCTCACCCCAGTTACCCGCTGCGAGGTAACAGTTTTGTGGAGACAGGCCCTTGGAAAGGAAATTCACAATATTTTGCAGAATCTAAAAAATGAAGAGAATCGCGGTATATGAATGACAACAAATTGGACGTGTGCCAGTCCAAAAGCGACACTGCAGTTTTTCCCCCTTGACTAGATTTGGACAGAACAGGCAACAGTTGTTTTCTGACAGAGCCTCAGTGTATTTTTTTAAAATGGAGGAAAACAGACAAAGAAAAAGACCTTATTGCCTCCATATTGGTTGGCTCAAGGAATTCTCTTTTGAACAGGGTGGGGGAATGGAAAGGTGAGGGTATGCAGAGGGTGATTAGTTAACCTCCTGAACGCTATGTCTATCTGCTGGATTAAGTTCATCAGTGCAGAGCACCTGGGACTGTCAAGGGCCACCTGAACCTTATATATTTATTTAAGAGGATAAAGAGATGCACAGAGAGTGTGGGTGATTTGCCAAATGACACACAGAGACAGGGAGAAGACTGCTCTTGCATCTCTAGGCCTGGCGCTGCTGACTGTTCTCAAAAGATCTTGAACCAGTATCTTCCAGAACCAAGGAAAGGTATTTTCATCATGCCATGGGGTCTCTCATTGTTTCCTGAACTTCAGACAGTGAGAAGGAGAAGGAAGTTAGCATGTGCAGAGTCCTTGCAGTGCACGGAGCCCCGGGTGACATTCTTTACCTGGGATGTTCTACACCATCCTCCTGACAAGCCCATGGGGCAATGTGCCATTATCATTTTCATTTTAGGGCTGAGGAAACTGAAGTCTAGAGGTGGGGCAATTTGGCTAGTTTCTAGCAGACCTGGGATCTCCTGATTCTCCATCTGATGCTCCTGCTACACCTGTTGCTTCTACCCACTGCACAACACGAGAAGGCAGGAGTCAAAGAAAAACACAGAAAACTAGGCAGAGCTCCAAACTCCAAATGCATGCAATGCACAGAATCTCAATTTCGCTCATCTGCAAGGCTGACTCAAGGATGGCAATAGGTGTACTCGCAGGGAGCAACTGCATAGACAGACAGGTTGAGAAGGATTCAGAGGCACGCTCAGGCCTGGAGAAAAGGATTGCTGGGATCAATTAGCAACTTCTGCCTGAATAGGGTTGAGGGACCAGATGTGCCTGCACCTCACACAGCTGTCCCTGGACTGGCCTCAGGCTTGGCATGCTCTGTGCACTTGTATGTTATGGAAGGTCATGGCATGGCACGTGTGGCCAGTCACCTTCCCTCTCACCCTGGGCCTCTGCTCATCTTCCACCATCACCACAACCTCTCATCCCAGACAAGAATATCCTATATAACAGAATTCTTCAAATACAGGCTGGGATCCAATCGAGTTCATGAATTCAAATTACCAGGTCAAGACCAACATCTTTAAAATAATGAAATGTACAATTTAAATAGAGTAGACTAGAAAGTTAAAATGCATTTCATATGCTAAAAGGATAGTTTTGTAAATTTTTAATCAGATACATACATATGATAAATATATATATACCTGTACTGGGTCACTTGTAAAATATGTTTATTACTGTGGGTCATGGTCAAAATGGCTTGAAAAACACTTTGGCAAAGTGTTGGTTCCAGGAGACCCCAGAGCCTGGATGGACACAATCACTGCTCTGAAACTGCTTGTTCCCCTCCTGGTTGAGGAGCTTAGCCTAGAGAAACTCCTGACTTGGCTGGAGTTCTGCCCTCTGGGGCAACATGGCACAAAGTGAATCCCTCTCTGTGATAGCTCTCAGTCTCTTCAAATCCTGCTGTCTCCCAAGCTAAGCCTCTTCCCTCCTTTTACATTTCTCTCCTCTGTGCAGGGGCATTTCTAGACCACCAAGTTTCTGTTCACATGCCATGAAGGCCACTACACTTTTGTTTTCTAACATCCCTCCAGCATTTTTTTAATGAAATACTTTCACAAATAAGAAGCATACAAGCTATATTATCCTGAGCCCTTGCTACATGCCAGGCACTGTACTAATTACATTGCATGTTCTATTACTCCAGATTCTTTAGAGCAAGTGACAGAAGCATAAATCAAAACAGCCTCAGCAGAGATGTATTTTCTTATGCAACTGAAAACTCAAGAGATTTAGGTGCAGTTAGATGCAAAGAGAGTCATTACAGCTCTGTCTTCTTTGTTCTCTGTCTCACCTCTGCTTAGTTCATCTTGGCCTCCTCTAAGGCTGACTCCCCCAGTGCTCAAGACCTACATTCTGGCTCCCCATTTGGAGCAGAAAAAGAGCTTCTCTTTTCCAAAGCTCCTGCTGCAGTGCTGGATATGGTTCCCACTGGTCTGGCTTGGGTCACATGCTTATCTCTATACTAGGAAATGGGGTCAATCCCCCTGAGCTTTACAGACTGAGCATAAGCTTAGGTGGTGCTCAGAGGAAAACTAAGAGTGGGGAGCGGTTACCAGAAAGGGGAGAATGAATCTTGAGCAACTAAAGCAAGAATCATCTACCAGGGACCTCACAATATTGTAAGCAAGATGTTATTCTTAGACATGGAACTGAAGGTCAGAATGATTATGTAATTTGACCATGACCTCACAGTCAAGAGGTGATAGAAGTGGGACTCCAGCTCCAGTTCTTGTTCCTTGTCCTATACTATGCTGTTCTGCCTGCACTACCCTCCTGGCTGCTCATTGGTTTGGGCTGAGAGCTATCAGTTCCCTTCATCTCAGCTCCCCAGAGACAGGTACAGTTGCCTCTGGTGAAGCCAGGCCACATGGCGGATTCAGTCCATTAAAATCTGGACGCTGATTTTTAATCAAGTTCTTCCAGCCGATAACCCTGTTGATTATTTTCTAAAAGATAAATGGAGGAATCTACCTTTATCCTTTTATACTTAAAAAGCATGTCATATATGTTGACAAATATAGTAATATATTTTGATCTTTACATGGATCCACAGAGGAAAGTTAAGAATAGTCTCTATTTTATGGAAAACACATGTGTGTCAGAAAGGTGAAGTTACTTGAGTAATCTAAGGTCACACACTAATTAGTGACAGAGCCAGAATTCCAATCCAGCTAGTCACACAATTTCTAATATTTAAAACCTGAGTTTGTCCTGTTCCATGGAGAGCTTAATGAACCTTCACTTTCCTCATTCACATTTCATCCAGCCCTCTTTCCCAAATTTTTGTCATTGCCAGTGTAATCACTCTGCCTGTGTCTTGATCTAAATCAGAGATCAGCAAACTCGTTGGAGGTCTATCTCATTGGACTGCCTGGTTTTACAAATAAAGTTTTATTGGAACATAGTCATGCACGTTTATTGAAAAATAATCCATGGTTGCTTTCATGGTACAATGCTGGAGTTGGGTAATTGTGAGAGAAATCTAAGGGTCTCCAAAGCCTAAAATATTATCTGTCTGGTCCTTCGTAGAAAATCTCTTTTTTGATCAGAGATTTGCCAATCTCTGATCTAAATCATTGATGAAGAGCTGAACCAAACATAGAGACCTACTCTGCTGCCCAACACTGGAAATCTTTGTCAGGCAGCTTGTGATCAGCACTCCTTGCAGTCAGTCCTCATGTAGAACCAGTATGCAAGGACAGTCTACTGGTACAAGCCAATCTATCACTATCTTCTGTACATCACTTAGATATTTGGTACCTACCTTTGGTAGATATAGGCATCTAATATCTATCACTTTCTTCTGCTTCTGAAGATGTCTCTTTCCTCCTTTCTATGAATGTCCTATTTCAGAGGCTGAGTGCTGCGTTTATTCACAAACAAATATTAAGTCCCCACCATTAGGCTCATTGCTGGGCACTAGGCAACATTTCTCAAGGGTGATGCCCTAACACTTTGGCCACAAAGTGATCTGTGAAGCATCTACAGTCAACACACTAATAACAATAGTTAAGTTCCAAAGTTTAGAACTAGTTATTAAATAAATAAATAAATAAATAAATAAATAAATAAATAAAATAGAGCCAATTCAAGTTCACAATAAAACATGACATAATGCATAGAAACAGTTAAGGACCACAGGGTTAAACCAAACCTGCCTCAGTTTATTCTGCCTGCATGGCCTTGGGCAAATTACTTAACTATCCTATGTTTTAATATCCTTATCTATAAAATGGGGATAATAACAGTACTTGTATGAAAAAGGTTTTGTAGTGGTTGAATTAGTTAAAATATATGTCGCTCATAAGAGAAGGCTTGACATGCAATAAGGGGTATATGAATTAGCTATTTTTATTTATTGAGTGTTTACAATATGCAGTTGTATCCTAAGAGCCTTGCATGGATTATGTTGAACCTGTAACCCTGCCATTGTCACCTGATTTATGATCTGCTTCTACATGACAAAGAAGGAATTAGTTACAGCTGGTGTGTGGGGAACTGTAGAACCCACAGCCTGTCTTATCTGTGCCATATTCAGAAATAGATCTTTAACTGGATGATATTATTACTCAAGTGCTTGGAAGAAAATTCTTTTCAAAATAGCACATACAAAAAAAAACAAAAAACAAAAAACAAGTGCTTAGAGCTTAAACCCAATTTGTTTAACTCCCTCTTAAAATTTGGAAGTGGGGGGTATTAAAATCTAGGTATACCCTTGAGAGGACTTCAACCATGTGAGCATGATTCGTCATGTGTATCCTGGAAGAATAATCCTTGCAAATCTCTTTTCTGGGGTACTTAGAATCACATTTCCCTTTCAGTCCGTCATGAGTTTCTTCATGTGTAAAAAGCTAGTCTCCCAGGTTTGTTGTGAGGGGAAATAAGATACTCCATGTAAAAACTGTTTCATTCAGCCTCTGGTTCCTGACGAGCAGGCTACTGTCACCCCCAGGAACCTCAGCTTACCTGCCTTTGTCCCTCCAGGTCCCTACTGTCTCAGCAGTCAGAGCCCAAGCCTGGTCCAGTCCAGCAGCTCAGCCAGTTCCCCAGAGAGTGAAACAAACCAACAATTAGAATCCTGGGCTTAGAATGTGCAAATGGAGGAGCCTCTGATGCCAACATTGATGGGAACTTGGACATAGTACTCAGATCTTTCGGAGTCAGAAGGGGCCAGGTAGGTGGATCATGGAGTCCAGTCCCTCCCTTACTCTGGGTTTGGTCCATACCACTGCAAACTCTACAATAGCTTGGGGGTCCTGACAAAGCCAAACAATGCCACCACATCTCATTAACCATCCACCGAGAGCTCCTCCACAAGCAGCTGGGTGACTGGGACTGTAATGAAATTACACTGCCCAGGCACAAGAAGTAATAGTTGCTTTCCACACAGAATGAAAGTGGGCTGCAACTGAATTGGCTTCATTTGAATGATTCACCAATTTATTTATCTCAGCAGGAAAAATGCTGCCTGGAGTCCACTGGGATGCAATTTCCAGAGCTGCTGCCTGGCTAGCTGGACAGGTGCATGGAGAAGATTTAGACTCCAGTGACAGAACACACCTGGTAATAACAACAGCAACCATGACCCTTTACTGAGCACTTACCAGGTGCCTTAAAGATGTTTCCTCATTCATCACTTGGAGCAACCCCCTGTGAGGGAGGTATGACTATCATCCCCATTTTCATTGCAACCAAGTCTTAGAGATACTAACCAACTCACTGAAGGTCACACAGCGTGTGAGTGGCAGAAATCTATTAGAAGCCAATTCAGCTTGGATTCAGAGCCTGCAAGTCTAACCCCTAACTCTACTGATTCCCAGGATGCAGGTGTCTCCAATACCCACATTCTCTTATGGCTAGGTTGCAGGAAGGGAACAGATGGGGAAAAAAGCTGGAGAGGAGCTGCTGAAAGTTCACTGGCACCATCTGAGCCAAGGGTGGGTTCAGGAAATCAAGCCCTAGCTCAACCCTTGCCCAGAGAGGCAAGAGTTAAATGGGAACTGAGCCCTTACTTTCTTGTGTTCTAGTTTCTTTTTTAAACTATACTACTGGGAACGACTACAAGACTTTCTTGCTCCTTATTAAAAACAGAAAATCTGTTTAGGCAGCAGCTACAGCACAAAGGCAGATAGCTATATTATGGGCAAAAAAGAGCCAAACTACAGGCAGGGCAACATCAATGGAAGCAGGGACTGCAGATCTCTAATTAAACACAGTGCCTCTCTCAGGTCAGGAAAATCACAAACAATAGCGATCCTCTTTCCCTGCAGTAACACTGAGAGAATGTTTTCTTCAAGGGAAGAGAAGAGCTGCTTGCCTGCCTTCCTGCCTTCCTGCCTTCCTGCCTTCCTTCCTTCCTTCCTTCCTTCCTTCCTTCCTTCCTTCCCTCCATCCCTTCCTTCCTTCCTTCCTTCCTTCTTTTCTTCCTCCCTCCCTTTCTTCTATCCTTCCTTCCTTCCTTTCCTTCTTCTTTTTTCCTTCCCCCTCTCCTTCTTTATCTTTTTTCTCTTCCTTCCCTCCTTCTCTCTCTGTCCTTTCTCCCTCCCTCCATCTTTTTCTTACTTCCCTTCCTTTCTTTCTTCTTTCTCTCTCATTCCTTCTCTCTTTCTTTCCCCCTTACTCCCTCCATCCTTCTTTTCTTTCACCAGCTCATTGAAGATTCTGGTTTGTGACCAATGGGATTGTAATTCCAAAAGAGAGTAGTAATTATTGTACTTTTTCTTTTCAGGGAAAGGGGCATGAATCCACTTCACAAGAGATATATCTGCTAAAAATCTAGGAACAGGAAGTTGTTTATATTGATCTGACTGTAACATCAGCCGGACTTACCTTCGAGGGTTTCCAGGTCTCCAGATTATCAGTATGCATACACTAAACTGAGACTATGTTCCAAACACTGTGGAACTTAATCCATAATTGTTGACTAAATGAATAATTATTGGAAGTAGTAGAACTCCAAAGTCAAGGTTATTCCTGCTGCCCCAGTGTTTGATCTTAGAAGTGGGATTGTGTGTCACTTTTAAAATGGGTCACAATGGGGAAAAGGCTTAGGTCTTCTCACAGTGCTTCATATATACCCTCTGTCTAAGAACACATTTTCGCTGGCTCTGAAAATTGTTCCGTTATATTTGAGGAACTGTCAAAGTTTGGAACAGGGCTTAAAGTTAGGAGAGCACCCTTCTCCATGCTATTATAATAAGTGTCTCCTGGCATTTCTTTTGCCTCCCGGGGAACAACTGGCAATGTCTAGAGACATTTTTGATTGCCACAACTGATGGGGTGCTACTGGCATATAGTGGGTAGAGGCCAGGGATGCTGCTAAACATCCTACAAGGCACAGGACAACACCTACCGCAACAAAAAACTGTCCAGTCCAGAATGCTACATGCCAGGGTTGGGAAAGCATGGGCTACCCTGCTCTGAGATGCTTGTTGAAAAGATGGGGATACATATATCAAAATGAGAACATTTCTCCCTCTTTTACATTTCTTCTCCACTATCAAAAGACCCATTAAATTCTGCGGGATATCTGTGCCCAGAGCACTGAGAGAGCCCATGGGGAAATTTGAGCAAAGATCAATAATAACCATAATGGGAACAACTCACATTTGTATATCACCTTAGTGTTTACCAAGTGCTCTCTTATACATTAACACAACTGAAGCTGTGCTGGGGAAGGAAGTTGGAAAGGTTTCTCTGAGAATATTTCCCATTTTACGCGTTTCCAGAATTAACGCCTTAAAACAAATTAGAAATAGATTAAATGAGGTACCTTTGGTCAAACAGAAAAGCAATTACATGATAGGAAATTGTAATAATCCATCACAGGCATCTGGTTCCGAATCCCAGAGCTGGTTGCAGTTTCTTCTGGCATATGCTGCTGAATGCACAACTGCAGAAAGACAGTGCTCTTTGTCTCTGAGATGCAAAGATAAGAGCAATTGCCCTGGAGGAGGTGTTAGAAGCAGAGACCCAAGCTTTCTCAGTGATAATTCAGGAGCACCCATCATTCATTGAGTGTCCATGTATTGGGCTCTATGTGGCCTATAGGGTGGCTGCTTCCATGCTTATTATAAGTTCATTTCTGAGCATGATATTTTTGAAAGGGGAGGATTAGTAATTACTTGCGTGTGATAGCTAAGGAAACTGAGAAGTTATACAATTGCCTCAGAGAAGACAGCTAAGGACAACTGGTAAGCCAGGATTCAAACACCGGTTTGTCTGCTCCCCAATTTATACATTTTCTATTACATCAGTTGGGATCTATGAATACATGGTGCCTGGCACCCAGAAGGCACTGAGTAAACACTTGTTAACGTCATTTTTAGAGAAAAAATTAAAGAAAGAAAAATCTACTGACAGCACACACACACCCCTCTCTTCTTCAGTGAATTTCCCACCCATGTTAAGGGAGTATACTTGGCTTCTCTTCTTATTCAAAACTATTATACCAAAATAGCTGCTTTATTATCTAGGAACCTGAAAACGAACCCCCTATTTGCTCATGTTTACATACATGGAAGCTCTGTGAACACTGGGGTATTCAAAGTTTTACCTCGTGTATGCAAATCTAAATATTTTCACTGCACCTTCGCAGTATCTTAGATGCAATCATTTGTTTTTTAAAAACTTTTATTTTGAGATAATGGTAGGTTTACATGTGGCTGCAAGAAATGAGGCCAAAGGGGTCCCAAACACTTCTACTCAGCTTTCCCCAACGGCGACATCTTTCATGACTATAGTACAAGATGACAACCAAGGAATTGCCATTGGCATCCATCACACCTGACTTAATTCAGATTTCACCAGTTTTCTGTCCACTCGTTTGAGTATGTGTTTAATTCTATGCAATTTTATCACATGTGCACTGATTTTATTTTATGGCATGATATGTCCTCATGTGACTTCAATATAAATCAAAACACAAAACAGTAATAAAATACATCTCTAACGTAGACACAGTACTTCAATTGATTCATTGAGGGTCATCTCTATGCCAGCCACTTTTATTTAAAAAAAGAAAGAGGCCGGGCGCGGTGGCTCAAGCCTGTAATCCTAGCACTTTGGGAGGCCGAGACGGGTGGATCACGAGGTTAGGAGATCAAGACCATCCTGGCTAACACGGTGAAACCCCGTCTCTACTAAAATACAAAACTAGCCGGGCGAGGTGGCGGCGCCTGTAGTCCCAGCTCCTGGGGAGGCTGAGGCAGGAGAATGGCGTAAACCCGGGAGGCGGAGCTTGCAGTGAGCTGAGATCCGGCCACTGCACTCCAGTCTGGGCGACAGAGCAAGACTCCGCCTCAAAAAAAAAAAAAAAAAAAAAAAAAAAAAAAAAGAAAGAAAACACAGCTCCTGCTGTCATAGAACTTGTAATCTCATGGGAAAGGCAGGAATATAGATAATCATAGGACCAAAATGAGTACAAAATGAAAAAAATACCCTCTTAATTAGTTGCAAAAATAATCAAGATAAATAAAATTATATATTTTGGTGCTTATTATGTTGCCTTGATCCCAAAGTCACTCATACCTTTAACACTATCTATGTCTTAATATATTAATAGCACTCATGTAACATATGTTTAACATTTTAAAATATTAGATTTAATGATCTATCAATATGCTGTCTGTGTATCTTTTCGCATTGCAACAATTCAATTCGATATGTTGAAACATAAAAATAAATCAACTTCGGTGTCGATTAATTCATGCATACATTTCCCCATTTCTTTATTATAAGACTACATGGAATTCCACTAAATGACGTGTATCTGTTTGTGCTTGATTAAACAAAAGTATTTGTCAGAGGAAGAGGGAATATTTGGCATATTGGTAGGTGCCCTTTAAGCTTTTATAAATAATAATAACAGTATTTTATACCCACATGAAGGCCTCTATTGGGAGAAGCCAGAGAAAAAATGTTTTGTAACAGACTAATGTCATGTCTGAACACTTGACACACTCAATTTCCCACTGCAGGGCCTGGAGGAGAGGTTGTGTGTATGCGTGTGTTTGTGTGTTAAACCACTTCACCTACAGCTGAATCTAAATGAATTTCTTCTTTGTTGCTACATCTAGCCTGCTTTGTCCTGGAGTATGTTTCTAACTTAGTGTTCAGGAACCATGTGAAAATTCTGGAAGATGTTGATGGAAAAAGAATAAGACAGCAAAGTATTCTGTCTCTGTGTCTACTCCAGCTCCATTATTGCTAGAAAGTGGAAAGTTAATCCAATGCAGCTGTGACTGTGAAGGCTCTGAGGTATCTTAAGGGGAAGCCCTTTCGCCAAGATCACAGCACACCCTGGAGACCTGGCCTGGATTAAGGCATCCATTATTGAGTTCCCACTCTGTGCAAGGCACAATGTCAAGTGCTGTGGGGAATTAAACCAAAGAGGAAAAAAAGTCTATCAACCAGTAAGCAATATTCACCACCGATTACAAACAGGGCAATGCACTAACTTCTGACAATACAAACAGTTCTATGAAATCATCTCCACCTTTGAGAAAAGTACAGTCCAAATGAGAACTCAGGAATGAGACATGTTTCAAGGGTGATATAAGAATGGCACACTTGCTTTCAGAAACAAAACAAACCAAAACGTATGTCTAAGCTGTAAGTACTGTAGGAATACCAAAAAGAAAGGAGGAAAATGAGATCCAAGTCAAGGAAGAGTTCTTGGACAAGGTGGAATGCGAGTTTAGGCATTGAAGGTGAGTAAGATTTGCATGCATGGGAGAGTAGGGCAAAGGGCAGAGGTAAGAACTGTCAGGTGCTAGATGGTGAGGCCAGAACAGAGACCCCGCTTTTTGGTATCTGAGTCAGACAAGTTGAGATTGGATTATTGGGCCCTCGCTTAATAGCAGTGAATTTGAGAAAGTCCCTTAAAGTCACTCTTAGAACCTCAGTTCCCTTAAGTGGGGAGAGGATAGTTAAGTGGGAAGAGGATAGCGCCTATGGGTTAGAGTTACAGTGTGAATATCTGTGAAGTTCTTAACATGTCCAATCAGCACTGGAGGAAAATAGTCATGGGGCATTGGGAAGGAAGAGGATGAATGGATAACAGAAGGATGAATAGAGCTCAGGGTGGCCTGAAGCCAGTCAGAGGAGTTGAGCCTCTTTCCCAAGCTGCCAAGGGTCTTCTGCGCTAACCTAACAAAAGCAAAACAAATAAGCATATGTGCATAAGATATGTTAACAAATAAAAATGTATTCACAATCAACAAAACAGAATGGAGAAAAGCTCTGAAGTATGTGGTTAAGAATTGCAAAGGATAAATGGCAAGAGGGATGACTGGATTGGGCAGGAAAGGTGACCAGAGGTAGGTAACACTCATCAGGCAGAAGAACTGGATTACAATCCACATCCCCCACATTCAGAGCTTCAACCTAGCAGTATGGCTCTTCTGATCTCGTATTAGACAAGACCTCTCCTTGGGAAAGGATCCAACAGCTTACTAATCTGAGATTCGAGTCAAGTCCATATAACTCCAGAACATGTATTGTTTTTAGATCAAATATCTTGCTCCATCTAATTAAGACACTCATGTAATTTATTGTCTTAACTGGGAGAGTTTTGTTCTGACAAATGCTAAACCAGATGGGCTGCCAGGAAAATGGAGATAAACTGAAACTGTTCAGCCAAGCCAGGACATGTGTTTCCATTTCATACAACCCACACAAATAATATTCAATTTCTACATGTTAGTCTATTAAGAAACACTGGGAAATGGCTAGACCTATTTTTGCCAAATTTGGAACTGCCTGAATTAGAATATTGGTTTCTGCAAAATTTACACTGAAGGGTTTGAGAGACACCTAAGTATGTAGACCGTCTTTCTCTGCAGCATCTGAAACTTGATTATGAGCGGTATTGGTGACTTCCATTTGAAAGGAAGTTCCCATTGTCTTAGGACCAGCAGTAGATAGAGAAAGCAAACAACGATTTCAAAGATCAACCCCAAATCTGAAGCACCAAGGACAGACTGGCCACCCCTACCAAGCAATGGCAGTGGGAGGCATAGCAAGCTGTTTCTTGATTGTGAAGCATTTAAGACAAATAGTTGTAGGACTTATCTTCTTCACAGTAACACAGTAAAGGTAAAGGTCAACTCAAGAGTTATTAGTTGTTAAACAATTATTTTGTACCAGGCCCACTGATAAATTCTTTTCTTTTTTATCAGCTTTACTGAAGTACAATTGACATACATTAGACTGGACATACTGATTTTTGAGTATTCTTACTCCTAGTTGTTCATCAAGTATCTGATTTATGTGTGTCCCGATCATGGGACAGGCAAAATGTAGTGTTGGGGACTAGTGCAGTTTCAGGGATGCAGGGGGGACCTTGCCCAGGGCCTTGGGATTCTACGTGCAGTGAGCTTTCCTAGTAACACTCTGGACTACTCTTGGGCCCCCTTCACACTTTACCCCAAGAAATATGGAATCAGTTATTTGATAAATTCTGGAGGAGTTACTAAGAAAATCCAACTTGGTTTTATTCTCTCTTCTTTGGGAGAGAACTGTCTGCAGAAAGGATTCATTCTCTTCTCCATACATCTTGATATATGGTATACAAGGGCAGGGCCTGGAGGCAGATGGAAGGTGTGTTACCCCTGCTCATGATGGTGAGAAAATGGTCTCCTCTGCAGCCCCATAAGGGAAATCTCACTTAATCCACTCATCTAACAACCTATTTTCCCACCTAGACTTCACTTCTATAAAGAAAATTTTCTATTTCTACCTGATTGAGTCCTTTTATTTTCAAACAAATATAGGAATGAAGGGTGATACTTATCATGCTTTCTCATGTCTAAACAGTAGGGAACCTAAGAAATACAAAACAAAGTCCCTGACCTCATCGCTAGGTTATAGAGACAAATCATACATACACAAATTAACTGAGGAGATGTAAAATATGAAATTCTGTGTTAACAATGCCTTCTAATAATATAAATGGTGCAGATGTAATCTTTTAGTCTTCAATTTTATCCTTTTATTCATATGCTCAAGAACTAAAGGATAGTGTATAAAATAAAACAATTTTATCAGAGTGACTGTGAATGAATGATTCTTTTAATTTTTGATGTGATGTCAGTGTATAAATAAAGGGAATAACAAAAAGTGAGAGAAGAAAGGAGGAGGGGAGGGAGGAAGGAAGGAAAGAGGAAGGGAGGAAGGAAGGAAGGAGGAAGGGAGGAAGAAAGGCAGGAAGGCAGGAAGGAAGGGAGGAAACCTTTTCTGAGTTGACAGTAAAATAATAAATGACAATGACAGTGATGAGTGCTAACATTTTTCTAGCATTTACTATGGGCCAGGCACTAATCCGTTACCTATACTAACTCATTGAATCCTCACAACAACCCTATGAAGTGGTTACTACTGTTGTTACTCTCATTTCAAAGGTCAGGAAAATGAGGCAAAGTTAAGTGACCTGATCACAATGGCATGATCTATAAGAAACAGGAGGAGACATGGGATTTGAATGTCTGTGAGCTGCCTTCAGCGCTTAACACGACGCTCCATAGCTGCTGGTGATGGGCACTGAGAGTGGGTGGTCAGGGAAGGCCGTGGGGAGAAAATGACGGGGGCAGGGGATGAGAGGGTTCGTGGAGGAGGAGCTGATGTGAGTAAAGGCCAGAGGTGGGGGTGGGCAAGGGGTCTTCATCAGGAATGCCTGGTGCCAGCCTAGCCAGAGCAGAGGGTCAGTGCAGGGAGACTGGATGTAGCTCAGGCACTTATGTCTCTGCATTTCTGCAGGAAAGATTGTCCCTTTCTGCTCGGAACATCTTTCTCTTGTCCCTTTTCCTAAATGAAACGAATTTCAGCTCTCACTCTCTGCTATAGATGGAATCTTTATATGCCCTCCAAATTTCTGTGTTGAAGCCCTAGTCCCCAGTGCAATGGTATTTGGAGATGGGACCTCTGGGATGTGATTAGATCATGCATGAAGGCGGAGCCCTCATGAATAGGATTAGTGCCCACATAAGAAGACACGCAATAGAGATGATCTCGGTCACACCAGGATACAGCAAGAAGGCATCCTTCTGAAAATCCTCGCCAGGAACCAAATGAGCCAGCATCTTAATGCTGGACTTCCTCGCTTTCAGAACTTTGAAGAATATTTTTCAGTTGTTTAAATTACCCATTTTATGGTGTTCTTTGTATAGCAGTGCAAACGAAGACACCTTTCTCTAGACTCAGTGAAATGGAAGCAGGGAAACACCGTCTGCTCCAGCCTGCTCTTTGTTTTATCAACTGCATCTCAAGACCACCTCTGGCAATGAGCATAAGTGCTTGTCTTCTTAAAACTCACTATGTGAGCTATTAATAGTAAAATAATCACCATTTACAGGGTCCTTATGGTCTGCAGGGAACTGCACTGAGGACTTACTTATCTCATTTACTCCCCTTACAAAGATCCCCTGGAAAAACATTCCCTCTAGTTTAAAGATGAGAACATTGAGGCTCAGAAAAGCTAAAGTGGCATGCCCAGTGCCACACAGCAAGTAAGTATAGAAGCATGGGTTTCAGTCCTGGTCTCTCCAACTCCAAAGCCACGCTCATATTCATTGTTGTATTCACAGCCTTTCTCTATTTTTTAAATAACCTGCATGGTATATAGAACTAGGGGAAAGAAAATTGCAAACGAGAGCAAAACCAAACAACAAACAAGAACCCTCCTACAATGCAACATGGCTGAATTCTCTTAACTCTTCAGAATTAATTGTCTGTAATACTTACACAATCAAAGAAACAAAGAAATACCCGGCCGGGCGCGGTGGCTCACGCCTGTAATCCCAGCACTTTGGGAGGCCGAGACAGGCGGATCACAAGGTCAGGAGATCGAGACCACCCTGGCTAACACGGTGAAACTCCGTCTCTACTAAAAATACAAAAAATTAGCCGGGCATGGTGGCGGGTGCCTGTAGTCCCAGCAACTTGGGAGGCTGAAGTGGGAGAATGGCGTGAACCCAGGAGGCAGAGCTTGCAGTGAGCCGCGATTGTGCCACTGCACTCCAGCCTGGGCAACAGAGCAAGACTCCATCTCAAAAAAAAAAAAAAAAAAGAAAGAAAGAAAGAAAGAAAGAAAGAAAGAAAGAAAGAAAGAAAGAAAGAAAGAAACACCCACCCACAAGTCAATTAAGTAGTAAATCTGGAAATTTACCATTAAGATGAAAAGTCACAAGAAAATAGGATTGTGGTAGGCAAAATTCAAAGATGTGCCTCAGGACTACTGGCCCTTGGTTATTCAATAAAATGCAAATCTAGGTACTGCTATAAAGAGATTTTACAGATGTAAATGAAATCCCAAATCAGCAGTCCTCAAGATATGGAAATTTTTGAAGTGGGACATTTAAAAGGACCAATTACACGAATCCGTTAAAAACAGAGAGTTTTCTCTGGCTGGTTGTAGAAGAGGAAATCAGAGAGATTTTAAGTGTTCAAGGGATTCAATTTGAAAGAGGTTTTCCCTGGCTGGATAAAAGGGATGTGGGTGATTCCCAAAAGCTGAGAGGTGTCCCTGGCCAACAACTAGCAAGAAACTGGGGATTTAGCTCTATAACCATAAGAAATTGAATTCTTCAAACAATCTAAATGAGCTTGGAAGTAAAATAACCCCAAGACCCTACAGATAAGAGCCCAACCGAGCTGAAACCATGACTTGGGCCTTGTGAGAATCTCAACTGAGAACACAGTTGAGCCCATTTGGACTTCCGACCCACAAAACTGAAAGATAATACACAGGTGTTACATCAAACCATTAGGCTTGTTATAATTTGTTACATAGCAACAAGAATGAATTCAATAATTTTGCTGTAGGATAAAGCAAATTATTGAATTGTATTCTATTTTTGTGTGTGTGTGTGTGACGGAGTCTCGCTCTGTCACCCAGGCTGGAGTGCAATGATGCGATCTTGGCTCACTGCAACCTTTGCCTCCCAGGTACACGCCATTCTCCTGCCTCAGCCTCCCGAGTTGCTGGGACTACAGACACCCGCCACCACGCCTGGCTAATTTTTTGTATTTTTAGTAGAGACAGTTTCACTGTGTTAGCCAGGATGGTCTGGATCTTCTGACCTCGTGATCTGCCCGCCTTGGTCTCCCAAAGTGCTGGGATTACAGGCGTGAACCACCGCGCCCGGCCTCTATTCTTCATTTTTACAACATACATTCATTCCAGTTCTGCAGCTTGAGAGCTGGAGAAATCTCTTCTACTTTTAGTGGCATTAAGTTAAACCATCAAGAGACAGAGGATGGGTGCCTATTTATAAATGAAGATTTACAGTAAAATGCAGAACTGACTGATTTTCCAGGTGACTATGTATCTTTAAAAATTAATGTCATCTTGAACATTGCTCATCATCGTGTTTATTTTATATAGACAGAAGATAATTGTTTAAGATAGTTGATGGATTTGAGTCTTAAATAAGTAAAAAGCACATGTTCTCACACTGTAATAATTTTAATCTGTCAGGAAAAAAAGCAAAGCCTTAGAAACAAGTCAAAAAGTAACTAGTTAAAATTAAAAAATCCCAATTTAGATTCTGTCAACCATAACAAGCAGTTTATTTTATTTCTCTGAGGACAAGGATTATTAGAGATGGAAAAATAAGTACAATAATGGCTGTAGAAGTGGAGAGACCAGGCATCGTCAGCTGGCTCCTCCCTCATTTATCAACTGAACGCTCTACCTCCTCACTGACCGTTGAGCCTCAACACAAGGTGGTTGTGGCAGTGATCAATGTTATTTCATCAAGCACTTAGAATAATGACAAATATTATTAGATACCCAGTAACGACAAATATTGTTAGATACCCAGTAAATGTTTATTCTCACCCTTCTGAACTATCCACCAGTTAGTTGGGAATGCTGCCTCCCCATGCCTGATGTTCCTTTCCTATGATGGCAACTCAGAACTATTTCAGAGCCCTGGTATGCTCAGCTTAGCACCTCCCTTCTTCCTCCCCTAGAGGTCAACTTAGCTCCTGGGGGGAAAAGACTTATCCCAGTGCAGCTTTGCCTGCACCTGGTTCTGAGGCTCAGAATTAGGACAGACTTCATGTTGAGTCCTCCAACCAAAGGTGACATTTCAGACTAATCTTTAATGCTGTATTTTATGTCATTACTTGTTCAGAACCAAGATGGGAAACAGTGTGCTAGTTACTGAGGCTTGTCTTCTGAGCCCCCAGTAACACGCCTCAAGAACCTCTGATTCATCCCGCTTTCATTTTGACATACAGGCTTGAGCTACCAAAAACAGGCTTTCTGACTCTGGAACATGTCCTTTAATGAATGCCCTTCCTATTTACAAATCTCTCTGGGAAATTGCACTAATGCAGTTTTTCAGCCTGACAAACTCAACCCACTTGGGAGCTTTCTATCCCAGAGATAAATGAGAGGTAAACTTAATTAAATGTTTGTGGAGTACTGCCCCCCCACCAAAAAGTGTCACTTTAAACAATCCATTACAAAACCAACAACTGTATTTATCTCTAAATACATTCATGTTTGGAAAATTCCCCCTGTAGATAACTGTACAGCTGGAAGATGTCACATAGGCGTACTTCCTGCCTTAATACTAATATTATGCTTTCTCAATCCCAAGAGCTAACATAATTTCAATTATAAACTCACATAGTCTAAAAATGTATACCATGGTGAAATTTTTTAAAAATGGAATTTCAGGAGAATCAAAACACTTGCAATCTAGAGCTAGTGCTACCATTAATTACAAACAGGACCTTGACCACTTGATATCATTTATAAAACTTATCTGTAAAAGAAGATGCTTGGACTGTAATCTCCAAAGTTTCTTTCAGCTCTAAAATTGTGTCATTTTTCACGACCAATTAACAAAGAACACAGGAGTAAAACTGCTCTGAAATGTGGAGAAGCATTCTTTCAGAAGACGGTAAACTTCTATCAGTGAAGACCATTGCCACTAGAAATTATTCACCTTAGGAAGGTGCCATTATAGATAAAAGTAGAATGATAGATTAGCATATTCATTAATGTTAGATTCCATAATAGATGAACCTTCAAGGTTCAGCAGCTTAGCACAACAGAAATTTGTTTCTTGTTCATCTACTTTCTGACAGGGAGGTTCAATAGGGAGCTTACCTTGCAGTGATTCAAAGACCCAGCTCTTTCTTCCTGTGGCTCCATCACCTGCAGAGCCTCTAATCCTTCTAATCTATCCAGATGGGAAAATAGAGAAGAAGACTCACCTGCTTCTTAACTAACCAGCTGGAAAGCAACACACATCATTTATCTCACTTTCTGTTAGCAGTAATGGGTCATAAGACCTGCCTAGATATAAGGCAATGCAAAATAGGATATTGGCATTGTAGTTCCTGAATGGGCAGCCAGTTGGCAGCAGCTACTTTCCTCCATGGAAAATGGGAACCAATCTTTGAAGAGCAATGCCACATCTATCACAGTTAATGTGATGAGCTCCTCACAGATACAAACTTTCTCTTTTCTACAGCAACTTTTACATCAGCAACTCATTTCTGCTCTATCTGGTTTTAGTGATGTGATAAAGGTCTGCTAAATAAACAGCAACAGCCATGACTTGAAGCAAGCTAATCTCAGCTGAAATTTCCTGTGAGTTTTGCTCTGTGTACCTTTTGTTTTTAACGTGTGCAAGCAGAAATACAAGTCAGATGACTCCAAGAGAAGAAAACATGACTGCAGTTATTTCTGTACAATCGTAATAAGAACTAACAAATGAAGAAAGGCTGGATTTAGGTAGAATTGTAATCAAGAATATTTTACAAAATATGTATATATTCCCTGATTAGTCATTCATCATATTTTGGCTTATTGAGCTGCTGACAGAGTATATTTCTTGTTTTGTGGGAGAAAAACCCTTTGAAAAGGTGGTGTGTTATTATCTAGATAGCTAAACCATGTTTTTAATTTGCTCTCTAAGATGAAGAAAAGTCTAGATCTAATATATTCAGGTTTTAGCCCAGTAGAAACACTTGGACCTTTGGATTTTGGATGTGACAACATCGACACCATACATTACCATCTATGAGGGAAAGCAAAACTTATTAAAGAATATAAATTCAGAACTCTAGGCCAATAACAAGTATTAACTAAAACAGGGGCTGGAAAACTTTCTCTGTTAGAGACCATATAGTAAATATTTTAGGTTTTATGAGCCATATTGTCTCTTTTACAGATACTCTACTTTGTATTTATAGCTATGAAATGTAAATAAATGGGCATGGCTGTGTTCCAATAAAACTTTACTTACAAAAACAGGCGATGAGCTGCATTTGACCCACAAGCTGTAATTTACTGATTCCTAAATTAGAGACGAAATGGCAGAAAACCCAAAATGGAAAATTTTTTCATATATAGCTTGGAAAGGGCCTCAGTTTTCCTCTTCTATTTTGGAGCTATGTCTTTCAGGTTTGTTTGGAATTTTCTGTATAAAATAAATAACATTTCTATCATAAACAGCTGACGAAAGGAAAGGATATTTACCAGCTGCTAATGAGCAGAGCTTGAGTCCCAGGAGACCAGGTTCTAATTTTGGCTCTGCCAGTATGGAGGATGTGATCCTCACTTGTCCCATTTAACTTCAATGGGTCTTTGTTTCTGCCTCCCTAAAATCAGGGAGATAGCTGAGGTTACCTCAGGTACCTTTTACATCGCTCAATTTTTTTTTTTTTTTTTTTTT
>NW_016806263.1:768089-773561 GCF_001698545.2 Rhinopithecus bieti | reverse complement strand
AGCTAACTGCTCTAGAAAAAATTTTGAATTGACCCAGAGGACACAGTGAGATGAGTTACGTAAACTCTCTAAAGCTCCATTTCCTCACCTGTTGAATGGACTTAATATTCTCTACCTAAAAGGATTAAAGTCATGTATGTGACTTTGTAAGTCATGTAAGTAGCAGGGGGAAGGAAGCAGATTCCATGTCCCAATGTGAATGGAATCCAGATAATGTGATTTCATGACTAGTTTAAAGGAATCTTCTTCACTATTATCCTAACATCACAAGCAAAGCTACCCACACTCCCTTAGAATCTGGAAGCATTCTCTACCAAGTGGTCATCAAAACACATGCAAAAGAGACCAGGCGCAGTGGTTCATGCCTGTAATCCCAGCACTTTGGGAGGCGAGTCAAGTGAATCACTTGAGGTCAGGAGTTTTCAGCCAGCCTAGCCAACACAGTGAAACCCTGTCTCTACTGAAAATCCAAAAAAAATAGCTGGGTGTGGTGGTGCGTGCCTGTAGCCCTAGCTACACTGGAGGCTGAGGCAAGAGAATCACTTGAATCTGGGAGGCGGAGGTTTCAGTGAACTGAGATCGTGCCACTGCACTCCAGCATGGGTGACAGAGAGAGACTCCGTCTCAAAAAAAAAAAAAAAAAAAAAAAAAGCAAAACTCACTCAAAATACGTAAACATGGCAGATCAAAGCTAATCACAATATTAAGAATTCAGTTTCCCTGGCCAGAGAGCCATTCCAAGCAGACAGTAACCATAAATGAGGATTTCTTGACCTCCTTAACTAGATCCTCACAAAGCAATAGCCCAAATTCTCCCTTCCATGTGACTATTTATCCCATACTAAGCCAATAACCCACATCCTAAGAGATGGCTGCAGAATGCACAATTAGGAAGAAGTTTTATTATTTTTATTGTGCCAGTTATCACACTGGAATCTTATATAATCATGATCCAAAGTGGGTGGTATTATTCTCATTCTTACTGATGCTAAGGCTGAGGTTCCAATGGCTTAAGCAAGTTGCCCAGAGATGAAACATGCAGGGAAAGACTGTGTGACCTCACAGATTGTGCTCTTGCCCTTGTGTGTGACAAACGATAAGAATCTTTGGGCAGAAATGCTGACAACTGAGGCAGAGAATCTGAAAACAACCTTCCCTTCAAACCTAAAAATCAGAGGCTGCTTCTTCCAAACCACTGACCTGTCAGAAGACGAATAAGACAGAAAGACCATCAGAATCCAAGTCAGGAGTACTAGCTTGTTCTTGACATTGTAACAGAGTCTAAGACACTGCAAGTGAATTCCACCTTGCTCTGAATGAATGAATGAATCAATGAGGAATTGCTCAAATTCAAGTTGCCAGTAGCATAGAGGTCCATGGGTACAAAAAACTCATTCTGATTTTTTGTTTCTTTTTAATGCATATCCTTGCTCTTGCTACACATCACAATTTTAGTGAGGTTGCGGGGATCCTTATTCCTCCAGCTTTCACTCTTCCAAATTCTGACTTCCTACTCTCTTTGGCACCTTATTCCTCTTCCCTACTTTCTGCTTTCCATATCTCTTTTTTCTTCATCCTAATGTTTCAGAAAGAATGCTTGAGAATATATATTTTCTTTTACCAGTGAAATATGGGGTGAAAAAATACTGTATATACATTTAGATTGCCTGACTTTCCTCTATAAACTTGAAAAAAAAAAACCCATTAACTTCAGTTCATTAATGCAATGCCATGTGTTTCTTGTTACAAATTGTTATGGACGACATGTTTATGTTTTCTGCAAATTCCTATTTTGAAATCCTATCCTCCAATTTAATAGTATTAGGAAGTAAGGGCTTTGGAAGGTAATTAGCTGATGAGGGTGAAGTCCTCATGAATGGGATTAGTGCCCTTTTAAAAGGAGACTTGAGAGCTCGATCTCTCTCTCTCTCTCTCTCTCTCTCTCTCTCTCTCTCTCTCTCTCTCTCTCTCTCTCTCTCTCTCTCCTCTCTGCCATCTGAAGATACAGCAGGTAAATTGCTGCCTATGAACCAGGAAACAGGCCCTCACTAGACACCAGATCTTCTGGCACCTTGATCGTGGGTTTCCTGCCTCCAAAATGGTAGAAAATAAATATCTGTTGTTTAAGCCACCCAATCTATACAGCAACAGAAACTAAGGGTCATATTTTTAATGATGGAAATAATAATAAAGAAGAGGAATAAGTAAACTAAGTTTGGACTTCTCTAGAAACCAAACAATATCAGACCCAACTGGGAGATGTACTTACCCATATCAACTAATGTGCTATACTCATCCAATGTAAGGAACTCTGCACCCTCCCACACCCACCCTGCCTTTTCTCTGTACAAGGTACCATGCTAGGCCTGGACCAAAAAGGAGACCAGGAAAAAAGCTAACATGTATGAATATGTGATTCTAGGAACTGTCTTATAGATTTTCAGGAAGAGATGTTAGCACGTTTTGCAACTGAAATTAACCTTATTCATCATAAGCAAAACTGTAGGGACAAAACTTGTAGAGAAGGAGCTCTTATCCAATTCAATACACATTGCCTATAGTGATTCTGAAAAGTAGTATCACACTTGTTCAGCACCTAATAAATGGCAGGCACTGGGCTAGATCTTTTACGTTAAACATTAGCTTCTGAACCACATTATGAGTCAGATAAAGAAAATAAGATACAAAGACTTATGTGAATTATTCCAAGTTACAAGTATAGAAATGCACGAATGGGAATTTGAACTTGAAAAACCTGTTGGACCTTAAAATTCACATTGTTTTTGCAACTACTCTGCATACATGAGTGGCCTCACCACAGTAGGAATACAGAAGTTCAACAGAAAATGGATTCAGGAACTTGGAAGAAGACAAAGGAAACCCTCATGAAATAAAAAATTTTTGAATAAAGTGGATATGGTTTTGGGGATCCTTCACCTCATCAAATTCAGGCAGGTGGTTAAGCAGCCTCCCAGGCCCTCATGTCAGAGAAAGCAGGGCCTGGGCATTGATGGCAGCTGCCTGAGTCCTGCAGCACTGAGAGGCCAGCTTCAGCCACTGTCCATGCACTGGACAGATAAGAAATGATAGATTCTTCCTTTCTGTTTTATTCCATTTTCTTAAAAAAAAGCACAAAATGGCATTTTGTTCTATGGCAGTAATTACTGTTACAGCATTAGATTATAATATGGGATCTGATAATAATAAATTATAATAAAGTTTTGCTTCTCTCACGGAGTCTTGAATGACTTGTCCAGGAGACCTAGTTTGGAGCTTTTTCAACTCAGCTGTGTTCAAAACAGAGAATGGGCTGAACTTCAATGAGGTGTGGATACTATGTAATATTCTCCACACCAAGTACCAAATCTACAGGCTCAATATCAAGAACATACAAGGTCTTGTAAACTAAATTCAAAATCTCTAGCTTCTATTCTTGCTCCTAGCAGTCCTTCATCTCTCCTAATACGTATGTTCTTTTCAATGTGGTTTTTCAAAATAGAAAATGAGTATTAGTTTTATAGTTGCGGATTCTGTATCAGGCAAAGTCTAGCCAAATAAACAACAACAACAAAGACTTTAGGTATTTCAAACAGACAGAATATACTACAGGGAATTAAATAGATGACAGAGGAGCTGAGACCACTGGTAGGGGCTGTGAACACTCTGGAAATTACTAACAGCAGGAAGCTGCTACAAGCCCTGGTGATGGAGGGGAAAGACAAGAATTTAGACCCAAGATCACCCCGTGATAGCTGGAACCTTTAATGAGCTGGGATACGGAAGGAAGAGCTGTCCCGTGAGAGCTGGATCACGAGGGTACAAAGCTAACGTTGGAGACAGCACCCAAACCCAAAACACAGGGTGGGGGAATATGCTAGCTTTTCCCTTCCTCTGCTCCCCAATTTTCTGCCAGTTCCTACCCTTGCCTAAGAGCCAGAAGGAAACAAAGCTAAAAAATTCCAACTGATTCCTTAAGATCTGGCTAGCACACTACTTTCTCCATGAATCCTCCCTTTGGACTTCCAAATCTCTTTATGTAAACTTTTCATGATGTTGCATTTGGCTATCCAATACAGTTATGCATATTTAACAGCCTGTGAGCTTTTCAAAGATAAGCTCTATGGTGGGGTCTTTGTGGTATCTCCAGGCCTTACATAGAAGAGATAAAATTTTGGTAGGCCTGGGTTCAAATCCTAACTCTTCCACTTAGAAGCTGTCTGACTCTTGTTAAATCCTTCAGTCTACTTCAGCTTCCTCATCTACAATTTGAGGGAAATAAATTCCTCCACATAGGGTCAGTCTGAAGATTTAAAACTATGGGACCTAGGCCCCTGAGCATAGTAAATGAGTAGCTTCTTATTGGAATGTGGTCTTGCTTGGATTGCAAGTGAATGATGATGCATTCTGTAGTGCTAATGGCTTCCATTTGCTCATTTCTCTAAACTATATATTCTCTCTATTATATATTATACAACCTAATGGAATTGACCACGTCTGGTTAGAAATTTCTAAGAATAGTTAGGCCTTGAAGCTGTAAATGTGAAAATCTATTTACAGAGCTCTACCTTCCTTAACACCACCTCTAATGAGAAAATCCCAGTAGAAAGTAGCCTCAGAAGGAAGCTTCAGAAAGGGTCAGCCCAAATTGGGTGATACCCATGTGTGCACTTAGTCAACTTCAGCTAGCCAATCAAATGAATAAAGACTATTGGGCTAATTTTTATTGGCCATGATCTTAGAAAAGGAACACACTGTCCTCAGTTTCTAACTCATGGGGAAGTTTATCACAAGGATGTGTGGTATAAACAACGCTACACCAGCTATTGCCAAGATTTTCCAATGAAGAACCATCAGGCCTTTGAAAGGTCTATGTTTTTTTTCAGGAGCTTTACACTAGCTTGGACAACATGGCAAAACACCGTCTCTACTAAAAATACAAAAAAATTAGCTGGGCGTGGTGGTGCATACTTATAATCCAGCTACTCAGGAGGTTGAGGTAGGAGAATCACCTGAGCCTGGGAGGCTGAGGTTTCAGTGAGCTGAGATTGCACCACTGCATTCCAGCCTGGGCAACCAGAGTGAGACCCTGCAGGAAAGAAGGAAGGGAGGAAGGGAGGAAGGGAGGGGAGAAAGGAAGGAAGGAAGGAGAAAGAAAGAAAGAAAGAAAGAAAGAAAGAAAGAAAGAAAGAAAGGAAGGAAGGAAGGAAGGAAGGAAGGAAGGAAGGAAGGAAGGAAGGAAGGAAGGAAAGAGAGAAAGAGAGAGAAAGAAGAAGAAAGAAAAAAAGAAAGAAGGAAGGAAGGAATGAAGGAAAGAAAGAACGAAAGAAAGAGAGAGAGAGAGAGAAAGAAAAAGAAAGAAAGAAAGAAAGAAAGAAAGAAAGAAAGAAAAAAAGAAAGAAAAAAGAAAGAAAAAAAGAAAGAAAAGAAAGAAGGAAAGAAAGAAAGAAAGAAAGAGAGAGAGAGAGAGAGAGA
>NW_016806263.1:754162-767703 GCF_001698545.2 Rhinopithecus bieti | reverse complement strand
AGAGAGAAAGAAAGAAAGAAAGAAAGAGAAAGAAAGAAAGGGAACGAACGAACAGACAGGAAGACAGGAAAGGAAGGAAAGGCAGGAAAGGAGAGATAGGGAAGAAAGATATATGTTTTTTTTATACCTGGTCTGATCATCTAGGAGCTGAAGCTGGTCTTTCTAAACCAAAGGAAAACCCTCAGGCTCAACAGAGCAAACAAAAATGTAAATCCTATCAGCTAAGTTTGATTAGAACTTCTACCTTGAGAGTTGAAGTATGAGGTGGGAAAGAGACAAAGTTATGCTTCAGTACTTAAGTCAAACTGTGGTAAACTTCTTAAACCTTAAAATAAACCCCATTGTTGACTGAATTCTAGAAATATTTTTTAATACAGTTAAAATGACTCTGATATTGTCTAGAAATAAGTTTGAGTCAGATAGACAGTTTCCCCTAAGTCTCAACGAAGCCATCTCTGATGTCCTGTTATATCTCTTAAAAATGAGCACCCCACCAGCATTTATTAATCATCATTATAGTCCAGGCAATTTATGTTCTTTAATGATATCTAAGTCTTGTTTCATAACTACAAGGTGTGTGTCATTATCCAAATCTTAGAGGTGAGGAAACCACGATGAGACACATTAGCTAGGTCACCAAGGTCAAATAGCTTCTTGGTGGCAGGGCTGCCACCTCTAAGGCTAATTCTAATCCAGGGCTGCTTGCCTCTAAGGTGCTGAGGTCTTTTCTTTTTCAGCTGGACCATGCTACCTCTCTTATGTGAAAAGGTAGTACTTACCCTTTCATCTATTCATTCAACAAACAGTTAATCAGAGCTTACCATGTTCATGGAACTGTATGAGGTACTGAAGTTACAAGAATAACCATGATATGGAACAGCTTTGCAAATATGAAAATTCACTGCAACTGTAACATTCTTTGCCTCAAAGGGAAATAGGCTATTCTGTAAATAAGGACTATGCGCTATTACAGGCATTTATATATTGCTACCTATTAAGTAGAGGTAAAGAACAGTGTAGACTAATTAACCACAGGGCAAGAGCCCAGGACAGAGAGAAGGAGATAGAAGCAGGGATGGAAGAGCAAACACCATTGTTTCGTGCATGGAGAAACAGTTCATATCTAATTTCAAGAATGAGAACTCTGGCCAACACATCTGAGATCAATCTCAACTTGGACTATTAGCTTTGGCAGCTTTAGTTTCAGACCTTCTTTGGGGAATAGAGGCAGTTCCACATCTTCTAAATTCTGAGTCTACCATTTTCTCACTCTAAAATGAAAGAGAGAAGTTAACTCATTTTCTTCTCATGATGACCATCATCAAAAGGAGTATAGCTGTCTGACACATACAGGTTTTCATTCCTTCTGTTAAGGACTCCCTCTCTGCTTAAATTAATCATCCTTTGAGAAGCTGCTTCCTGTCCTGAATTTTATTTACATCTTTTCTCTGCAGGCTAATTACCGATGCTATTTGTGATTACACAAAGTTGAGTGCCTGACCTTTCCTCTTTGACATTCCAGTGACTTTATTGTGCTGAATTTGTGGCATTGGTGACATCCTAAGAACTACAGTACAGTACTGAATTATGATAAACACAGATTGAAAGTAGCAGCCTTTGATTCATCATGAGGCCAAAAAAAAAAAAAAGTGTTCTTAAAGGGAGAAATCCTACATGGAAAGGAGAATCATGTGACTATTAGGACATCAAAATGCAGATGCAAACATAAACCTATGAGTTATACATCAGAATTTAATGGAGTACAAGTTAGATATACATACATTGACTCATGCCCAGAGGCTATAAAGCAGAAAATGATCTTTGATTAATTGCTGAGACATTCAGAATAAGCATAGCTGACGTCTTCTTAAGTCCCTCGGCAAAATATACAAACAAAAAGTTAGGTATGACCTTGCCCTTAAGGATGCATCTAGTCTAAAATCTGACAGCAGCAGCAAAAGGGTTACTTCCAACTTCACCTTAGAAAGCAGCGATGTACAGGTACTGGTGCCCTGAACATGTAATATTTATAACAGTCATACAAGTTTAATTTTTTTCTTTTCTGTGGAAAGAAAAAATACTTTTTTTTCCCTCTTCTTTTTTGGTAAAGCTCTGCACTGCAGGGAGAAGAAATAAAAAGAACTTCTTCAAGTTTGAAATTTTCCACTCCCCGCACCCCCTCATGCTGGTCAGAGGAGCATAGCAGGAGAGACAGAGCCAGGAAGAAAAATGCAGATACGATGATTTGTCTTGGTGAGTTTCAGAAACCATTCATGGTCCACGAGGCTGATTTGACCTGTGTTAAGTTGGTGATTATGCCTCATTCACTTCTGTGTTTCTCACAGATGCATATACTGGCCTATATGTAGACATGAAAAGCATGAAGTTGATGTCTGCTATAGAAATCCAAGGCAATTTATTCCTCTGCTGTGAGTGTTTGCATTAACTCCTAGTTTCCTTGAGGTAGAGATTAGGATAAGAGGGTTTTCTCCTAATATTTTCTTCCCTGCCCCCCAGAGCTAGCTATTTTTAGAGTGGGAATTAGGTAATTATCTGGACCGGGTCCCCTGTAATTCTCATAAAAGGCAAGCAAATAAAATGAGTTTCGAGGGCCTTGGCTTGGCTTCGGGCAGGATATTGGCAGTGGGGATACCATGTCCTGAGATATACAAGGAGTGAGTCTCTAAGAATGCAGTGTGAATCAAAGGCCTTTATATTTATGAATTATGATTTCTATTTGAGCCTCAAGAATCTTGGTATCTAAGAATCCATAGGGAGAAGAAACCAGGCAACCATTGTAGCCTCAGAATCTTCTGACAGGGTTATGACCTTCAACTATGGGCTACTTGTTATCTAGAGCAATAGTTTTTTGTTGTTGTTGTTTTTGTTGTTTGTTTTGTTTGTTTTTTTAGATGAAGTCTTGCCCTGTTACCCAGGCTGGAGTGCAGTGACGTGAGTGCGGCTCACCACAATCTCCACCTCCCGGGTTCAAGCAATTCTTCTGTCTCAGCCTCCTGAGCCGGGACCACAGGTGTGCGCCACCACATCCAGCTAATTTTTGTAGTTTTTAGTAGAGACAGGGTTTCACCATGTTGGCCAGGCTAGTCTTGAACTCTTGACCTCATGATCCCGGCCTTGTTTATTCTTTTCTTGCTGAATCTGATCACCCTTCATGGTGTGTTTCTAGTTCTGTGACAAACCTGAAGCACAGCAGAGAGGTTAAAGAGGGACACAATGATGCAGAGGCCTAGAAACTGTGCCATGAGGCATCCATGCCACTGTGCAATGCGAATGCAGCACTTCCCAGCAATACACATCTTTTTCTTTCTGCTGAGGCACACGTTCCAATGCTGACACTAGCCAGAATGGGGAAGAATTCCAGGGGAGACCTGACACATCATCGTTTCTCTCCCTCTCAGCGAAGCAAAGTGAGATGCAAATTCATGGCAATAACCTTAAGTCCACTTCACCATATACAAAAATCATTCAAACTTTCAACAGTGTAGGTTACCTGTTGTTGCTCCTTCTGGTTGATCCCATCATAGCACTGAGTCGAGTAGAAGCAGACAAGTGGGACTGCAATGGACCACTTCTGGGGCTGCCAGTGTAATTTGTGGCTGGTTTTATTTCATTCGGCCTGAAAGCTGCAGAGCTTAGCTGAATGCCCACACTGTGAGAAAGCTTCTTCAGTTGGGATTTGGTCTGCACATTCGGGATAACTTACTGGAAGGATTTTAATGGATTCCTGACCCCGATAGTTGCTTGCGAAAACAGCATTTTACAAACACGTTGCCATATTTACTTGCGCATTCACACTTTCCTCCAATTTGGAGAAGAAACTCAGAAGAGACGTTTTCTCTGCATCCTCCTCCCCCTTCTCTCCACGCTTCTCTCTCCTCTGTTTTAAGAACATTGACCGATCACAGCTGGTGCCAGAACATAAGGCTGAGGGAATAATCGCTGCATTAAATGGAAGTATCATTGTAGTTCATGTTTATTTTAATGGAGGATGTTTCCATGAAGCACAACAGACTAAATTAGGCATCTGAATTCTCCCTATCTGGGGAATGTCTATCAAGGTGGCTCATGCCCACCTCCTGTAAGGCATTCTTCCCTCCCAGCCCTTCCAAATCTTAGCTGGACACAGCCAGCTTGAAACTTATGATGGGGTGTGTGCTGCAGGCTCTGGCACAGAGATGAAATCCATTCCTTGTTATTCATCATGAAGGATCTAGCATCACATGGCCAAGAGTCATAGCTTTATTCTCTCCGCCACCATGTACTCTTGGCTACATGTGTAGTAAGCACCTACCTTCCAGAGTTGTGAGGAGGATTTAAAATGCAGATGCAGGTAACACACAGGACAGTGCCAGGTGTGTAATCAACATCTAATGAATCCTAGAGTTATGATTATAATGCTGATGTTCTATCAATGCAAGGAGTTCATGGCGTCTTGGCCCCAGTTTGCCAGGGAAACAAGAACTCTTTGTAGAGTAATCTGTGTACCTACCTTTCCTTCTTATCTATCTTTCCCTTCTCATGCTGCCTATTGTTTTGTTAGTTAGTTAGTCTTGCAAGTTGCGTTTCACAGATTCCTCTAGCATGGACTTGTAACTTGAGAGCCAACGAACCTCAAAAGGGGACTTCAGCAATTAGTCAGTGCCCTGAAATGCATGCAAAATTTTGAATATGTTTGTGTTTTGTTTTTTTTTTTCTGTCAGAGCTCCAAATAGATGCAGGCCACAAGAAGTACAACTATTGCTCTAGGCCAGGCGCGTTGGCTCAAGCCTGTAATCCCAGCACTTTGGGAGGTGGGTAGATCACCTGAGGTCAGGAGTTCGAGACCAACCTGGCCAACATGGTGAAACCTTGTCTCTACGAAAAATACAAAATTAGCCAGGTAAAATGCTGCAGTGAGCTGAGATCACACCACTGCACTCCAGCCTGGGCAAGACAGAGCGAGATTCTGTTAAAAAAAAAAAAAAAAAAGTAAGCAAAGCCCTTAAAAAAAGATGAAGAAGAAGAAAGCCTTATAAAACATTGTAAAATAAGTTATACAAAAAACATAGTGCTTTGAAATATATCTAAATATTTTTTAGCATGAACATCATTTAATCAGAACGGATTGAACTAGGGGTTGTCAATTTTTTTCTGTAAAGGATCAAATACTAAATATTTTAGAGTCTGTGGGCCATAAGATCTCGGTAAAGACTATTCAAATCTGCCCTTATAAAGCAAAAGCAGCCCTAGATGACACAACACATTCATGAATGGGTGTGGTTGTGTTTGCAATAAAACTTTATTTATAGACACTGAAACTGGAGTACCATATAACTTTTACATTTCATAAAAAATTATTATTCTTTTGATTTTTTTGAAGCATGTAAAATGTAAACATCATTCTTAGCCTGCAGACCATACACAAAGAGAGGTTAAGCCTGATTTAGCTTCGGGCCATAGTTTCCCAGTTCCAGGATTAAATCACCAAAATGGCGGTATCTGTGTCTTCTGTGTCTCCTGGTTGCATATCATCATTGCACTGCTCTGAAGAAGCTGAAAATGCAAAGCAATGGGATTCCTGACTTGATTGTGGGCAGAGACAGAGTGGGCAATGAGTGGGCTGCAAAGGCCTTGGGGAGATGAAAGTAGGCAAGGACAATGGGACTAGTCTGTGCTTTTTAGCTCCAGAAGAGGAATGTAAAGCAATGTTTCACACCATCATCTGGGCTGGAGCAGAACAGTGAGTAATCCCTGATCAATGATGGGCTCTATATGTGATGGGCTGCTCTTCCAGCTGGATCAGGTGCTGCAGAGACTAGAGACAGGCTGATCCATCGTCCTTTAACCAGCACAGCTCAAACTGCGAGTAGCCAATTTTTCAGTAATGCTCTAATGATGATTCTATCAGCCAAAATTAAGAAAAAATAATCCAAGTTGCCATTTACGTTCAGAACTTTTTTTCAAAGAAGCTAGCATATATAAAAGAAAAGGTCAGCTCTAAGAATCAAAATTAGTTGTCTCTCCACAACCTAATTTGGGCCTTTTAGGAAACAGAGCTATGATTTCTGTGGGGAGTGGGCTGGAGACATTTGAACCCACCATCATGATAACAGACCCTGTCAGCAAAGGGCCTGTACTCTCTCTATTGTAAACTGGTTGCAGCAGAAGATATATTTATTACCTGTTTCTGCACATTAGGGTGTCATTTTGTGCGACTTATGGTTGTGAGCAAGAGTTTTTCTTAGAGGAGTGGTCATGCTCATTCCATGATGGGTCTAAATGCTGTCACTGTGCAGCTAATGGGTAGTTTCTGCAAGCCCAGAATCTACATTAGACTCCCTTGCAGAGGTTTATAAAATACAGATTTCCAGGCTCTGCCCAGATTGCTTCAATTTAGTAGATCTGGAGTGGTGCCAGAAGATATATATATTGGGGGAAAAGTAACCCAGGTGATTCTAATGTCAGCCAGGTCCAATGCTCACTTCTCCAGTAAACAGGATAAGCTATTCGCAGAGGGGACAGAGTATGGAAATGGTAACTTGGGGTCTCCACAGACATCAGAGTGGCCTAAGCACAAAAGGAACCTCAAGGACTGCCAAGCTCTATATTTCTATCTTCAGTAAGAATAAATTACAAGTTCATCAAAAATCCTGTCTTTGGCCTAGGAACGGTGGCTCACACCTGTAATCCCAGCACTTCGGGAGGCCGAGTCGGGCGGATCACGAGGTCAGGAGATTGAGACCATCCTGACTAACACAGTGAAACTACGTCTCTACTAAAAATACACACATACACACACAAAATTAGCCGGGCATGGTGGTGGGTGCCTGCAGTCCCCGCTACTCGGGAGGCTGAGGCAGGAGAATGATGTGAATCTGGGAGGCACAGCTTGCAGTGAGCCGAGATTGCACCACTGCACTCCAGCCTGGACGACAGAGCTCCCCTAAGGCTCCTTATGAAATTCCCCACCACGGCTTTTTCCCACCTGTCTGCCACCTCCCTGTGTCTCCTTGGCCTTCTCTCCTCCACCTTTCCTGGACCCCAGCTCTTCAGTTCACCCCTGTTTCCTGCCTTCCTTTGCTCTTGCCTTCTCTTTGCCTCAGCCCTCATCTAATCCAGATGGGGTTGTATTTCCGTCACTGATTCTCTCTGCTCTACAGGGAGGCTCCTCAATTCCCTTCCCCAGTGTTGGAGGAAAAGTGGTGGGCAAGAGAGACAAAGTTCCTGCTCTGATCAAGTTGACACTCCAGTGGGGAAAGACCAATGGAAAACAGCAAATATATATATGTAAGTAAGATTGATTTAGGTAGTAGTAAGTTAAAGCAAATTAGAACAAGATGAAGTGGTAGAAATTTGTTCATGGCAAATGGCAGTGGTAGCAACTATAAAAATGCTTGGAACATTGTAGGCATTGGATAAGTTATATATTTTTTTAAAAAATGAATTCCATTTCATGTGTATATTCTTTACATACAAACAAAAATGATAATTTGTGCTCTGTTCAATGTTCTACTTTTTTTAGTTAATAATATGTCTTGGAGAGTTTTCCACATAAGCATTTGCAGAACTACCCCATTACTGTTTTCGTCCCTTTGCATTGTACAGTTTATTTTTATTTACTCAGTTTCCTGTTGACAAATCATTTTCCAGCTTTGTTTTGTATTTAATTACAAACACTTCACTAAACATTCTTGAACATGTATCCTGATACACTCAATACTGCATTAGTAAAGAATATTCCTGGGGGTAGAATTATTGTATCAAAAGAATACCAGTGATTATTGTATCAGAAGAAAGATAGATATTACCAAATTATCCTCAAAAACGATGTCACCATTTGCACACCCAGCAGTAGTATATGATAATACTCTTTCCACATACCTCACAGGTCCCCATTATGATCAAACTTTTAATTTGTCAGTTTGAAAGGTTTCTCCTTGCTGTATTTGATTTGCATTTCTTTCATTATGATGAGGTTCAGCATCTTTTCATATGTTTATTGGCTATTTGCATGTCTTTCTGAATTTTTTTCATGTCCTTTGCCCTTTATTCTACTGGATTTGTTAATTTTTTTCTATTTCTTTCTGTAGGTTCTTTGTAAATTAAGAAAATTTGTTTTATAATTCACATTACAGGTATTTCTTCCTGATTTGTCATTTTTTATGTATTTATGACATGCTTATTTATTACTGTATTTTATTTGCCATACAGAGAAGTTTGTAATTTATATAAATGTAAACTTCTTATTTTTCTTCATGGTTCCTATGCAATGGTTTACTGTTTATGTATGTTTATGTAACAAGCATCTTAGTGATCTTGTCATGAGCAAAGTTATATAGAATACAAAATTCCTAAAGTCTCCGCAATCAAAGGTCTTTTGAAGAAAACCAAAGAAAAGTTTTGAATCGATGACCAGATCTCTTCCATATTATCTCTGATGATAGCTCAGCTAGCTTTTTTCCTCAGCCTGTTAGGAATTGGGCATCTTATTTTAAGAGGCAGCTCTTTATATTGTTACACAGCTTTTTTACTCATCTGTTCAAATAAGCGGTAGAGGAATTGTGGTTTAATCAGAGAGCAATACAAACAGAGGTCAAGAGCAGGAGATGATGACATCTTCAGGGGGCTACACATTCTTCACCTTTAATCGTAAGATAGCTCCTCCTAATACAGAGCCAAAATTGTCTCCTAGTGTTTTCTCATGACATTCTGATAAAGCAAACACATTGGAAATAAAAGATTCTGCCATTCCTTTTGATCCATGTTGCAAAAATCAAACCAATGCTACGTGATAAGGATCATCACTAACTAATTGCCTAGTAAATCCTGCTACAGACTTCGTTCTCTGATGATATTATCAAGTAATAAGTATTTCTTTCCAGTTCATGGAGATAGGATGTTACTTCTGTGAGTTTGTCTATAAAACAAATTCTGTATACCAATACCATTTTCCACTGACTTTTATTGTGTAATTAGGTATATGATGGCCTTGTATCCATATCCATTATGCAAATAGATATATATTCCCGTGGAGAATATGTGAGGTGGAGAAGTATATAGAGTATTTAGAAATATAAAGAAACTACACCGAGAATTGTGAGAGGAATAAGGCAATAATTCCGACCTTCAAAAATAAAAACTGTAGAGAAGAGGAAGAAGGAAGAAAATGCCAAAGAGAGATTTGTAGCTCTAAATGATCATTTATAGCTCAAAGAAAAACTTCAGATTTTCATTGCTCAGTTCTCTCATCTCTGAGAAGGGAACACAGATATGTGCCTGAGAGGGACCAGAATTCCCATGATGCACTCTGTTCCCAATATGGCGAATGCTGCAGCCACTTAGAACGCATGTACAGTAGGGTGGCCAGATTTAGGAAATAAAAATCCAGAACACTCAGCTAAATTTGAATTTCAGATAAACAATGAATACAGGTCAAGTATCCCTTATCTGAAATTTTTGGGGCCAGATGTGTTTAGGACATCAGATTTTTTTCGGATTTTGGAAGGTTTGGGTTGTACATTGAACTGTAGTTCAGCATCCCTAGTTAAAAAATCCAAAGTCCAAAATGCTCCAATGAACATTTCTGTTGACCCTCACATCAGCACTCAAAACATTTCAAATGTTGAAGCATTTCACATTCCAGATTTTCAGATTAGGGCTACTCGACCTGTAATAATCAGTAGCGTAAATATGTTTCCAACATTACTCAAGTGCCCTGTATTCTATTTGGCAATTCTAATGAATGGTCAACTTCTCATTTTTTCATTTGGAATTTCCAAACTCCAGGAAAGTGACTCTTGAAGCAACCCAAAAATATAAATGTTTTTAAAATATTATACGTAAGATACATTTGGTTGCTATGTAAGAAGATATTCTTATCCTGAGAAGTTTCAAATATCTTAGTAAAAAACCCAGCCCTCCATTTCACTTACATATAAACACATTCACAATTATCACTTGTTTTCTTGCTGGAAACTTCCGGTGTGTTTATTTTATTTTATGTTATATTTATTCTGTTTTGCCTGGCACTTCATATTCAATCACATTATACCTACAAAGATGGGCTTGAATTGAATCAAGACAAGATATGATGGGCAAAAGCCAGGCCCTGTGGTGAGAAAGCCATGGGATTATCTGACCACTGTCCCCTTGTAAACATACAGAGTGGGAGGACTTGAGGTGAGAACAAAATCTCACTGAATTGTGAGTGAAAGTGATCACCACTGACACCTCCTGGGCCAGTTTGAATAGAAAAACAATTTAGGTAATGACTTCATTAAAAAAGTTAAAGCCCCCTATTGAATAGATCAGAATAAATGTTCTCATCAGCTAAGGCAAGTAAATGTACAAATGAGTGAGCAAATCACAGCTTATATTGAACAATACTAATATAAATAGCTCTCATTTTGCATTGAGTGTGTGTTTTACATATATGAACTCATTTGTTACTCAAAGCAGTCCTGTGAGAGAGGAACTTTAATTATCTCCATTTTACTGCTGAAGAACCCTGAAGCACAGAAGGGTTAAATAATGATCCAAGGCTACACTGCAAGGAAGTGACTGAAATAGAATTCAAACCTTCTTCTTAAGATGTCACTTGCCCCTCAGATTATCTGGCAAGCAAAGGGCAAAATAAATTTTTTCTCGATTGTGATTCTAATTCTAGCAGATTCCTTAGAAGGCAGCCTCAGCCTTCATAACAAAGACATCAATGCTCAATAGATACCCCGTGAGCAGACAATCTTGTTCTTAGTCTACTGACTAACCTCTACACCCATTTTGCTCCCAGAAGTGAAGCCAAGTCGATCACAAAAGAGTAGAGTAGATTGACTGTCCAAGACCTGCCTGGCACCATGCAACTTGGGATTGGGCCTCAACATCGTAGTTGTTTCCTTATCAGAACAAGTAATGATGAAATGATAATGGTAGCCATCCTAGAGTGAGCTTCTAGTCTTCATTAGGCACAAGGCTAGGTAGGCACTTAGCATACATGGCACCAAGAACACTGTGATTGTAACCCCCATTCTTGCCTCCACTTTATAGATGAGGAAATTAACGTACAGAGGAGTTAAGTAACCTTTGGAAAGTTACACAGGTAATAAGAAGCAAAGCAAGGGGTTGTACCAGGTCTAGCCGTGGGCTAGGTGCACAGCTTGTGGTGTTCAGGCTGGCTGGGATCTAGTCCTGTTGTAACACTGAGTCATATTGTTCACATTATTTAAACATTCCATTTCCATGTCATGTTTTCCTCTTCTGTAAGTTGGGGATATAGTACGAGTAGTGTCTGTGTTAGAATTCAAGACGACAAGATATATAATGACCAGAACATTGTCTGGCAGAGAGTCAACACCCACACCAGCTAGCTGTTACCGTCACTATTACTATTGTTATTGCTATTACTATTACTGTGGCTATTACTATTGCTATCGTTATTGCCATTGGTATTTCTATTACTGTGAATGCCTTTCCTATTTCAGCACAATGTTCTTGTCTTAAAAAAGAAAGAATTTATAGCTCAAAAGTTCCATAATTCTAGAAATCTATAGATGAGAGGAGGGGGAGAAAAGAAAATGAAACAAAGACCAAAGTTCCTTGAGGAGAAAAGAAGTCCTTGAAGGGCTGCTGGAAAAAGATCAGAAGGAAAAAAGATCTGAAATATCCAGTGCTTTGAGTTTCAGATATTTTATTTCCATTCGGTTTGCAATATTCAAGTGCCAACACTTCCCATGAACTTGGAAAGTTATCTTATTAGTTGTCAATACATTTCCTAAGAAGGACCCATGAAATGAGAAGTCTGAACTCCATGCCCTGCGCGCTCCCATTCCCCTCCCCCTCCCCTAACAGGGACACCAGCCTGAATCGCCTGAACATGTATCATTTTAGGCTTCAGCCCTGAAGCATCTCCCTGTCCCTCTTACTTAATGTAGTCTTCCAAGACCAATTTCAAGAAGTAGGTAAGGAGAAATGAAGGTGAAAGAAGCTGCTTCTGTGTTTCAGGCTTTAATGGACTTTATTTTCCTTGTCCAAGTGCCTCTCCCTTGCAGGCCCTGTGATGTGGGTCATCTTCCTCTTATTTACTTCCTTCAGGGAACATGAACACAATGGCTGTCAAGGTCCATGCATCCTCTTGGTCTGCATGGGGATGCATGAGTGAAGCTCAGTCCCACCAGCCTTTGCAGACACAAGCCCAAGCAGGAAGACTGCCCACACGGTTGGGGCCCATAAAGTGTTCCTCACCACAACTTATGGGCCACTCATGACCTTTCCATGATGGACTTCCAGCCCTATCCTTCCCACTCTGCCATATTGAATTGCTCACAGCTCTTGAATGCCTATGTACTCTCCCTCCCCTCATTCATGTCCCATGCACCCTCCTCACCTCTACTCATGCTGAATGGCTAAGTTTAAATGTGGATCCTCTAGGAAGCTGTTTCTGACCACAGACTGGGTTAGTTGTCCTCCTGTGTATGTATGTGTATACACAATAAACCCTCATTTATCCAGTGCCTTCTGTGTGCCAATCCTCGCTCTAAGAAATGGAGAAAATAAATGTTGAACAAGGCAACATGGAGAAAGAAATGGCAAAATAAGCAAGATTCCAGAAAGTGATATGGGCCATAACACCTGAAACAGGATGACCTGGTAAAAAGTAAGGGGAGGCAGCTATATGAAATTGGGGAACCAGATATTTTTTTCTGAAAAAGGAACTAATATTTAAGCAGAGTCATAAAGGCAGAGAAGCAGCCACTCGTGTAAGGAGTTGGGGCAGAATGTTCCAGGTAGAAGAAATTATGCAAAGATGGATGCAGTATGTGAGGTGAACAGAGAGCTTCCTGGGGGAGAATGATGTGGTTTATGGACATGCCAGTAAAGCCATTGTCATGGCCAGTTTATATCCAACGGTAATCTGATGGGTAGAGAGCAGTCGGACATATGACAAACTCTTTAGAATAAGACAGCTGTGTCTACCACTGACTGGTTGTACGGCTGTGAGCAAGATTTTTTAACCACTCTGATCATCACCTTTCTCAACACATGATAGTGCTTAAAAGCAGACCTTCGAGTTATTCAAACAGCTTCTCTTTTGCTAATTGGGTGGCGATATATTTAACTTTTCTGAAGCTTATTTTTCCTACATGCTAAGTGGGTCACATATAGAAAGCCTAGCATTTAGTTATGGCCAGTATTTTGGGTGCATTATCAATGTTACTGTTACTCATTTGTGTGCAAGTAATAATACCACCAACTGCAGACTGTTTGAAAATTAGATATAATTTATGTGCAGTATTCCAAATTTAGTAAGTTTACCACATTAGTATAGGGGATGTTTCTTGTTTTGAATTTACTCAGCAACCATTTCTCTAACAGCAACTTATTTCCTTTAGGGAAAGATGTATTTCAATTGTATATACCTGATGGGACTGTTATCGGGTGCCCCTCTTTTCCCCAACTGAGTGATCCATGCTAAGCCAAGCAGATACTTCTTCTCTGGAATCTGCATCTTTAGTAGAGTCAACAAGACTTAAAAAAAAAAAAAAAAA
>NW_016806263.1:747080-751341 GCF_001698545.2 Rhinopithecus bieti | reverse complement strand
AAAAAAAAAAAAAAAAAAAAAAAGGCACTCATTCATTCTAGCAATGATGCCTGAGAAAGTCTCTTCCTATACAAGACCATTATTGTGATTTCTGTTTCCTTTGGCCTCCAGAACTGCAAAAACCCCTGTCCTTTCTAAGACCTGGTCTCCTTTTTCTACCAATTCGAGAAGTTCCTGATAGCTTTCCACTAGATTTCCTTTTGTTTAAATTAACCAGGGTCATTTTATTTATCTCGCAACTAAAAATTGTAACCAATCCAGATCGTGATATTATTGTTACTTTTATTGTTATTAGGAAGGAAGGTTTAACTACTAACATTATTGTTAATTATTATTTTTTTATGGTATGGGGAGTATAAACTGCCCACAAATTTTCTGCCTTAATTGGGAGTAGATAATAAAATCAAAAGCAAGCCACATAAATCTCTCGTTTTCCCATTCACACCCACACCTGCTCTGTATACGTATCTATTCCCATAGCTTGTATGATTTGTAGTTGAAGACTAAATCCTGGCTACAGCTCAAAGCAAGAAAAAATTTACAAATGATAGACTGGGCTGTTGGTTTAATGTCTGTTTTCAAGGCCAATGATGTAGTCACATAAAAAAACCTCTGATAAAATTTTAATAGACAATGATGCGTGCTATGTGTGTTCTCTATGGTGAGGACAAGGACATAGATTCAAGACTCATAGATGATATTTAACTTCCCTGCATGTGGAAGCCACAGACTGCTTGCTCTCTTACAACTGATTCTAATGGAGCAGTGAGGGAGGCAGGTAGAAAATAAGGATGAATAAGGTAACATACCAGAAAACCTAGTGGGGTCCTGTCTACTTCCTCTAGGTCTATGATTACATGATTCTGTCTATGAAGTTATTAATTTTTTTAATGCACGAGGATCTTTGGCTTAAGAGGAAATTTCACCTACCTTCACCACAATTTTTAACTTGCTTAAGTTCCCCATGTTTCTAATCAGAACAAAATGATTTCTGTTATAAATTATGAAATAATAATTATATATAACCCTTTCATAGTTTACATAAATATGTCATATATAATTTACAAAGTTGTTGCAAAGACTAAAAACAGTTGTGTGCCCTTCCTACTTCACTTCATAGAAGAAGTGTGCTCACTCCAATCAGTGACCACACTGCTTCAACCCCCCTTTGGAGCAGAGTTCACATCCATGCCCTATGGCTTCTGACTTAGTTTAGCTCCTGTAAAAATAGGCAGGGTCTATTTTTTAACCTGTTGAAGTTGGGTGTGACCATGTGACATTTTTTTGGCTAATGGAAAGTGGATAGAAGTGACCAGGTGCCTGTTCTGAGCTTACATCTTAGGAGGCATAGTGAGGTTGCACTCTCTCTGTCTCCTCTAGTAATTTGCTATGAGAACAATAGGACCTAAAGCTGCTATTCCAAGGAGAATGAGTGGCAGGAAACTCAATCTGTGGCCTGAGGCCAAGCCCAGCCTGCCTGCAGCTTAGTACAGGGCTGCCGTAGCCTACCATAACCCCATGAAGAAAAAAATAAATGCTTTTTTTCTTAAGTCACTCTGTTTCAATGTTATGCAGCAATATTGGGACAACAGCTGGGCAATGTGCAAGCCCTTTTTACAAATTTCATTGCCCTCTGCATGATTTTAAACTCTGTAAAGTTAGGGTCTGGGTCTATTTGCTCCATTGTTATTTTCCCACTTCCTAGGACAGTTTATAGTGAGTAATATTTAATGGTCTATCATGAGTTCCTTGTGTTAGTCTAGTCCCCTCTCTCCAATCAGATATAAATTTAAGATAAAGAAGCAATCCTACTTAAGAATGATATCCGCAAAATACGTGTGAGATTATCTTTCATTTTTCTCAGTCACTGTATAATCTTTTTTTTAAGTGACAAAAATAAACAGGCAAATCTTGTGGATAAAAGCACAGAGGCTAGTTTTAAAATGATTAGAGACAATATTTACTATTTCTTTGTAGAATGAAGGGGCCAAAATTGCTGGTAAAAATAATTCTGAATCCTTGTGTTCCTTTGTTTAGTCAGCAAGCCTTTTGATGGCATTTTGTGCTAAGCCCCATATTAAGTCCTTGAGATATGGTGCGATGGATTTAACGTTTATTCCACTACTTCCACCCCCAAATTCATATGTGGAAGTCCTAACCTTCAAGGTAATGGTATTAGGAGGTGAGGCCCTTGGTAGGTGATTAGATAATGAAGGTGGCACCCCCATGAATAAGATCAGTGCCATTATAAAAGAAGCCCGAGAGAGGTCCCTTGCCCCTTCTGCCACATAAGGATACATCAAGAAAGTGGCCATTTGCAAGCCAGGAAGATACCCCTCCTTGGATATTTAACCTGCCAATGCCTCGTCTGGGACTTCCCAATTCTAGAACTGCGAGAAATAATGTCTGTTGTTTATAAGCCACCCAGTCTATGGTATTTCGTGATAGCAGCCCAAATGGACTAAGGCATAAAGAACAAGATCATGATTCTTGGTGTTAAGTCATTTATGCGATAGTGGCAAACACAATTCCATAGACATCTGAAGTTGAGTGTGTTAAGTGTTTACATTGATGGAAAGAGAGTTCTTCCTAGGGGGACATAAGAGAAGGAGTATTTAACTCAAACCTGGAAGAAATCCAGGGAGACTTTGAGCAGGTGATAGCTGGCTGTATTTTAAATTATGTGTAGGAATCAGCTGTGTGAAGAAAACAAAATAGCAACTATTGCAGCTCTCAGATACCTCGTGGCAGATAGGGTGACAGGGATCAGTCAGTTAGGAAGTAGCTCATTATTGCTAAGTAGTGTATGAGCATAGCCTTTTTTCCATCTACCTTTACTGACCACAATTCTGTACCCTCAACATCCTGATCTCTCCAGGCAAATGATTAATTTCATTTTGGCAAACAATCCAGGGTGAGGCAAAGTCTGCAAAACTTTTAAACAAAATATTCATAATTTTAATTCCTTTGCCCTTCTCAATAAAATTAATAGTAATCCCATTTACTTAATTTAGGAACAAAAGCTATGCATGAAAGCCTTAAAAAAAAAAAGAGAGAGAGATTGATGAAATAAAATCTGCTAATTCATGTGATTATCTCAGAACCCAAAAGACAATGTTTTGGGTCACTTTATGCCACTGAGAACTTCACCTGCACACTTGTGACAAGTAACAAGACTACTATCTTTCTATTATACACATTTTGGCAAATAACTGAGCATAATAAGGAAATACAGTTCTAATGTTGTGCTCTAACCTTTAGAGCACAAAATTAAAGGAAGAAAAACTCCTATAATTAAAATATTACAGAAAATGACCAAATGGACGTGGGAGTAATGTAAAATAAATTCTGGAGTTTAATTAGCTTTTTAATCATCACTAGTTAAGACAATTGGTTGGGACTGTTATTGTCAATAGCAAACTAAAATCATTTCACGTGATAATTTCAAGGGTTAATTGTGGCAGTTTATTCAATGCAGTCTTCTCCACCGGCTTCATTTTTATTTGCCAGTACACCAATACACCATGATTAGCATAAATTAAACTAAATGAATTCTGTGGGTTACTCAATTATTTTACACCTGTCTTTTTTTTTTTTTTTTTTTTTTCTTGTCTTCCCCAAACATTTAAAGGTTAGAGATGGGTGAATGGTTTGATGGCAAATTCCAACCTCCAGCTGCTCAGCCTCAGCTCAAAAAAGAAATGCTTAAAATCTGGGTGATTGATTTTCAGAAATCTTGGGTAGAAAAATACATCGTGAAAAAATGTCATCACGAAAGATGTTGTATCATTATACACTGACCTTTTACAGAGGCCCATGCCACTCACAGCTGGCAAGCAAGGAGCTCTACATGCAAACTTAGATAATACAGAATGGGAAAGATTTGCGTGTGCGCCTCAAATGAGCCATTTCCCGTGTTCAAACTGACACACAGTGACCTTGGATGGCTCTCGTAACATTTGTTGTTAACAAAGTGAGTTTTATCTAATTTGGAAACTCCATTCTTTTAACCGTGGCTCACTGGTGATAATTCATCTTTCACTGAGAAGCTCACCACAGGAATCCTTAACTTACACCCAACTTCAGGGGAAAAAAAAGTCACTTAGACAAAATGGTCAGCCCAACGGGGCGTGGTGATACACACACCTATAAACTCAGGTACTCAGGGAGGTGAAGTGGGAGAATTATTTGAGCCCAACACTTTGAGGCCAGTATGGGCAACATAGCCAGGCCCTGTCTTTAAAAAAAAAAAAAAAAAAAA
>NW_016806263.1:728918-746671 GCF_001698545.2 Rhinopithecus bieti | reverse complement strand
AAAAAAAAAAAAAAAAAAATTAATAAATAAATTTTGAAAATTAAAACACACACACACACGGAACCCCAAATGTTCAGCCCATTCCAAGACCTGCTTCCCATCTACTTAATTACCATCCAGGACCCTTAACTCCTCCTGTCCACCCACATTGCCTCCGGCCATGTCCTCTTCCCCTCTCCTCCTCACTACTTCACTCTTGTGGGAATTTACCCACTACTTACCACCTACCACCTTCCTCCTCTGCAAATATGGCCCGAGAGAAACTTCTTCTTCAGCCAGCAACAATCATGGTGCATCTATTACAAACTAGACTGTTAGGCTGGTGCTGAGGATACATTCTTGGGACCAGGTGGAAATGATTCTTTTATCACACGACTTAGAGTCAAAAGGAAAGACAATTATGATATAGTGGATAGACATAATTGTATTAGGGAAGCACAGAGACCTATAAGAACAGGGAGCCTCTCTTCTCCCTCTTCAAGCTTCCTGAGCTCTCTGTGGGAGCTACCTTTCCCCCAACACCTGCTTTTCTCCTCAGTAGGAGTTTGGGGTGGGCAACACATTGGCTTTTATTGAAAGGGAAAATGACAATAATCTTCTCTCTCTGCAGGTCTCTACTCTGCAAGCCACCTCATCCTGCTCTGGGGCCTCTAACACTTCGGATGCAGAAGGTATCCAGTCCCTTCTTTACTCCTAGGCTGGGGTTTGAATTCAACAACAGCTCATCCCTGAACCATTTACTCAGCATCAGGCTTGGGTAGAAGGCTCTCCATGCTAGAGAAGCTGCCTATTCCATCTATCACCGAATTCTCATTTCTTTGCCCAGTGCCTAGCTCAGAATAGTTTCTCAATAAATATTTCGTAAGTTAAATTTTAAAAATGTGTTTAATTAATGAGCAATTTTAAGATCATGATATATTAAAATATGGTAGATATTTGAGTAGAAATGATGATAACACAAAAATTATTCTGTAGGATATAGTATAATATGCAGAAAGAGGTTCAAAACTATTGTGAGTCTGCCTTAAGGCTCAATAGGAAACTTCATCTTGCACTTATAAATCAAGTGACTATGACCTAAGGGCCTCAGGTCCAAAAGAGCTGACTTAGAATATCATTCACATGAACACATGGGGTCTGTCTTGTCTAGCACTGAGTTCATATGATTTGGCACACAGCACACAAAGGTGCTCAGTTAATATTCATTGAACATACTCAATGAATTAGCTAAGATAAACTTTTAACTCACAAGACATTTGTATGGGAAGGACCTTCTGTACAAGAATTCAATGAATGGCTTGCAAAAGTGTTTTGTTTGATTTGCACGTTGTTTTTCTCAATATTGAATTTTTTGCCAACATAAAACTTTTAAGATAATAACATTTTACATTAAAAGATTTCAACTTCTGCTAAATTGAAGAATTCAGAAGAATTTTCAATTTCTTCTGAAATATCAGAGGATCTTGAAATTGTATAAGTGAGAATAATTTCAGAGGGAATATCACCTGCAACTTTTTGGGGCTGATGCATTTAAATGGGGCATGAACTCTCCAGTTCACCAAGTTCCCTACCTGGCCAATTTTACGCATCCATACACCCCTAGAGATATATGGCTGTGTGACGTTGATCTATACAAGCATATTAAGGAAGAAGTAAGAGAGGCCATTTGAGATTAGGAGCCCTAAGCCTCTTTTAAATTCTTGATAATTTATAGCTTAAATCCTTTGGCATATATACTACCAAATTTGCCATATATGTGTAATATGTAGCTTAAATCCTTTGGGATATATTCATACATATAAACAGAGAGTTTAAAGTGGAGACTGATGGGATGGGAAGAAGAATAACTTTTAAAAATATTTCTGCCTTTATAAATAAAACTGAAGACACTCCCACACTTGCCAAATCAGCTGAAAACAGCAGGGTGGGATTAGATATTTTGTTCTCCACATGTTCTCTCCTGGCCTGTGAGGAAAAGAAGGGATGGCCATGAATACATACAGTCTGAAAATACTAGAAAATGCCTTGTTTGACAGTCAAATCAACTGACAGCTTTAAAAAGTGGAGTGTTTTCATTCAGATTCTGGCATCTGACAGTCAAATCATTCTTCCTGGAGTTGGCCTTGTCAGTAACATAATGATGTGAAAATTACTGAGAGTTTGTGGAGGATCCAGGCTTCCCGAGGAATCTGAAGCTATTTATTTGTGGGCAGGACCCCAGAAGGTGGAATAAAAGACAAATAATAGCTATTGAGATGGAATAAAATAGACTCCCGAAGTAGAAAGCAACCTGAGAAAGCCACCCCGTGTAGTCAACAGGAAGGTTTTATTTAAGAAAATACAAAAAAAAAAACAAGTGTGTCTCTAAGGACATGAATTTGATTTTCACAGGGGCATCCAACTCAGAAACCTATCCCTAAACAATATTTAGACTGAGCTTTATTGTTATGCCAAGGGTTGTCCTTTTCTAACTTTTCCATTCTCATCAATTCTAGCCCACTGTTTACTGCCCTGAACCATCTCCCAATACTACATTGAGTCAACAGGGAAAGATGCAAAGATGTGGGTGGAGGTGATGGGCTCAAGTGCCAAAAGGCAATTGGCTCTGCCCTTATTGCCTATGGCTGGGAAACAATTTTACTGCAATCAGCAATGATCTACATCCCACAAATCTAAGGTATTCTTGGCTTTTTATGAAATTTCAAAACATACATTAATCCATCCATTCCTTCAACAATGCTATTGAGTATCAGGCATCATAAAGGCCAATGCTGACACTCTTACAATTTACGGGGATGGATAATCATGTAAACCTATCACTCTGATGTAATACAGCAAAAGTATTTCTAGGGCACCTAAAGTGCATGATAACAGGGGAGGATTTGGTCAGAGAAAACAGATAGGAGTTAACCAGGTTAAAAAGAAGAGCAAAATGGTGTTTAGGGAAAAATCACGGCATTATGGTTTGCTCAGCCTTATATGGTGGAGACCTACTTTGCGCCAGGCACTGAGCTTGGCCACAGCACACTGTGCTGGGCTCTCTGGTGCTTGAAGAAGGTAAAGCATGTGGCACCACTGGGCAACTTGGGTAGCTCAGTCACGCTGGGATGAATGAAGAAAGAAGTGAAGATGGGAAAAAATGAGGATGATTGTGTTGGCAGGGACAAGATTGCTAAGGTAAAATTAGACTTTGTATTAAGGCTGGGGCAAAGGAAAGGCTTGACACAGGGATGACAAGTCTGATCTGGGTTTTAACAAGGTCTCCCTGGATGCTGTGCATAGAATGAACTGCAAAGGGCAAAGAGTGGAGGCAGGGGACCAGTTAGGATGATGGGTTAGTAATCCAGGAGACCAGTTAAGGACCTGATTTCAAAAATTACTGCAAAGCAATAGTAATAAAGACAGTACGGTTCCAACATAAGGATAGACATATAGATCAATGGAATAGAATTCAAAGTACAGAAATAAACTCTTTCATTTACAATCAATTGATTTTAGACAAAGGTGTCAAGACACGTCAATAGCAAAAGAATAGTCTTTTTAACAAATGGTGCTGAGATAACTGGCTGTCCACATGCAAAAGAACAAATTTGAACCCCTATCTTACACCAAATGTAATAATAAACTTAAAATGGATCAGAAACCTAAAATAATAGAACTTTTAGAAGATAACATACGCCTTAGGTTATGCAAGGATTTCATAAATATGATCACAGAAGCACAGTCCATAAAAGAAAAAAATTAACAATTTGGACCTCATCAAATTTTTTTAAAATTGTGCTTCAAAAGAGATCCTGAAGGAAATGAAAAGACAGTCCACACACTTGAAGAAAATATTTTAGAATCACATATCCAGTAAGGGAATTGTATCCAGAATATATAAAAAACTCTAAGTCAACAATAAAAAGACAACTCAATTTATAAATGGGCAAAGGATTCAGTATACATTTCTCCAGTGAAGAAAGCTATACATGGCTCAAGCCTGTAATCCCAGCACTTTGGGAGGCCAAGGCAGGTGGATCATGAGGTCAGGAGTTCAAGACCAGCCTGGCCAACATGGTGAAACCCTGTTTCTATTAAAAATGGGAAAATTAGCTGGGCATGGTGGAGGGTGCCTGTAGTCCCAACTACTTGGGAGGCTGAGGCAGGGGAATCGCTTGAACCCAGGAGTCGGACGTTATAATGGGTCAAGACTGTGCCACTGCACTCCAGCCTGGGTGACAGAGTGAGACTCTGTAAAAAAAAAAAAAAAAAAAAAAAAAAACAAGAAATTTACACAAATGGCCAAAAAGCACCTGAAAAAAAAAATGCTCAACATCATTAGTCACTAGGGAACTGCAAATCAAAACTTCAGTGAGATACTACTTTATACACACTAGGATGGCTACAATCAGACAATCATAAGTGTTGGAGTGAATGTGGAGAAAATGGAACCCTCATACATTGCTAGTGGGAATGTAAAATGGTGAGCTGCTTTGGAAAACATTTCGGAAGCTCTTCAAAATGTTATACATCAAACTATCATATGATCCAATAATTCTACTCTTAGATATTTCTTCAAGAACAATAAAAACATACTTCTACAAAGACTTATACACTGATATTTATAGCAGCATTGTTTATAATTGCCAAAAAATGGGCATAACCCAAATGTTCATAATAGCTGAACAAATAAATAAATTGTGGTATGACCACACAAAGGAATACTATTTGGCAACAGAAAAGTGTGAAGTAATGATACATGCTACAACATGGACGAATCTCAAATATATTAGTTAAGCAAAAGAAGCCAGAAACACAATATGATTTCATTCATAGAAAATGTCCAGAAGAAAGAAAATCTATAGACATAGAAAGTACATTAATGGTTGCCTTGGGCTAGAAGTAGAAATTAACAGTGCAAATGGGCACTCTGGGTCTTACTGGAGAGATGGAAGTATTCTAAAACCGAATTGTGGTGCCAGTTACACAACTCTGTAAATATGCTAAAAAAATTTATTTAATTGTACACTTAACAGCAATTGGCGAATTTTACGATATGCATAAAATAAATAGGAAAACCTTTTTTTTTTTTTTTAAAAAAAGCAGATAAGAAATGAAAGGAAATGATGTGGACTAACAATAGGAAGTAACATCAGCAGAACTTGGGAACCTAAAGGATTTGAGGGTGGGTGGCCAAAAGGATTCTAGGATTACAAGTAAGGACAATGGAGATTGCTAACCTCAATTGAGTAACCATTACGTGCCAGATGTTGTTATGTACCTACTGTGAATCATTGTATAGTCTTCATTTTAAAAGCTTTATTAGGTTGGGATAATTACTTTCTATGTTTTATGTAGTAGAAAACCCTGCTGGGGGCACAGAGAGGTTGAGAAATTTTCTGAAGGACACACAATAGAAGCCATTTCTAGAGCTAGTGGAACAAGAGGAGGGATGGATTTCATAGGCTGCCCTGGAAATTCATTCTAATGTTAGACAATCCTCTACTCCATGACATTCTCATAGACTATCTTGATCTGCCTGAGAGAAAACGTTCACATTGCTTCTTTTCTAGCAATAGACTCTGGCTAGAGCAAGTTGATTCCAACTTTAGCATTGCATTCTGTGTGGATGTCCACTGATAGATTATTTCTGTCTGAGATCATCAGAAATGACAAATGTTAGGTCAAGGACACTAGCCAGAGAGATATTAAGAGCAGGTAGGGCTCATTCACTAGCGAGAAGATATTTTAAAAGCATTAACAGCTTCCTTCTGACAAGTAGCCAGAAATAGCCACAAAAAAGTTGTTGGGTGGAAACTGGCCTCCTCTGAGCAGGAACCAGAAAGGCATCTAATAACAGTTCCCTGCTAAGAAGTTTATTCTAAGGAACTGGAGGGTTTTTAAAAATCTTCATTCAAATGAGGGTACTGTTTTGCTTGGAAGACGACATTGGAAAGTAGTAAGCATGTGTTTGCTGTGCTTCTTCAGCAAGAATTTTACTTGTTCAAGAAATGCACAGGTGAGCAGTACATACCTGCTCAACTCAGCTAGCTGGATGTGAGGAATCCTACTCCACTGGCTTCAGTTGGCCTGGCCAGCCACAGCTTTCTTGGGGACAGTGGCCTGGCATGGTTCCCTGGAGGTCTTTTTTGTATTTCAGGTGCTTATACTGCCATGACAACTCTCTGTGTAGCTTTGGGCAAGCTCTATCACCCTTCCGGGAAAAAAATGAGACACTAGAACATGTGGCTTCCAAGGTCTCTTCTATCTTTAAAGTCCTTCTCTTCTGCTTGAGTCTAGGAAACAGCCCAGCCTGGTAGTTTCCTGTCTGCTATCACATATTATTACAAATGGGGTGACTTAACAGAAATATATTATCTTACAGTTGTAGAGGACAGAAATAAAAATTTTGGCTGGATTGATTTCATCTGGAAGCTCTGAGAGAGCATCTGTTCCATGCTGTTCTCCTAACTTCTGGTGGCTGCTGGTAACCCTTGGTGTTCCTGGGCCTACAGACACATCACCCTAATGCCTGTCTCTGTCTTCACTTGGCTTTCTTGTGGTCTTCCCCTTCATGCCACACAACATCCTCTCCTTTCTCTTCTGGGGACATCAGTCATTGGATTTAGGGTCACCTTAAATCCAGGATGATCTCATCTTGAGAACTTTACACCTGCAAAGACCCTATTTTCAAATACTACGGGTTAGGACTTGGGCATATCTTTTTTGAGGGGCACAGTCAACTTATTAACAAATAGCTAGTATTTAGTAATATGTGACCAGCTTGTTTCTAAGTGCTTCATGTGCGTTGTCATACTTAACCCACACAATAGCCCGATGTGATAAAGGCTTGTATTGTATGCATTTTACCAATGAGGAAACTGAGAGGTTGACTAACTGGCCCACATTACCCAGCTATTAAACCAGGAGGCAGAATGCCTCTAGTACACACTCAAACAAGGATTCCATGCTGCCTCCCATACAAATACAACCACACAAAGTGCCAACCTTATGCAGATTATAGGTACTATCAGATTTCAATCATTAATTCATTAACAAACAGCACAGTAGGCACTCAACAGCTTTTGAATGAATAAATGCTTAAAATGTCTCAGGTTCTATACTGGTCAGTGGAGTATAGATGTCAACATGATTCTACTATGCTTTTCTTGCTAAAATTGGCAATGACTCTTCTCCATATTAGACCTAATTTAGCCTTTGATTAAAACTAGCAATAAGGCAGAGAAATTCAAGACACTAAGGGTCAGAGATGTGAAACAAGACTGAGAGTTATTCTCTTATCCATTTTTTCTCTATTAAGAAAACAACATCAGAAACACAAATAAGTGAAAACATTACATGACTTTCACAACCACATGGATTTCAGCCATCTGCTTGTGAAATCTCTCTTTCATTTTCATACACTCTGTGCTCTCTTTCTCATACTAAGAGGATCTCCTCAACTTAATTTTTTTGGTATATGGGGAAGTCACTAGTATTCAACCCATAAGAAGGAGTCGACCACAAGGAATACATGTGCATGGAAGTGGTGCTGCTGCTGCTGTAGACCTTTTTTATAAGCTCTTCTAGGCAGACTGAGTGGCAAGTATGATATTCTTAGTTCACTTAAGGCAGAGTTTATAGCTGGGTTCCTCTTGTTCTTTAGTAGCAGCATTTAAAAGCAAGCTAACATAATTTCTAAACACAGATTTCTTCCAGGAAGTTCTTAGGCTTATATGCCCCATTTACTGGAATATGCAAAGTTTATCTTTCTAAGTAAGGCTCATGCAGATCTTGGTGTGACTTTCTTGAGAGTAACAATCATAAAGAAGTATTTCTATCTTTTTCTTAAAGGAAAGAAGGAACAAACCCTTTTGATGTACAGCAAATGTTTGGAGCTTTAAGCTTTCCAAGAGGAATATGGCTCAGGCTGTCCTGCAACAATGGTTCTTGCTTCTCACTACAGTGGGCCTTCAGCAAATCCAGGAATAGGAGCTTCAAAGAGCTGGAGGGACTTATACAGTGAGCAAAGGTCAGGCTCAAAGCCCACATTCATGGAATACTACATAGAATATTTGGGATGAAGTGAACTTGTTTAGGGAACTGTGTATTTTAAGCCTGGAGAAGGAGGGTTGTAGAAGGCTCTGAAAGCCAGGCTCTGATGTGGAAGCTATTTACAAAATGTGTTGTTTGTGACACCCTGAAGTAGCAATGCTTTAGTATATGAGGCCTTAGGGAATAAAATAAACTTTTGTCACCAATGATCAGTGGTTTTAAATCTAGAATTTGGGGTTAGCATTTGAACTCTTTTCCTCAAATGAAATTTTATCGACATAAACTCCAAATTACAAAATATGAAAACTGGCTTGAAGACTAACCAAAGCCCCTCTGGCCTCTTCTTAAAGCATTTCTCCCCATCCCATCCCATACCATACCCTAGAATTTCTCAGAACATGGATTGAATCCTTTCACCTTCACCCCATGGAACAGAGCTTTACAAAGCATGGCACTCATGCCATTATAGTACATGCAGTAATTTAGTATAGGTACAGATAAATATTTATACTAAATTTTAATATTCATGTATTTATTTTAATGTGTATCATTCTATCAAGGCCATGATTTAGTGGATATGGTGGTTTAAATGAAGTTAAACATAAAACGGGATTTAATTTAAAATTAATTTGAAAAAATGCTAATAAGTAATGGTGCAGATAAAGTTTTAAAAGACTTTCATATATTAGATGTTTTCAGTTATTCAAAGTGATAGATGGTTAGGTTAGCACAGAAAAGGGAAGTCTGAAGATAAAATCCATCCATAGTAGCTTTAGTTTCTTCACTTTTTGCCAAAGCTGATGGCAAATAATAATGATAATGATGATGATGAGGACTAAATTTATTTCACTCTCTTTTCCTGTTCCCTTTTTAATGGAACTAGAAATAGTTGAACAGAAGATGACTCCGCAGGGGAAACAATAACTCTAGTTTTTCTACAAGTCAGAAAAGCAGGCTTGGTTAATTGGGTAGTAGCTGGAGAAAACTGGATTGTTACTTTGAATACAAAACATATTCTGCCTCCAACCCCAATCATACCCCCTCCTGCATATTAGATGCATTCCAGAAAAGTCGTGGGTAATGAAAATAGCTGCTATTGAGTCATTATTCATTGACTTGCTTACACTAGCTGAGAAGTTTTCCCAGAGGAGAAAAAAAAGATCCCAAACTATGATTAAAACTTACATTTTAAGAATCTTAATAATCATATCAAAAAGTTTTCTGTATGTCTCAATGCATTAACATTTAGCTGCCACATAGACCAGCAAGTGAACAATGAATCCATATGATAACTTTGTATGCAATTATTATTATGTTTCCTTATACGCAAATCTGATAAACACCCCGCTTGGCTGGACTGATTGTATTCCTTGGTATTTTGCCCAAATTTCTCCCATGCATTTGTGCCCTTTAAATATTCCTGAAAGTGGTAATGGGGGCTTCCCAGGCTCAAATCTCCTTAAACACATCAGTTTTCCTCCAAATATGACTGCCAATGTTAACTGAAATAGCAAGTTTCTTTGCTTTAGGCAGGAATTTTAGAAACTCACTATGATAGCAATACTATTCTCTTGTAATCAGAAGCTCTATTTTTCAACAGCAAATAATGGGAATACAAGTTAATTGCTATGTAATAAATACAGTTTAGTAGACAAAAATCTTTCAAAATGCGGATCCCAGAGGAAATTAATAAAAGATATCCATGTACACTAAAAATGCAAATAAAAGTGAATTTTATTGGTGGGACAGTAGAGTATTGATAGTGTTACATCTTTACTCACTCAACCCACCAAAGAATGGTTTATTCAGCTTCTAATGGGCGCTGGGTATTGTATAAGCTTCTGGGGAAATAGAGACAAATAAGACTTGAGTTCTGTCCTAAAGGAATTGCCAGCCTAAAAGGGAAAATATTATAATATAGAATTATTTATGTAACCTACATAACTTCACGGATATGTATGTATGTATATATATTCTTCAATCCATTGAATATGTTGAGTCTAATGCAATGAAATGAAAAATGAAAACAGTTTGAAGTACTTTTCAAGATGACACTGAGTTTGAGTTTTAATGACTCTAAAACTTCTGACAGCTTTTACTCTTGCTGCTGCTCTCTTTAAGCCACATGGGCAAAAATGAGATCTACAAATTGAGTCAGCCAACCTGTATATTTGTAGTCATTGACCTAAGGATTGCTCTGTCATTTCCAAAGTTTGCCCTGAAGATCATTGTTCCTTGAGATATTTCTCCAAAAATCAGAGGAGAGCGTCATGATCAACAATTTGAGAATCACTGAGTACTTCCTACCCTAGAGATTCATGACAAACCCTCACATAAGAGCCATATGAAATATTGTATCAAATAACCCAGTTTAATTTAGAGAAATCAGTCTTTCTCAATCTTACTTGATCATGGATGGCATTTTTATCTATTGACATTCCATGGAAATAATACTCACAGAATGTTCTTTTGGAAATGCTGCAGCAATAAATGACAAACATGTATCTATTGTTCTGAAAAGAATATCTGTAGACCACTTGTACTATTTTCCCCAGTGACATTTTACAGAGATTAAACTTTCCTGCCCTGTTCTACATATTTCCAGAATCTAAAGTTTATATGTTACAGCAAATTGGACAAATTGAAACTCAAAATAAATAGGTATATAAGAAGAAACAACCTGTAACATGAAAAGTTATGACCAAATGCAAAAGAAAAAAAAAAAAAAAAAAACCCATTTTCTACTCAGTGGGCAAACTGCTGTTAAACAACTTTTATAAATTGCTTGATTTTCCATATTTTTTCTTCTTGACATAAATATGATTCAAGTGTTTGAATCAATTCTTATGTGGCCACTTTGTTAGCTTCAAGTTGTAGATTACTCCTTCAGTAAAGGCTAAAATAATTTAGCAGAAAACACAACTATAGAGAGTTTTTTTTGTTTCTTTGCTTGTTTTAAAGAAAGTGTGTACATAGAGCCATGATAAGCTCATTAGCTTGACAGAATATATTCATAAGATCAATGTAGTCAGTCAAAATAATTTTATTTTTACTATGTCAGTACCATGGAGAATGACCATCCCTTTGACCCTTATTCTTTGAGAAGGCCTTCTGTAGCATCAAAAATCACTTGAAAATATTTGTCATGGTCACTTGTTCTTCCCATTCATCCTTTTGAAGATGCTAAAGTGTCCTAGAATCCTACCTTTCTTGCTCCTGGCCCACGGTAATTTCAGCTAAATTTTAGGAAGCAGTATGGTTGAAATATGTACCCCAAAGTTCATGTGTTGGAAATTTAAACAATCACTAATGCAGCAGGTTGACAGGGTGCAGCTCTTAAACAAGGTAACCCAGGTAATGCATTTATAAGTGTCTGACCCAGAGTACATGTTCCTAAGTGTTGGTTTATATTCCCTAATTATGCATTATTTGTTATCATATATTACATGACTTGCCAGTAATTTTAAGTTCAATCTCTCCTTCACTTCTTACAACAACACTATTGGCTAGTTATTATTATTATGCTCATTTTACAGATGAGGAAACTGAAATCTAATGACACTAAGCAACTTAAAGTGAAAACCAACCAGGTACAGATCCTAGAGATTATTTTAAGTCCAATCAAAAGCTAATTTAAATATTTATCTTCTTGTAATTTATTAAACTTCAACTATTATAAACCCTCTTAAGCCAAGGGAGATTTAATAGCTCATTCATGGTCATATAAAGTCCAAAGGGGAGCCTGATGTGATGGTTGATCTTATGTGTGAAATGGCTATTTTCTAATGTCTAGTAATTCAATCAAACACTAGTCTAGGTATATGTTAAAAAGTATCTTGTACATGTGATTCAGTTCATAATCAGTTGACTTTAAGAAAGATTAGCCTAGATAATGAGAGGTGTGGTAGTTGGTGGGGGCGAGTAGTGTTAAATCAGTTGAAAGGCCTTAAGAGCAGAACGGAAGCTTCCCTGAGGAATAGGAAATTCCACCTGTGGACTGCAGTGTCAGCTTATACCTGAAAGTTCCAGCTCGCTCATCCCCATTGACCTGCCAAATAATTTTCAGATTGCCAAGCCAGCCCCCACAATCACATAAACCAATTCCTTGCAATAATTCTCCTAATATTTGTCTCCTACTGGTTTTGTTTCCCTGGTGGAACCTTGACTGATACACCTGAATTCAAACACAAATCTCTGTGTCTGGAGACAGAGGCCAGCTCTCTGATCTTCTGGCATCATGGCAACCATCAATGTTCAACTCATCAAGGTCAATTGGGTCGACTGACTTAGTCAGTTGCCATTAACTTACTTAGGAAGCTTTAAACATATGAACCATAAATAAGCAATATGAATGTTCGTATATTTATGTAACACTACTTCAACTATTTCTAAGACAATATAATAGTAATATTAATAGTCAATAACATTTACTAAGGAATTACCATGTTGCAGTAAAGGACCAAGATCTTTAAAATCATTATCTTATTTCATGGATAGAAGCTATAAAGTGGTAGGAGCCTTCTCAATACAAGAAAGATTTTCTAAGCACAAGAGCAGTCTAAAGATAGACTAGGCTGATCCAAGAGATGGAAAGCTCTCCATCTGTCAAGGAATGCAAGCCCAAGTTCAAGTCACTTGACAGGGAAGTTAGAGAAAAAAATTCAGCATTGGATGTTAGCTGAAGTTGACAAACCATAAACTCCCTTATTCCAAAACTATGTCCTCTGGCAATTTACATATTTAGTCTCCATCATATTTTTAAACTGTTGGTAAAACTGTCCTTAAATGACTGAGTAAATGTATGCTTGGACTGTTTGCAAAATTGGAAATAAATCAATGAACCTTATCTTTCCTTTTACAGCCTCCCATGAGGGTGACTGTAAAGATCTATAAACAGGCACACAATACATGCAAGTTAAATCAGAGTCAATTCTTAGTTATCCACATTAATAACTGAAGCAAATTGACAGATAATCCAAAATATAAGGGCCAGCATATTTTGTCTCTGGTCTTTAAATTCTATGTCCCCACCTTCTCCATGATCAGGAAAAGGTAGCTCTTGGCTTAAAAAGTATTCTCTTCCTAGATAGAATTCTGGTTCTCCCTTTCACTTTTAATATCTATATTAATTTTTTAGAATCATTAATTAAACTGAGTCCATTAAAATTAGCATCTTTTTTTTTTTAACAAAATTTCCCCTGGACTCGCTAAAATTCAGACCACCCAACAAAAAAACTGAGGGAGAAAATGGCAACCTTATTGCACACAAATGTATCCATAGGACATGAAGCAACAAACCTAAATTGTGAGGTGTCTACAGATGAAAAGTACTTTGCTTCATAAAGGAAACTCACACTGATCTGATCCTAACCACAGAAGAAGGCTCCTTGTCTTGTCTTGACACTAAAACTACCCAGTTACTCTCTCGATAGGGTTGAACATAGGCCAATCAGTCTAGATAATCTAAAGCTGAAAGAGAGTATAGTGATGTTTGTGAAATGCTTCCAAGAATTTTAGAGAACTAGAGATAAGCTATGAACCATTCACTTTCTAAGCCACAACCCACAGCTCGGCAAAGAAAAAAAAAGTTTCAAATTCATTTTCATTTTGTTTAAATAAAAAATTAAAATACCATAAACGAATTTAAGACAAAATGAAATGTGTCCATGAGAGGCTACTGGATTAGAAAGTAGAACAATCTGGGTTCTAGATTCAGGTCTGTCAATAATTACCTAAGAGATGGTGGGCAAATGATGGAACTTCTCTGGGCCTCAGTGTCCTTATCATAATAGCACCTACTACTTCATGAAAGCTTTCTTCCATGTATTTTGGTTGTTTTTCTAAAAGCACTTTTGCATTTTACTTCAGAGAATCCTTCAAACAACCTTATAAACTAAGAACCATTAGTAACCCCACTTTATAGATGAGAAAGGTGAGGCACAGAAAGTAGCTTGCCCAGGGGAGGGTCATATTAGCAGGATCAAATGACATTCCAACCCACACTTAACCACCTGCTCCACTGCATCTCAGCTGGAAAACATGAGAGACGAACTAGGTGCCATCTCAGGATACCTCTCAGGACCCTTTAGCTCCTTTTTTCTGTGATTCTACAATATAGCAAAATATCTGTTAAGCAGATATTTTTAAAGGGCTAGCCTCAGAAGGAAATTCCATTTGAATACATATTCATCCTTTAAGATGTGTATCAACTGTCACTTCCTTTGTGCCCTAGGCAAAGATGCCATCATATCCTAAGTGAGGTGAGTATGATTTAAATTCTTCTCTCAGCACTCATCATACCATCTTTATCCTGTCTTTCTTATCTACTTGATTGCCAACTTTCCTACATCAAGACCATGGTTTGTTCATCTCTATGTGACCCAAGAAGCTGCAACATGATGGGTAATCAATAAATACTGTATTTGTTTATAAGAGGACAGAAAACTCAAGGTCCTAAGGGTAGGCCCTGTTTGGCATGATGAGAAACAGCAAGAAGGCCTGGAGAGTCCTCACCTTATGATGGTTCCACTTACGATTTTTTGACATTACAATGGTGTGAAAGCAGTATATATTTAGCATGCTCCTCAATATATGACAGGGTTATGTACAGATAAACCCTATAAGTTGAAAATATTATAAATTGAAAATGTACTTTTGGCTTACAATATATTCAACTTATGATGGGTTTTCCGGATGTAACTCCACAGTTAGTTAAGGAGCATCTGTACTGTGTTTAATATAGCATGTAAGCTGCAGAGAAGGTAAGATACTTCCTGATTATGGCAAAGTTTTTGAGAAAGAATGTTTAAGAATAAGGTATTAGGGGCCGGGCACGGTGGCTGACGCCTGTAATCCCAGGACTTTGGGAGGCCGAGACAGGTGGATCACAAGGTCAGGAGATCGAGACCATACTGGCCAACCCAGTGAAACCCCGTCTCCACTAAACATACAAAAAAAGAATTAGCCAGGCGAGGTGGCGGGTGCCTGTAGTCCCAGCTACATGANCAGTTACTTCTAGTCTTTCATGGTGAGAGTTCCTGATAATCTTCCTAATTTGTTTCTCTCATAAGTAACATCATCTAGTATATAAGACTTTAGAAGCCTGTAATCTTCTACCTTGAACTGGATGTGCTTGGCTTTTAAAAGATCTGGGGCCGCGCGCGGTGACTGAAGCCTGTAATCCCAGGACTTTGGGAGGCCGAGATGGCGGATTACGAGGTCAGGAGATCAAGACCATCCTGGCTAACAGGGTGAAACCCCGTCTCTACTAAAAAATACAAAAAACTAGCCGGGTGAGGTGTCGGGCGCCTGTAGTCCAAGCTACTCGGGAGGCTGAGGCAGGAGAATGGCATGAACCCGGGAGGTGGAGCTTACAGTGAGCAGAGGTTGCGCCACTGCACTCCAGCCTGGGCGATAGAGCGAGACTCCGTCTCAAAATAAATAAATAAATAAATAAATAATAAATAAATAAAACATAAATAAAATAAAAAATAAAATAAAATAAAATAAAGAATAAGGTATCGGGATAACCTAGTTCCCTGTTTGACTTTGGTTTTTGTTGCTATAACAGAATACCACAGACTGGGTAATTAATAAAGAAAAGACTTTTATTCAGCTCACAATTCTGGAGGGTGGGAAGTCCAAGGACATGGTGCCGGCGCCTGGCGAGAGTCATCCCATGGCGGAAGATGGAAGTGCAAGAGGGACAGGAGAGCAAGTGTGAGAGAGTTCGCTTTTAGAACAACACTACTCCCAGGATAACAGACCCATTCTCATGATAACAGCATTCATCCATTGGTGAGGGTACAGCCCCTGTGACCTAATTAACTCTTAAAGATCTCACCCTCTCAACATGGCTACACTGAGGATTGATTAAATTTCTAACACATGAACACTGGGGAACATATTTAAACCATATCACTCCCTTGGCCCTGCCACCCATGAACTCACCCCATCTTATACCTCCAAACTGTCTTCTCTTGATTTTAACCTTATTATCTCCTGCCACAGTCCCCTGGAGCCACGCAGGCCTTCTGGATGTTTCTTGTCATGCCAAGAAGACCCCACTTTCAGAAACCTGAGTTTTCTGTCCTCTTGCCTGAAATGTCCTTCAGATTCACATGACTCATTTTCACACTTGCTTTAGATCCCTGCTAAAATCCCTGTGAATGAGACAGCCCTTCACTGACCACCGACAGTAAGAATCAACACCCTCCACTCACAGATTCCTCCTCCTGCTGCCACCTCTTCTTGTCAATGACACTTGCTACCAACTGGAATAGGACAACTATGTTTCAATAGAGCCAATTTCTCATCCATTCAAACAACAGTGCCATAAAGTTAGAAACTTTCATCAATTCATCTCCTGCTATCTCCTCAATGCCTAGAACAGTGCCTAGCACAGTGCAGCCAATCAAACACTGTGTAGGCAAATGAATGAATAAAGGAAAAAACTTCTTGCCATACAAATTGTGCTTTTTAAGGGGTTTGTTATGACAACAATAAATTTAAATGTGAAGCATTAGTTTAACAACCCAAAGTTCATCTCTGGTCAGCTTTCTGTCCCAAGGTCTGTTGTATTTGTGAAGAAACTACCAAGAGAATGTGAAGTTCATGTCTTACTGTCATATTTGGGTATCTGTGTTCTATTACTAAGAGGGAGAATGGGTAACAGGAGTGTGTTGGATGCAGGAAAATTTGTGGGCATCTGGATACAGGGAAAATCACCTTAGTGTGGCAACTAGATAGTTGTGTTATTAAACATCTGCCTCTCACTGCACTTCTCAAAGTCATGAATCCCGTCTCATTCACCTGTGCCTCCAGGGCTGGGCAGAAACATGCTTGTTGAGTGAATGAAGCCAGCACTAATCTCAGGCTTCTCTCTAGCCCCAGTTCAAGTTACCCTTAACTGGGCCATGGTAAATCTATAGTATCAGGTTCAGATGCCCTGTGAGATTCTTCGTCTAGAACCATATTCACAGTCTGTACCTTCTAAGCCATGTCAATACTTTTCAGGTACCCTCATCTCACTGATTAGCAAGCCCAAATTACAATGAGAAGATACTGTGTCCAAATCTGAATCCAAACCCTATGCAAACTTTGGCATTTATTCAAGACTCAATAAATGTTAAATAAATGAATAATTAAACAATTCAGAGACAAGTTTTCCCAAGAGGAGGATGAGTACTTAGGAGGTACTCCCCAGTGCACATACACATTATTCTAGTCATTTAGCTAACTGATAGGTATTAGAATTTTATTTTAAAAGCATAGGAAGGTTAAGTCCAGAAATATAAAATGATTTGCAGATGGAGATACCTTGTCATTGGTGGAAACAGGAAAAGTCTGAGATCTATTTACTCTGTGTCAGAAACTAGTAACTTCAATTTTAATAAGGATTTATCCACTTCTCTCTTTTGCAACTGCTTGTTCATGTATAGAAGAAGCAGAACAGTTCCCTTGGATAAATATATTAAAGCTAGCCCCACCTATTCACTGACATGAACCTGAGGTATTAATCATGCTAATCCATTAGTATATAAAATATCCAAATAGCTGTCTACCTCTTGTATGTATATGCATACAAAAGTTCACACACACACACACACATATTAATATACATAATCGATATATTATCTGTATTTGTATAAATATTATTCATACATATAAATATATTGCTTATACATATATAAAATATATTTATATATTATTATATG
>NW_016806263.1:705175-727106 GCF_001698545.2 Rhinopithecus bieti | reverse complement strand
TTTATATATTATATATATTTATATATTATTTATATGTAAATATATTTATATATCCAAATAATATATATATAATTGGAGAGAGAGAAAGAGAGAAAGACGGAGAGAGAGAGAGAGATTGAATATGTCAACAGACAATGGCCAGACCATACATAAATGTAGAACTTTGACCTACAGCATGCATCTACCTGTCCAGGAAACCAACCCCTTATCTGCAATAAACAGCCCAAGAAGGCAATCTGCCATAAATCAGACTTGCAGGAAGCCAGATCCCGCTGTCTCTAGTAACAATCCAGGAAGCTAAACAATAGCTTCTGTAACAATCAGCCCAAATTGGCCAGGCTTTAATTAATAACTGACAGCTTCCCCAATTTTTGTCCCCAGTTTTCACTTAGAACCGACCAGAGAATGCCAAATACGTACCACTAAGCAATCACATTGCATGCCTGCTCCTAATTAGCTCCTCTAAAGAGTCCTCAGATCAAAGACCTCTCTCAGGGACACATCTGAAGCCTTCCCTTTTTCCCACTATGAAGTTTTCCTACTCCTCTGCCTGCCTTTGAGTCTCTACCAAAACCAAGTGACAGTGGCTGACTCCCTTGCTACAGCAGGCTCTAAATAAATAGCTATTGCTTGTTCTCATTTGGTTGGTCTTCATTTATGTGTGTGTGTATATATATTATGTATATATATTATATGTATATATAATGTGTATATATACATTATGTGTATATATCATATATTTATATATTAGTACATAAAATATCCATTATATACTTATATATAATTTTTATGTGCATGTAACCACTGAATTAACGTTTTCTTCAAATATACATTTCACATAAAATTTTTTCTTTTAACATTAATTATAATACTTTTATCTTAAACAGAAAATAGTAATTTCCTAATAAGCACTAAAGTAAGTACCTATTAAATCTATTTACTGAATTGCCACCTAAAAACATGTCATGTGCTATTAATAATGCATGTAGCTTAGTTGAGGCAAATGCTGAGTTTACAGTAGAAACCTGTTCCTGAATTCAGTTTTATCCCCTCACCTGCTGTGTGGCATAAGACAAATGATCTAACATTTCTGAGTCTTAGGTTCTTACCTCTGAATACCAATGATAAATCCAAACTTGTAGAATTATAGTGAAGATGAAATTCAATGGTATTTATGCATGCACCAGACCCAGGCAGGTGCTCGATCCTCAATAAATACATTTATATTTTAATACATGCAAAATAACAGGAGGCAAGGAATATGAGAAGAAAACTGTAGCATCAGAATCAGGTTCCTTGAATTTGTTCAAATCCAAATGAGTATCTGGAGTTCACCATTGGCCAACTATACAACAGCCAGAAAACGTTCATGTGCATTAAGTAAAATGCTGACAATGAAAAGCTGTTTAAGCTACCTTAGCCGAATCACAATATATTATTTATAAGGAAGACTTTAAAGGGGAGGGAGTACAAGCCTGTGGCCATTTCCAATCAAACAGAATCATTACCAATAACATGTTTTCAATGGCTGCATAGGGGGTCTTTGAACGTTGGTTAGAATTAAAGCTGAGAAAGAGAAAAATATTCAGCAGATGACAAAACAGTCCCAAATCTATTTTCACACATTTTCCAGAAAAGACTGGGCCTCTTTCAAAAGCTTTAAATAGACACTAACAGTAAGAAATCTGGAACGCAAAAATTACATATGTAAGTTATATGTGTATGTGTGTGTATAATTATTTCTTAACAATGTTCACATTAACGTGGGTCAGGTTGCTTTAGAAAAATGGTATAATTAAGGTGGCTTGATGGTAAGTTAGTTCCAAAATAACTGCACAGATTAAGAAATTGATGAAATGCATTTAAAAGATGGGTGAGAGAGATCAGTTTCCTCAGGATGGCTTAGAAGTAGAACTAGTAAGTTCGGTAGAGGCTGCCAGGGGCACGGATAACTGACTCATCAACTCAAAGAGTATGCAAAATCTCAGCACATTAGAAGATGGATCAGAAAGTGTAGCATTCTCAGGTTTTTCTCCTAGGAGAAGAGCAGGGGAGGTTCTTTTCTGCAGAAAGGAAGAAACAACCTCGGCAATTTCCAAACGAAAAGGCTGGCGTCCCAGGGATGATATAAAAACAGGTTGTGTGTCTGTCGAGCCCACATGCAGGTCCAGGTGCACTCTGCCCCCTGCTCCAGGAACTGGGAAGACTCAGGCATGGGGAATGCAGTTGAAATGCATCTCTGAACCCCTTTTTGAGGTATTTCTTACCTGGCTTTTCCCCTCCTGTCTCCTGAGTGATTCCTCAAGCACGAGAGATGACATTTTGCTTTTGCAGGCAGGTACTTTATAGCTACTTCTGAAATATTTGTTTTGCCCTATGAATAGCCACTGTTTATTTTCTTTTATCTCTCGAAAGCTAATTTTTATCTAGCATCCCACTCTCTGTCCTACCATTAAATCCTCTAATTTCCGAAGCTTGATTAAGCCTTCATTTTGCATTTCTTTGTTTTGCTTTTTTAAGATGGAGGCAAGTTCTCTTCAGTTAAATGAATTGACATATAATAATGAAATGTTAGTATGGGAAGGAGCAGGGGTCATTATCTAGCCCACGTGTTGTAGATAAGTAAACTGAAGGAAGCTCAGGAAGGTTTACAGTCTAACCATTCTCAAGGCCCCATAGGAGCAGCCATTTAAAAATGGAGCCAAGGTTTTCCGACTCATCTTACTACAACTTGTTGGAGATCTGAACAAAGATTTGCCGTGGGGGAACTGAATGCTGGAGGAATTTCTGGAAGTTGCATTTGTTACTTAATTTTGCATATAAAAATGAGGATGCTTAATGAAAAAGTAAGGAGGTAGCACAGGGCAGGATGTGGAAAGAAGGGTAAGAAGCATGGTATCAGATAGAAAAAGAAGGGATAAACAATAAAATTTACTTGAAAAGAAAAGCTGTAGAAAAGCTTGGGGTGGGAAGAGTAAATCCTTCATGCAACAAGAAGATCTCTCAAATGAGGAGCTGTCCCTCAAGAGACTCAAAGATGTCAGCTTGCCCAGAAACTGTGCATTTTAATATATCAGAGTAAAGTGAAAGAAATAGAAATAGAGAGATGAGATAGCTAGATTAGCTAACTAGATGGATGGATAGATAATTAAGCAGTACTGTATAGTATCAAGTATCAGGCAAAGCATTAACTGCAAACATTTTTAAAGTACTTCAAACCTAAGGAGGCAAGAAGGATTCTTTTTTGCTTATATAAACATATTAATTACAGAAATAGTGACTGTATTTACAATTTAAGCTCCATTATCACATGGCACAGTAACTCACACAATGCATCCATTCTTTATATTGGTGTAATTTGTAGCTGACTGCAACATGAAAATACTCTGGTACATCAGGCTTGATAGATTACCTAGAGCATCCTCTTTTTGAGGGCAGGATCAAATTACGTATATCCTTGTATCCTTCAAGGAGCACAGCAATGGCCTTGTGTGAGATGATGGCACAATAAATGTTGGTTAAAAGGCTAAATAACAGACAGTAATAATCTCACTAAAAATAAAATAGAGAAGTAAAAGGTTCTAAAATGAGGCCCCACAAGACTTTTTGCCCAGGCAGCTTGCATGCAAATAAAGTGCTAAACCCTGTCAAGAAATTAAAGCCACATTTAAAAATCAAATGAGATCCCTTTTTTATTGGAAGGACTTGGGTATAGATCTATGGTCTGCTAATGCATGAAAGACGGTTCATGTCATTACCAGCCAGATCCTGAAAATATGGATGACAAGCTCCTGAATTACACAGAAAAAGGCAAGTCTTTGCCTTGCAGAAAACTTGAGTGCTTCCCTTTTTCTTAATTGTATTGCAAATTATTTCAGACTTCAAAACAAACTTCATCATTTTCACATTAAAACAAAACACAAACCCTCCAGCCCTTTCTCCTCATGCTGTGAATGAAGCTTGTCATTTTAAAAAAGCCTTTATAAGCTCAGCCTTTATTCATCCTATTATTTATCATAAGGCTACACTATTTAAGGGTAACGCACATTTGCTTACAGAGGATCAGCCACGGTAACAGCTGGGCCACGTGAAATTCAGTCGGAAATTCACATTTAAAACTTAGATTTTTCTCTTTGAATGGCAACTGAAAAGAAAAAAAAAAGTACAAAACACACCAGCTCAGCCAGAGAGCAGAAGAGGGAGGAGGGGAATTAACAAATCTTTGAAAAATAAAGCTGCATAATCTGCTATATTTCAGGCCGCTTTTATCCTCCAAATCCCCATCTTTGTTTAAGCTACAAACAGACTCTATAAAATCAGCTCACTGGCCTCCTCCTATTATACACCTCCCTGCACAAATCAAATGAAGCCTTGGCTGAAAAGCTGATAAAGAAAAAAATACACCGACACATGAGCAAGCTGATGTATTTTAAAAATGGTTATCATTTCTGATCCTTTCCTTTCTCTCCAGGGAATAGATCATCTTTCTAAGGAGCACCAAAACTCTGGCACTGAGCACACCTCGCCCCTTGCATTTGTTTTTATTAGGGATTTTCTAAAATAATGATGGCGTGAAGTGTTCCATCATTAGCATTGGTTTCTAACACCTAGGGTGTGAGTCGTTGTCATGTAACTGTTTAATATTAGGGCATAACCAAGACCCACTCCTATTATTTGCTCTCACCATACAGTTTTTCCCTGGGAAACACATTTTTCTCATGCTAAAACAACACTGGCTCTGCATTATCCCAGATACTTCAGGTCTGTTCTGTTCTATTCTGTTTTCATTTCTGTTGTTTGTAATAAATTCTAGATTCTGGCCTGCAATGTCAGAAAGCAATATATCCTTCTTAGCCTTTTTGTCTTAGCTTTTCTCGTAATTTCTGGCATAAGAGGGGGATCTTGAGATTCCCAGAGTCCCTCCCTTTTGTAGCTCTGTTCAGCCAGTTGCCAGCCCAAATATGAGTGTCCCTTTTACACAATCCTATAGCACCAGGAATCTTGCTCACAGTCATTATCATAGTTACGACTTTATATTGTCTGGTCTTTGATTAATGCCTGTCTCACCTGTACATTGTAAATTCCACAGGGCAGATTTTGCTCTTAATCTCTGAATCTTCCATGCCCAGCTCAGTGAGTTAATTAAGCATGATAAAGGCTCCAAAACTATATTGCTTATCAGATTACAGATTTTTTAAAAATAATATTACCCAAAATTTGCAGAGTATATGCTACAAACCAAGCACTTCACATACCTTATCCCATTTATTCCTCCCCCAATCTCTATAAGGTGGCAGCTAGTGTCTCCATTCTATTTTAAACATGAGAAATGGAGGCTTAGAGAGCTAAAGTCATTTGTCCAGTTAGAAAAGCATGGGATGGAATCAGGTCATAAACTCACAAACTTGTGCTGACTTCGGAGCACAAGGGCTGGCCCAATAGTCTCATCTTCTCTCATAGCAGCTTCCCACACTGGGCCCAGACCATCAGAATAAGACCCATTCATTGTCATGATGCCTGGTGCCATTTACCAAGCTCCTACACCCTACTTCTGAGACATTCTGCCTAACAAATACAACAATCCTGTTCCATTAAATATTATTATTATCCCCCTTGACTGTCAAGAATATTGCTACTTAGAGTTCAAGTTACTTCCCCCAGGCATTATGGCAAGGAAAAAACAGAGTTAGGACAAAGCTTTCCCACACTTTCCTCAAGGGACTTACCACTGGAGACAGAAAAAGCAGGAAGAAAACAAATAAACGAACTGCTCTTGACCACCAAAAAGAATCAGACCTAGGGGAAGGATGTCCATAGGAGAAAGAAGGTGTCGACGAAAATGGTGTGCTGGCTGCACAGGTAGGACTCAGGGAGGTAGTTGTTAGAACTGGAATCGACTGGAAAGAAATGGGCTGGAATTGACTGGACTGGAATGAAATGGATTGGATTGGATTGAAATTAAAACACATGGCCAACTTCCCACTTTGTACAAACTTATTCCGACATACGGCTTCACTTGTGGCTATGAACTGAATTGTGTCCTTCAAAATTCATAAGTTGAAGCCCTAACCCCTGATGTGACAGTATTCGGAAACGGGGCCTTTGGGATGTTAGAAGGGGCCACGTGATGTTAGACGAGACCCGCCTGATGGATCAGTACCCTTATAAGGGACCCAGACAGCATGCACGTGTGTGTGTGTGTGTGTGTGTGTGTGCTCTCTCTTGTGTTCTCCCTCTCTCTCTCTCCCCACACATGCACAAAGGCACAAAAAAGTCAAGTGAGCATGCCAAGATGGAAGTCAGAAAGAGAGCCCTCAACAGGAACTGAATTAATCAGAACTTTGATCTTGACTTTCCAGCCTTCAACACTGTGAGAAAATAAATGTCTATTGTTTAAGCCACCCAGTACATGAAATTTTATTATGGCGGCCCAAGCTGACTAAGACACTTGTACTTTCCTGAAAGGTCATAGAGGCCTCCTCAGCCTGCTTTAGTCTCCACATCCCTTGGTCTGGCCAAGACTGTCTTCAGCCGGCAACATTTGGTGAGAATTTTTTCGCTTATCTTTATTTTTTATCTTTATTTATCTATATTATCTTTATTTATCTTTATTTTTTTTTCGCTTTTCAAGCAGTAACTACAAAAAAGCAAACCAATATAAATCCAAAGATATCTGAGGCAAATCCACCACCTTTGAAAAAACCCATCCAGTTCCTTGCCAGTTGTGGGTGAAATTCTAAGAATGTCCCAACAGGAATTCAGAGGCCTTGCCTTGAAAAGTAGATCCGTTCCTTCAAAGCAGCTTTGTGTAAACAATTTAACCTATCAATCTCAAGTTGCTTAGATTCTAATCTGTTTTCTTATGGATTTGAACCTGCTGCACAGAGAAAAGAACAGTCCCCCTCCCTAATGAACCGTTGTTTCAAGACACCCGGCTTTATGATTTTCACATCCCACCCTCACCCTTGCCTTTTCAAAGGGGCTTGGGACTTGGTTGGAGCTTTCTTTTATAAATGCAAATACAATTATTAGTTATGCATTTCAATACACCCTAAAATGGTAAAGGACAATGCTCCAGCACTCACAATAACAATACATTCCTTTTCATCCCCTGCAGAGCTCCAAATGTTACTTCATTAGTGTGGATTTGATCACAATGCTCTTTGCCACCATAGCTTCACTTTCGGAGCCCAAGGAAGCTGCAAATTTTATATAATGTACGATTATTAACTTACATCAAACAAATCACAGTGGCCCAGTCTACTGTTTTTCTACGAATTCAATTCCTCATTAATAACCTTGATTATTATGCGTGGATAGAATAGGATTTTATAGTACAGATAGCCTGAAATTGCCATGGCAAACTCATTACCATCCCCAGCCATAGTTCTATATAGAAGTCAAATTGGAAAACGAGAGAAACTGCCTAATACAGAAAGTTTTATTTTGATGAGAATAGCTGAGATGATTTCTCATCTGTTTGGGCAAACAAACATGTACATCTGAAGGATCGGCTGTTAGGGACCAAGAAGAGGGAAAAAAATTGTGGAGGCATTCTTTTCTGAAAAGAGGTTTGGCAACAAAGCGAAGCCAGTGTAAGTTAAAAATGAACACTCTACACTTAGAAAGCCAAATTATGCAAATCCACCCACTTCCTACCTAGCTACTGTTTCTCTGCATCGGCTGACTCTTTAAGGTCCGGGGAAAGGCATGTTCACAACCCGCTGGGCCAGCTGCTGAGGTTACACACTCAAATCACAGTCGGGAGAACTAGCCTTGACTGGAGCCAGACACACATTTTTACAAACCACCAGAACAGAAAGAATAAAGCTGTAAAGTAGAACAAGCTCTGCACTCAGACGCCTTCTTACTTAAGCTGAGTGTTCAGATCAAATAGCAACAAAAGATATGGTCCAAAATCAGGTACGCTGCTTACTACCTTGATAAAGCCTACTTTCCCACCTCTAATTATAATGCAAGGTAGGAATAAATAAGATCCAACCTAGCCACTCATGATTATAAGGTGAATTGGAGTCATTTAAAATTTAACCCTGGAGGAGACGTTGTGAGCAGAATAATTGGAATAAATTTTAACAGATACCCAATGATTAAGAATTTGGAAAAAAAAAAAAAAGGTGGAGAGCTGTTTAGGGCTATTATCCAGCTGGAATAGTGGTCTTGACCTCTGATTCCTGAGTTGGTCTAGAAGTTCTTGACCGAAAAGTGTGCATAAATACAGTCTAGAAATTGGCCTGTGAATCAGGATCTGCTGCTGACATAGCAGGCAAGGCACTCTGGGTTACAAAACCAAACATCTACAACTTGGGGGTTCATGTCTCTGCCTCAAAGGGAAGCTACAGAGATATCACACAATAATAAAGAGAAAGCCTTGTGGAAATAGCAGCCCTGGGTAAGAAGTCTTGGTGTGGCACCAGCTAATTCAGGTTTGCTCCTTTTCCAGCAATCCCCTGATAGGCTGAGCACAGCCTTGTGATATGGCAGGCATGTGGGAGTACCACTTTCTGATGTGATGCCTTTCCCCGTCTCCATGACTGTACACAAACCACCCTAGTCATCAAGGCAATAATTAACTTCATTTTGATGTTGCCTAATTACCATGTTTACTTTTCACACTATCATCACATATTGGCTTATTTTTAAAAAATATTGTTATTAGTGGTAACAGATATAATAAATAAAATCTGAATACTTGGGAGAGACAGAGCTGCAGAAGACAATGCCTATTTTTAGAGAGGCAGCCTGGCACAGGGAAAAGAGAACAGAGTTTGGATTCAACAACAAAATCTGAGTTCAAATTTTGATTTGGCCATCATTTTCTCATCTGATAAATAAGAATAATGATACTCACCTTTTAGAGTTGTTGGCTGGATTAAATAAGGTGCTTTGTGTAATATTCTTAACCTAGTTTGCAGCTTAAATGGTAACTGTAGTGACAGTGATGATGGCTAATAAAAAAATGGCTAGTTAAGTCAGTTTTTGGAGCCAGGTGTTTGAAAACCCACTCACTGGGGTAATGCATCCAACAACTATGTATTTAATCCTGTTGATTAAGTAAATGAGCAAATGAGACAATGAATAAATGAATGAATGAATGGAAATGATTTAAGAAACATGCCAACTTTACTAATCACTAGGAATTTCAGAAGTGGAATCTCTGTTTCCTGGAACAGTGCCTGGTACTCAGAATTTGTTGTCACGAATGAAACGAGACTTCATTAAAACAAAAAAAAGGTTCTCCAACAAACATAGTTGCACTGCTGATCCCTATTTCCTGGCTTTCACCTTCCCCGCAAACCTACACAGAGATGTCCCTCTGCAGACACTCCCCTTCCACCCAGAGTCCTTCCCACCCTCTGAAGCACCCTCTTCCCTTCCTCTGCCCCAGCCCCCTGGCTGATGCCCGTATCTGGCAGGCCCTGTCTTGCTCACCATGTCTCACCAAAGATGAGGAAGTGCTGCTGCTGCTTCCCATCTTCTGTTTTTCTTTTCTTTCTATTTTTTTTGTTTTGTTTTGTTTTTTGTTTTTGTTTTTGTTTTTGTTTTTTGAGATGGAGTTTTGCTCTTGTTGCCCAGGCTGGACTACAGTGGCACGATCTCGGCTCACTGCAACCTCTGCCTCCTGGGTTCAAGCGATTCTCCTGCCTCAGCCTCCAGAGTAGCTGGGACTACAGGCGCCCACCACCACACTTGGCTAATTTTTGTATCTTTAGTAAAGACAGGGTTTCACTCAGTTGGCCAGGCTGGTCTTGAACTCCTGACCTCAGGTGATCCACCCGCCTCTGCCTCCCAAAGTGCTGGGATTACAAGCATGAGCAACCGGGCCTGGCCAGCTACTTCCCATCTTCTAAGGGCTCGTGTTGTAAAATGCCATCACATGGGTGCAAAAGAAAGAAAACAGTCATCATTCCTCCATGGCAGGGTTTGATGCTGAGGGTAACGATGAATGATGTATGTAGTGGGGACATCAAATTATTAGTGCCTGTCCACACCAGGGCCTCCTGCCACTCGCGTTTCACATCAGTCTCCCCGACGGTCCCCTGATTGGTGGGAGACAGGAGGGGAGATGGAAGCGTCCTGGAGAATCTGTAAGAAGAGAGGCTCAAACCACCTCTCCAAATGAAGAGCTGCTTTCTTCCTGAGGCCGGCTGGATTCTCTTCCCTTCTGCTTGTCTGTTTTCAAATCAATGACTATATAAATAAATGAGTGAGAAAGAATAAATCTTTCTTAAAGAAAAAAAATCCACATTTTAATGTGTAGATAGTACCCGCTGTGTGAGATGGGGCTTAACTTCTGCCCTCCTCCCATGCAGGTGGCTAGATTTAGTGACTGGCTTCCAATGAGTAGAGTGAACGAATATTCATTTCAATAAATGGAGAAGGGACAGAAAAAAAACCCAGCAATTCTACAGGAAAGAAACCTGGCAAACACTACCTTAACTGAGAGATGAAAGTTAACATCACCAGCGATGGCCTGTGGATATCATGTGCCCCCTGATACAATGTGACAAAAGGGTATTTCACCTCCAGAATATTGTTTCAAAACCTACAACCTCAGTGTAATCACAAGTCTAATCACAAGAAAAACTATGAAAACTATACATTCAGATTAGTAAGCACTACAGGATATTTGCCTGAACAGTACTTTTCAAGATGGACAAGATAGTGAAAAATAAAGAAAGACTGAGAAACTGTCATAGACCGGAAGTCACTGTTGGAGATGTGACAGTGAACGCAATGTGATACCCTGGATGGAAAAACTGGTGAAATCCAAGGAAAGTGTGGAGTTTAATTAATTAAAAAGAGACAGAGACAGAAGAGCAATTATCCAGGAAGCTGGACTTAGAGATGCCACAGTCTCTGAGCAGCAGCCGGTGTATACCCAGCAGCACCAGCCATCACTGGCCAGCCCAGCCTCGTGGATTTCCTCCTCCACTCCTTCCCACCTCCAGCTCTCTCATGCTCCTGAAGCTCAGCTCTGGGCAAGAAGGGTCCTCTCTCTCCACATTCTCCATCTACCTCCTTTGGATCACAGGCACATGTACCCTAGACTTCAGCTCACCTGCTTCATTCACCCGCATGCCTTTACTTCTAAACCCTCCATCGCTCCCAGAGAATTACCAAAACAAAGTCAATGAAACGTTTTCCCAAATAGGAAAATTAGACTCAACACACAACACTTCTGAGTTTCTGTCCCCAAAAAGCAACAATCCAGTCTTTATGTTGCCTGTTTGCCTGTATTTTTTAAAACGTTGTTTCCGCCCCCAACTTTGACTCTTTTGTCTAATGCCTAATCTAATGTAACATTTCGGGAGCCTTTTGAATTACATAAATGTGACACTGAACAGGAGTGGATGTTAATGGCTTTAGTAGAAAACAATGGAGAAACATACTAAATTTAGTACAGGAAATCCAGTGTTCAAACCTGCCCTTGCTACACAAGTGGTTGTGTCCGCAAGTTGCAGAATTTTCTTGAACACATGATAATAAACTATGCAGGTTTGGAAATATAATCTATATCATACCTTCAAATCCTTGAGTGTTGACAGTCTATTTTCAATTTATTTAAAAGAAATCTAGAATTTGACTTCTTTTGTTTGTAGGAGGTAACATAAAATGTGACAGAAATTCGTATCAACAGAGACCTCTTCATAAAAAGATTTAATACCAAACATTTAAATTAATAATGTTTTTAAAACCCTAACCAGGAACACAAAAATTGTTAAGTGTTTTCCCTGAGGTATTAGTTCTGATTAAATCTCCCAAAATCAGAATAACAAAAAAACTATTAATAAATTTATGTTTGGCATTAGTTTTAAATATAAATGTTAAAAAGATACTGATTTTTTTGTATAAGTAAGCAAAGAGTGAGCAAGACTAGAAAGTTAAAATGTATTTTTTTTTTGTAACAATAACTACTGTTGCTGAGTAAAGTGGACTTTCTTATGTATTGCTGGTAGGAGTTTAAATTGATACAAATTTTAAGAATCAAAATTTGATCATGTCTATTAAAAGTCTTTAAATGTTAAACAATATTTTATTTATTTTTCTTCACTTATTTAATTTTATTTATTTATTTTTGAGACAGTATCTGGTTCTATTGCCTGGGCTGAAGTGCTGTGGTGTGATCATAGCTCACTGCAGCCTCAAACTCCTGGGCTCAAGTAATCCTCCTACCTCAGTCTCCTGAGTAGCTGAGGGTATAGGCGTGAGCTCCCACTCCTGTCTTCAAACAATAATTTAAATTTTTATTTTAATTTAGTGTTTTTTCTTTTGTGAATTTATTCTAAGAAAGAAAATTCGATGTGTTCACAAAAAATTAATGACAGGATGTTCATGAAGTCACAATTAACTATAGTATAAAAAACTAAGGCAAATAATATTCAATGACAGGAGATAAGTTAATTAGATGAAGCTAATTCATAAAACAGAATATTTCACAGGCATTAAAAGGGACATAATAAAAGAAAATTTTATGACAAAAAGGTGGTTGTTGTGTGTTGAGCAAAGATAAGGACAGGTTGCAGAGTGCACACAGAATGTTTTCGATTCTGTAAAGAAAACACATAAACTTGGAAAACAAAGAAAAATCGGAAGGGTATACACAAAAATGTTGAATGATTTGTCTCTGAACTATGCAATTATGGATAATTTTTACTATCCCTCTTTCTTTTGCTTTTTTGTGTTTTAAGAATTATCTTCAATGAATATATGTCCCTTGCATTTCTTCTCCAATGATTTCTATTTCTCAATGGAGGGACTTTAGAATAAGGACTTAACTGATTCCAAATGACTGGAACTAGTTGTCTACAGATATTATTGAGTTAATATAATACCTGTCTATAGGTGCTATTGAATTTACTAGTCATTTACCTGAGTTTGCTCTAATCCCAAATCACATTCCGTTTAGTTTAGTAGTTAAGGTGACAGGTATAGAAGCATCTGTGTAAAAGCACATGATTTAGGGGATCTATTTAGAACATCCAACCAATGGTATCAACACCTGATGTGGTCAGTAGTTTTGGAGGAACCTAAAAATGGGATGTGTCAGGAGGGATTTCAGTAAAACAAAGTTTAGAAATATCACAAGCCCTGTTATTTGATACACCACTGCTCCTCACCCGCCTCCCCAACACCAAAAGGGATGACACAACTTTGTCATCCTGAGATTCAAATAATGAAGAGTATTTTCTTTTATAGGAAGAAGAAAAAGGAAGCAGAGAAAGAGGAAGAGGAGCGGGAGGAAGATAAGGAGAAAATCAATTAATGATAAAACATACAAGGAACTTTGAACTCTGGAAATTATTTTTCTATAGCCTTCATATGAAGCCAACCACTGCCCAAGACTGAAAGCTACCGCCTAGCCTTTACAACTTTTGAAAGTTAACCCTTCGGTACATAAAATTAATTTTTACTTTGCTATACAAAATCCAGATTTATGTATGTCAAATGTGAAGAGACACTTTTTCTTTCACATTTTCTATGAAGACTTTTAAGGCTACCAGAGGCATCCACAGAGGGAAGTGAAAATCTGGTTTATATGTATTAAGTACAAGGAGACAGAGAACATTTGGCAAATTAATGAACAAATGTTAGCATTGTTAAGTGTAGAATGAATGAATATGCGAATGGATGAAATAACATTTGCAGTCCTATATTGAATAAATTCTTATCAGAGATAGTTTACTCATACTTTTTGCAAATCTTCTGAATTCAGGCTGGCTGATATTTCTAGTAATTTGGGGTCCTTTGATAAGGGGGGTAGTTTAAAACTCTGGGCCCAATTCTTCTAGCTTGGGAAAATCCCTATCGTTCTGGAATATGTCTCAAAATCTTTGTGATAGAAGAAAACAATTAGGAATGAAAGAGAGACAGAAACTGAGAAAGAGAGATTGAAAGAGAAGGCTTTCCAGTTCTTCCAGATGAAACTTTCAAGTGGGCTCCTCTTTAATTAAACCAATCTAGCGCACCGCCCCCCAGATCATCTTCCTTTAAAATCCTTGGAATTTTGACGCACCCTATCAGTTTCTGAAACTCTTTCTTTTTTTTTTTTTTTTTCTTTTTTTTTTTTTTTTCTTTTTTTTTGCAGGAGCGAGTCTTGCTCTGCACCCAGGCTGGAGTGCAGTGGCCGGATCTCAGCTCACCGCAACAGCTCCGCCTCTGGCGGTTTACGCTATTCTCCTGCTTCAGCTCCTGAGTAGCTCTGGGACCTACCAGGCGCCCGCACTCGCCCGGCTAGTTTTTTGTATTACTTCAGTAGCAGATACGGGTTTCACCGTGTTAGCCAGGATGGTCTCGATCTCCTGACCTCCCGTGATCCGCCCGTCTCGGCTCCAAAGTGCTGGGATTACAGGCTGAGCGCCCACCACGCGCCCGGCCAAAAACTCTTTCGACTGATATTAAGTATTTAAACCATTTTTGGAGACACATTTTTGGAGGCATGAACGGCAAGTAAAAAGCAAAAACAACGAACAAGAAAGGTTACGTCATGTATGATTTCAAAAATACATATTAAAGTAGGCCAGGCCATGGTGGCTTCATGACTATAATCCCCCCACTTTGGGATGTTGAGGCAGGCAGATTAGCTTGAGGTCGGAGTTCAAAAACTAGCCTGGCAAATGGTGAAACTCTCCATCTCTAAACTAAAAATACAAAAATTAGCCAGGTGGCTGGCTGCACTGTCTGGTAGTCCAGCCACTCAGGACGGCTGAGGCCACAAAAATCACTTGAACTTGGGAGCGGCAGGTTGGCATAGCAAATCGCACCCTCGCACTCCAGCCTGGGTGACAGAGCAAAAACAAGAAAAAGAAAAAAAGGAAAAAAAAAAAACATATATATATATATATATATATATAGCACACACCCACACGCGCGCGCCATGCTACACACACACAACACACACACACACACACACACACACACACACACTAATTCTTAATGAAATAGATTTGCATTTTGTACCTGAATTTAGATGTCCATATTTTTAAAAATTATCATTATAATATAAAAATATCAGTTCATTTGTTGGGTTATATGACGGTTCTTTTTTTAAACATAAAATAAAGGTACCAAGTATATTAAAGCAACTATTTTTAATGAAATACATTGCCTTTTACACTTGAATTCAGATGTTCATACTTTTAAAAATTATAATCACAACATACAAGTATCTGTTCATTTGTTGAGTTACATGAGGGAGGTTTTTTGAACATAAAATAAAGGAATCATACAACCACATGGTACAATTAATATGATTAATGGAAGAAAAATAAAAATTAAACTTGGAATTGGAGATAGGAAACAGTCACCAGATATTTGACTGTGAGAGCTCCATAAATATTCCTTGGTTTTGTCTTTTTAGCACTAAACTGTGACATCTTCCATTTGAAAGAAATCAGCTTTGTTTTCAATGCTTTCTAAGAGACAGTTTCCATCATTTTTTCTTCTGGCAGACACTCGGCTATTTAAACTCTCCTTTTGTCTTTTTGCATTCAGTTATATTCCTGGCTCATACTGCCCTAAACATGCCACATACGAGCCTTGGAGGTTTATAGGTGTCTATCACGATGCATCCTCTGTAACAGTTGCTTAGCTACATCGTACATCTTTTGTTCTTTGCCCATGGATCAATCCCACCAGGCCTCCAATCGTGCGAGCTGTTCTTTTGATTGTCCCTCCATATCCTTTGCCCTTCCCGCTGCTAAAAGCAGCATGGCAGGTACTACCTCATGAACTTTCTGCATCGGTTTGATTTTTGTCTCATGCTAATGTGATACTTGTCTAATAGAACTCATGGACTTCTGGGACATAACCACTTATGCTTCTCTCTTCCACTGGAGAACTGTGTTCAGGATGAGATCTAATTCATGTATATGAATATACATTTTTCTTCTATACTAAGTGACAATTATTCTGTGTGTCTTGATGCCTTACTCTCTTGCACAGGCATATTTTCATTCATAGTTGGACAGGCTTTTCAGCCCTAATAATGACTTGTAATATCTCTTTAATGCAATGAGTATATTTTACTTATAATAGAAAAAAATCTTATCCTCCTTATAAATACAACTTTCAGTAAGGAGACCAAAATGCAAAACACAACTCAGAAGTGTATGGCTAGGAAAGACTCTCCCAATCAGTAATGCGACTTGTGGACATAAATCTGACCTGTGAAAAAAACACATTCACTTTCTCCAGTAATCGAATCAAAGACATAATTGGATAATTGAGAATGGTTATAATCCAGTTTTTCAAATTCTGCTTTGCTTCTGATTCATATATACAGAATTCTGGGATGCTTGTCAGCTCCAGGGATGGTGAGCTCTGCCTGTCATTCTGGGGCAGATCGTCGCATTTTGGAAAACTGTTGTTTTGAAAGATCTTCCTTTTAAAGCACTACAGTTTGTCAACATGTGACTTCTATCATTTCCAACGAGTTGTGGTATATTCATTCAACAAATATCATTCAGTAGCAAATATAGTGCCAGGTGAAATACTAGATATTGGAGATTAAGGGGTGAAAAGGCTGCAATTACTGTCCGAGGACATCTCCAGAGAGATCCCAGCTCAGCACATATAAACAGATGACCGTGCATTATGAAAGCTATAACATAACAGATATGTGTGCCACATGTCACTGGCACAGAGAGAAGGGACAATGAATCCTCCAGAGGGGACTAGGGAATGAGGTGGGCTGTGATATCTAAGAACCTGTACATTAGGAAGAAAATAAAAGACAGGAGTCCAGTCAGATCCAGTCTATCCCAAATCTATGGTCTCTTCACTCTATCAGCCCAACAGATACATGCAAACACTCCAAGGTGTATTTCTTTACTTAGATTTTTTCAACCTTTATTATAACTTCTCAGAGAGGTTTAGCTTGACTCCCCTCCACACACCCCACGCCAGCTTTCACTGCTGCCCCCATAGAGATTGCTTAAAACATCACATATATTCTGCTCATAGCAGTTATCAAAACTAAAATTCATTAATAATTAGTATAAGCTTTACTTTATAAGCTCCTTATTCTGCAAGAATCTAAAGTCTAAATTATCTATGATGTAGAGTCTATATTATAAACCTTATGAGGGTAGGGGCCCTTGCTATCTTGTTTGATGGATTCCCCCGAGGAAAAGTAGATTGAGCAACACAGCAGGAACACGGTACGTATCAGCTGAATGAACACATGAATGAATCCATGACTATTTCTTATTTTCTTTTTTTTTTTTTTTTTTTTAGACAGAGTCTCACCCTGTTGCCAGGCTGGAGTGCAGTGGCACGATCTCAGCTCACTGCAATCTCCGCCTTTCAGGTTCAAGCGATTCTGCTGCTTCAGCCTCCCGAGTAGCTGGAACTACAGCCGTGTGCCACCACACCCAGCTAATTTTTGTGTTTTTAGTAGAGACGGGTTTCACCATGTTGGCCAGGATGGTCTTGAACTCCTGACCTTGTGATCTGCCCACCTCGGCCTCCCAAAGTGCTGGGATTACAGGCCGTGCCCAGCCAACACCATTTCTTATACAACATGGTTTTGAGTTATTTTACCTACAACCAACTCCAGCTGGTTTAATGTGTAGCTTACAGAATTGAACCCACTGTTTTCAGACTTGTCTACCTTTTCTACAAGGGAGAAAGGCATTTTACAAGCCACAGAAGCCCCTAAGTTTGGAATTCTCCACCAGAAATGGTGAAGAAGAAAGACTTTTTCAAGGTCCTGAAGGGTGACTATGGTGACAGGATTCAAAGCCCCACACACAACAGACATGTGGCCAAATTCTTCCCTTCTTCATTAGCCAGTATATGAAAAAAGCAGAGGATGCTCATGGAATCAGGTATACCCAAGACTGTCCCCATCACCTTTTCTAAAGATTTCAATCGGTTCAAAACACAAGTCTCTTAAAAACCACACAGCAGCAAGTTCTAGCCAACCAAAAGCATTTACTATTTTCCCAAAATACTTTCTTTGCCTTCCTTGGGATGTGCTTCTTGCACTCCATTTCAACCTCACTGACCCTCACCTCTATCTCTGCCTACTTGAATTATACTCATTGTCTCTGCCATGCCTCCCAACCCCTATAGCGGGAAATGACCGCTGTTCTCTGGCTTCACAGGGCACTTTTCCCTTGTTTGAAAATGCTTGTCAGGGCCAGGTGCAGTGGCTCACACCTGTAATCCCAGCACTTTGGGGGCGCAAGATGGGTGGATCACTTAAGGTCAGGAGTTTGAGACCAGCCTGACCAACGTGGTGAAACTCCATCTCTACTAAAATACAAAAATTAGCCAGGCATGGTGATGCACACCTGTAATTCCAGCTACTCAAGAGGCTGAGGGATGAGAATTGCTTGAACTCAGGAGGCGGAGGTTGCAGTGAGCCAAGATTGTGCCACTGCACTCCAGCCTGGGTGATAAAGTGAGACTTTGTCTCAAAAAAAAAAAAAAAAAAAAAAAAATGCTTGTCAGGATGTCTCATATTATAAGATAATTATGTACATGCTTCATGCCCTGGTGGTAGAAAGAATTCTGAGTGGCCTCCAAGATTCCCACCGCTGGTATATGCACCCTGTATAATCCCACTCCTTGATCATGAGTGTCTCTTGTGCCTATGAGGTGATATTATCCCATGATTCATTTTACAGATGCAGTTAAAGTCCCTAATCAGATGACTTCAGGTTCATGAAAAGAGAGATTTTCTTGGGCAGGTCTGATATAATGAGGCAAGAGCTTAACGTTGGAGAGTTGAAGGGAGAGGGATTCTCCTGCCTTAAAAAGGCAAGCTGCTTATTGTAGAGAGGACCCCCATGCCAGGGAGCAGTAGAAGACCTACAGGGATGCAAGCAGCCCCAGTTAATAGCCAGAAAAAAAAAAAAAAAAAAAAAAAAAAAAAACAAGAGAAACCTCCATCCTACCACTGCAAAAAAACGAATTCTGCTAACAAGCCTCAGCCCCAAATGACACCTCAGTTTCAGCCTTGTGAGAGCCTAGCCAGAGCACCTAGCAACCTAGCCTGGACTCCTGACCCAGGGAAACTGTGAGATAATACATGTGTGCTATTTCGATTCACGGAGTTTTTGGTAATTTGATATTCTGCAATCAAAAACTAAAATACCTATCAAATAGATTGTCTCCAATTTTTTGCACATCACTAAAATCAAGGCAGTTAATGACACTTCCCCCTGTACTTGGCTCTAAAATATTTTGAAGATTCAAAGAACAAAATATGGTATGTGCTCCCTGTAAACTATGTTTCTTCTAGACTGTTTAAAATGAAAATGAGAGTATGGAACTTTTAGCAAGTTACTAATAAATAGACTCATGTGGCTTGTTTGTTTGTTTTAGACACAGTCTCACTCTGTCACCCAGGCTGGAGTGCAGTGTCTGGATCTCAGCTCACAGCAACCTCTGACTCCTGGGTTCAAGTGATTCTCATGCCTCAGCCTCCCGAGTAGTTGGGATTACAGGTGCCCACCATCATGCCCAGCTAGTTTTTGTATTTTTAGTGGAAACAGGGTTTCACCATGTTGGCCAGGCTGGTCTTGAACTCCTGACCTCAAGTGATCCACTCGTCTCCGCCTCCTAAAGTGCTGGGATTACAGGTGTGAGCCACTGCACCTGGCCAAATCACACGGTTTTTTTGTTTGTTTGTTGTTTTGGTTTTTGGTTTTTGTTTTTTGTTTTTGAGACAGAGTCTCACTCTGTCACCCAGACTGGAGTGTAGTGACTTGATCTCAGCTCACTGTAAGCTCCACCTTCTGGGTCCACGCCATTCTCCTGCCTCAGCCTCCCAAGTAGCTGGGACTACAGGCGCCCGCCACCACACCTGGCTAATTTTTTTTATATTTTTAGTAGAGACAAGGCTTCACCATGTTAGCCAAGATGGTCTCAATCTCCTGACCTCGTGATCCACCCGCCTCGGCCTCCCAAAGTACTGGGATTACAGGTGTGAGCCACCACACCTGGCCAAGTCACATGTTTTATAAAGAATGAGGAAAGAATCCTGACTTTATTGCCAACCAGCTGGGTTGCCTTGAGCAAGTCAAAGCAAAGTCAATTTCTTGGTATGTTAGCTGTACATATAAATACTGATTATAATAGCTATTACTCATTGATAAACTCCTGTGTATCAGGGATTATATGTATATTACTCACAAATACTATAATAACAGTGTCAGAGAGACATGATTTTCATTATACAGATTAAAATGGTGAGGCTCAGAGAAATCAGCTGTAACACCTGAGGTCATATGGTAACTGCAGGACAGGGTCGTGATTTGAAGCCAAGTTTGTCTGACTCACAGGCCTGGGCTATTTGCCTTTAAAGTGAGGGGTTATGTAAGGCATTCTCTAATTGGGTTATCCTGGAAATGCTGACTGAGTATGTGATTTCCACAGAACAAGGCAGGGAGAAGGCCCTCCTCCTCTACACCTCAGAGGTAAGTCACATCTCAGTTCCTGTTGGTCCAAATGAACGCAGGCTGAGGCAATGGCAGGGACCCAGAGCCCAGGCGGGGAGACTGCAGGGATTTAAGAACTCGTTTACTTAGAACAGGGAAAAGGAAGTCAAGCGTGAACTTTCTGAGCTCCAAAGATATTCTCAGGGCCCATTTGCGAATAAGCATAAATCTTCAAATTTATCCAAAGTTTAGCAAATTCACAATGACAAATGTAACAGTTCCTCTAAATTGAAGTTCATCTCTTGGCAGTTTTGGAGGCTTGGAGAAAATGCCAGCAACAAGGACTTGGAAGGAAATAAATCTTTAGATTCCCTGAAAACACAGAGAGTTATTGTGGAAGACATATGGAGGACCCCATACTGCGTTAAGAAAGAAAATTTATAAATGTCAGCTTCGTAGCAGCAATGTCGAAGGGATTTCAGCAATCCACACTGAACTACAATAAGAAAAACAGGCTGCAGGTACACATTTGCCATGAAGAACTAATTATGCTTAATCTGTGCTCTTTCTGGGAGGAGCGAATGAGGATAGAAGGAGGTAAGTTTCCAGGATCCAGAGTAAGAGATTAGAATTTTTTTAAAATCCAAACAGGTCATGTTTAAAGATTCTCTACTGTTTAAAAAAAAAAAAAGTTCTGAATAGTGGGATGGTAAAGGGTCCACAGTATGGGCCCATATGGCAGAAGAGATGAATTCTGCATCTTTGAAGACCTTGCTTTTGTCGTCTCTTCAATACTAATGGTCAGTCTGACACCTGCTCCCAGGTTTGTAGTGACGATGGAATGGCACATGGTCACCAAGTACTACTTGTCAAATATTGACCATGGGTCTTTCTCTATCACAGAAACAGGCACAGTGACTCCAAAGGTGAATGACACAGTCTTCATCCTCAGTAAGCTGACAGATGGTCCTGATTTATGAAAGCATTTCCTAAACTGTAAAGCATTACCAGAATGTTTATCATTTTAAGTTATTAACTAATCCAGTAAGTTATTATTGAACATATTTGAAAACCACCAAGATAAGAACCTACTAAGTGTCTGATTCCATTTTTTTTTTTTTTTTTTTTTTTGGCAAATTATAATATTACAGCAAGAGGTACTTACATGGGACTAAAAATTCAAATCTGTATCTGTCTCTTTTTAGCCAAAACCATAGCTAATATTGGAGAGTTTTGATTTTTTTTTTCTTTTCCAAAGGGAAATAGGTAATAAATGAAACTGCAATTTTAAAAATGGGAAATAAGGGCCGGGCGCGGTGGCTCACGCCTGTAATCCCAGCACTTTGGGAGGCCGAGACGGGTGGATCACAAGGTCAGGAGACCGAGACCATGGTGAAACCCCGTCTCTACTAAAAATACAAAAAATTAGCCGGGCGCGGTGGCGGGCGCCTGTAGTCCCAGCTACTCAGGAGGCTGAGGCAGGAGAATGGCGTGAACCCGGGAGGCGGAGCTTGCAGTGAGCC
>NW_016806263.1:699308-704965 GCF_001698545.2 Rhinopithecus bieti | reverse complement strand
AAAAAAAAAAAAAAAAAAAAAAATGGGAAATAGGTAGCCGGGTGCAGTCGATCATGCCTGTGATCCCAGCACTTTGGGAGGCTGAGACTGCTCACTGGAGGTCAGGAGTTTGAGACCAGCCTGGCCAACGTGATGAAACCCTGTCTCTACTAAAAATACAAAAATTAACCGGGCATGGTGGCACGTGATTATAGTCCTGGTACTCAGGAGGCTGAGGCAGGAGAATCACTTGAACCCGGGAGGTGGAGGTTATAGTGAGTCTAGATTGTGCCACTGCATGCCAGCATGGGCAACAGTGAGGCTCTGTCTCAATAAATAATTAATTAATTAATTTAAAAAATGGGAAAGTAGGAAGTAAAGTGTAATCATATGCATTCCTAATTTCCAGGGAATGGGTCATCTTCTCCTCAAGGTTCTGAATGAAGATTGTGCCAATTAAAAGGTATCCTGGTTGGCCACAAAACCCAGAGCTAGAAACAGAAGGAACACAATGGAAACACCAGCTGTCAGGAGCTGCAGCAGGACCTCAGGAACGATGCTGCAAACATCTAATGAGAAATAGAAAACTTCCTACAACTCCCATAACTAAAGTCGATGAGGCAATGCTGAAGATGAGCCTGGATTTAATAAATCTTTTAATATTTCCACAGCTGGGCCTGCTTACTCAGGGCTGGTGGACCATTTTCTTAAATAAGGCATGGCGCTGGTCTGACATTAGTTTAACAAGGTAATTATCAAGTGAAAAATAGCTGCCGCACTGCTGTGAACCTGAATAATAACTCTCATAATTACTGATTTTGGGCCCATCTTTTAAAATAATAATAGAGCTCTAAGTACTAAAGCATTTTACAGGAAATACATTCCGGTACAGTGTCTAAAAGGGTGGAGAACTATTAAGGATATAATTAGCGGTTTATTTACATAATCAGTCAAACACCATTTATCATTTCTCTTATGGTCCTATTGAAGGAAAGCAAATAAACATGAGAACTAAGTTATTTTATGCAGGCAAATTTGAAAAAGAGAATTAATATTAATTGTTTTAAAGCTTGAAAGTTGAACTTTCTAAATGCCTCAAGGGAACACTGAATAAGTATAGCTCAGTTTGCCAAATACTAGTACTTCTCACATATGACATGACAGACATTTCCAAAGGAAATTTTGCATGGACAAATACATCTCTCAGCTAGCTAATTTTAATCTTTGGAATATTTTCAAAGCTTGAATTAATTCTGAAAACACAGACACAAATAATTATCCTTTACCTGAGAACCATCTCAGGTGGTTGATTTTTATCTGCAATATGAGAGCAACATGGAGATGCCCTGTGTGTCTATGAGGAAATAACCTCGCAAGCATTACTGACTGGGACAAGTTCATAATTAGATTTTGAAAGAACTCTTGTGTTTTCATTGTTTTCAGTGTAACAACCTCATCCTGACATAGCAAATGATGCATTTTTCAAAGTAAAACAAAGACAAACAATCGAATTGCAAATAAGATTATTCAAAGGCAGGAATAAGTCACACATAATGTATTTTTTAAGGAAAGTGTGTAAAAATAGTGTAATGCTCTTACTGCTTTTGATAAAATGGAGAACAAATTTTGATGTGGAAGGGAGTGATGGTGCTGTGCTTCATTAAATGGGAGGGGCTTTATTACCAGGCTCCTAGGTGACCTTACATCCTCCTTTTTCAGATCTTCAAAATGATAATTAGTGTCATCATTGTCAAATTCAAGTCCTCCTGATTTGTTGAAAAGCCGAAATACATATTGTGACAGGGAAGTTCCCATCAAAGAGTATTAAGGAGAATACCAACTGGGAAAGGACCAACTTCATAAAAATAAACAAGTATGGCATAATGGTTGTGTGAAGCTGATTCTCCTGGAAGAAATAATAAAAGCAAAATACATGAAGGCACCCAGTTCTGTAAGCTCCTGAATTCAAATACTCCAATATGATTACCCTGATTAAACAATAAATAATGAAACATACCCTGATGGGTAATTTTGTCATGGAGCCTCTACATTCTTAATGAAATCCATCTGAACATTGCTTAATACAGTCGCAGAAGAGTGCTAATTTAACCTGACTTCAACAAATGCTTTATTTTACCTCATCTGCATAAATAAGGTGTGTTCACAGTTCGAAAACATGACATGAATGTGAAGATTAAGCTATACATTGGCTTGTGGGGAAGGATACCTGGAATTGGCTCACTCCACTAAACCAAAATATCACCAACCATTATTATCTAAAAGAAATACTGCACACATCTCAGCTGAACACTGTTTTTTCCAAATACTTCACGTTTAAAAAAAAAGAGTAATAATGTAGCATTTGGAAATGATGTGTAAAAATAATGTGAAGCATTATTAGGAACAGATTCATAAACAGAGGCAGAGGGTATCTATATGAAAAAACATGGCTAAGATCTGCTAATAATCAAGTCTTTGAAACAATAGCTCACTGGATCTTTAGCTCCTCCAAAGCAAGAGATTTTGTTCATTCATCTTCTTATCCCCAGGGCACAGAAAGATGACACATGGGAAAGTCATTGAGGAAGGTTATATAAACAAATAGGTGTTTCCACTGAAATTATACCCAGTAAGATGCATTCAATAAGATTCAAGTACCTAGTTAAACATTGCTGAGAATTACTCTTTCTGTAAAATTTGACGCTATAATTGGATTTACCAGGAGGTTTTGAGACTATGTGGTGAAATACTCTAGCAATCTGATGATCCAAAGCACCAAAGGGAAAAGACAGTCTTAGCATTGTAGGTTGGGTAGGCATGATTTTAGTTCGAAGTTTAAAATACGAGTCTCAGCCAGGTATGGTGGCTTACGCCTGTAATCCCAACACTTTGGGAGGCTGAGGTGGGTGGATCACAAGGTCAGGAGTTCAAGACCAGCCTGGCCAATATGGTGAAACCCCATCTCTACTAAAAATACAAAAATTAGCCAGGAGTGGTGGTAAGCGCCTATAGTCCCAGCTACTCGGGAGGCTGATGCAGGAGAATTGCTTGAACCTGGGAGGCAGAGGTTGCAGTGAGCCGAGATTGCACCACTGCACTCCAGCCTGGGTGACAAAGCAAGACTCCATCTCAAAAAATAATAATTAAATAAAAGATTATATATATATATATATATATGAGAGTCTCAAGTCCTTGTTCTTTTGCGGACAAATTTTAGATTGCTCTATAATACAAAACAGGCCGCGGTCACTTGAGATTGTGATGGTGGAAACTTATTAAAATATGGGAGAAACCATAGGTTTAGTAATGTGCCTGTGGGCTAGATAAACAGACATCTTGGGTCACATTTGTACTATTTACCAGCACTGCATCATCTGTTCAAGTTACGAATATCTATTGAAAGCTTTGTATTTGAAAGACATAGTGGTAGAGTGTTTTCTGCCATGAGTTTAAGAACTAAGGGTTTTAGAAGGTTAGAAAGAACTCTTTGCCAGGCTGAATCTTTTCCTGCTAGGAGCAGACTTGATCAACACCCCCTTCTCCATGCCTCATTGTACTTTTACATTTTTTATTCTATTTTTGTTATAAAAATTGTATGCATTTAAGGTGTACAATATGTTTTGATATACATATACTTAGTGAAATGATTACCACAATTAAGCAAACTAATATAGCCATATCCTTCTACAATTTTCCATTGTTGTGGGAGCACCTGAAATCATCTCTTAGAAAATTCCTGGTATATAATACAGTATTATTGGCTATAGTCATTATGCTGTACATTAGGTCTCTAGTGCACCACAGAACTTTGCTTGCACTACTCTTCAGGGTGGATGCTACTGCATTAGAGTTCATCATTTATGGGTCTGTCTCCCTTGTTATACTGCAAGTTCCCCTTGGCAAGCCATATATATCACAGTCCTATTTGTGGGCTCAACACCTGCCCAGATGCCTGGCACAACTGTGGAAGGCCTGCAATGCAGACTTTGGACTTAAATTCAGGCAGACTTTGACCTGCATCCTCACTCCCAACCTCTGCTGGGGTGTTTCTTTTTTTAGCTGGGGCTCATGAGTACATTTTCTGGAAAAAAAACAGAAGTAAGACTTGTGAATAAGAAGTCCAGGTAGATCTCTGAGTCTTTTTTGTATAATGTGTCATGCTCACACCACATTGTAGCTGCTCTGGAATTGTCAAGATTTCACATTTGAACATGAACTGGGGTCCTTGAAGTAGGGCTGCTATATTTAACAAAGAAAACACAGGATGCTCAGTTAAACTTGAGTTTCAGATAAATATCAAAGAAGGTTGTAGTAGAAGTATGTCTCAAGTATTGCATTTGTATACTTACGTTTTATCTGGCAACCCTAACTTCAAAAACATAATAAGTTGGAGGTAAGAAGAGTCAGATAACATGTTTCTCAACAATTTTTTATTGTGTAGAACAGTTCTCTTCTCCAGTCCCCAAACAATAAATTCTGGTAGCAACACCTGTCATTGTGATAATGAAAAGATTTGACACACTTTGTTTTACCCACTATGGGGTAGTGTTATTTTGGTTTGAAAACCATAGGCAAGGCCGGGCGCGGTGGCTCAAGCCTGTAATCCCAGCACTTTGGGAGGCCGAGATGGGTGGATCACGAGGTCAGGAGATTGAGACCATCCTGGCTAACACGGTGAAACCCCGTCTCTACTAAAAAATACAAAAAATTAGCCAGGCGAGATGGCGGGCGCCTGTAGTCCCCCAGCTACTCCGGAGGCTGAGGCAGGAGAATGGCGTAAACCCGGGAGGCGGAGCTTGCAGTGAGCTGAGATCGCGCCACTGCACTCCAGCCTGGGCGACAGAGCGAGACTCCGTCTCAAAAAAAAAAAGAAAAAGAAAAAAAGAAAACCGTAGGCAATATACTGCATAAAACCGAAAGCCAGGAAACGTATGTGCCAGGACTGCATAGATAACATAGTCACACAGAGTCAGACAAAGAGCACATCACATCCATTTTCTGGTTAGTGCCTCATTCAGACCTCCAAAACAAGCTCGTGAGGGGAGTCATAGATCTGACTTGTGTTTAAGACTGTACATTTGACAATTGTAACCCCCTAAGAGAAGAGCTAACAACCAGCTCAGATTTCACAACAGCTTGACTTATAACATATTAGGGGACAATGAAAACATACCATATCTGAAACGTCAATTATAAATATGATAATAATTATACCTTCAACTTGTACCGCACTTTAAATTCATTCAGAGCACTTTTCTGTCCATTATCTCATGTGATCATTAGTGTGGTATTTATCAGACATTAGAGAATGGAATGTCTCTTCAAGCCATTGTTATGGCCAATTTGCAACTTCTGATACTATCAATTTGAAACCACAAATGGGAAGAGATGGGTCTCCTTTTTCTCCTTCAGAAATCTGTCAGTTCATCTATCAATTGTGGGCTTTCTCTCAAGTATTTTTTATGACTAGTCCTAAATTTTCCATTAATGTCACAAGAACATTCTCTTTCTGAGCAACTTAGGTAATTATGCTAATTTAAGGTAAGAGTTTTAAGTAAAATCAAATCAAAAGTAAATTAAAAAATTTGTGGCCGGGCGCGGTGGCTCAAGCCTGTAATCCCAGCACTTTGGGAGGCCGAGACGGGCGGATCACGAGGTCAGGAGATCGAGACCATCCT
>NW_016806263.1:682618-698892 GCF_001698545.2 Rhinopithecus bieti | reverse complement strand
AAAAAAAAAAAAAAAAAAAAAAAAAAAAAAAAAAAAAAAAAAAAATTTGTGATGAACTATCTTTCTCCCAAGAACTGGCTGAGGAAGGCAATGTCTGACAAACGGCAAGAGTTCAGTGAGTTCTGAATGAATGAATCCATGAATGAGTGAAGGAACAAATCAACTTCGAATGACAATCTGCTCTCCTAACTGAATTTGCTACAAATCTCACCAGCCTAATGAAGACTGCTACGGAAATGGACACTCACTAAAATCACAATATCAGTTCCCACTGCACTCCAGCTTGGGTGACAGAGTGAGACCTCATCTTTAAAATAAAAATAAAATAAAATCACAACATAAGAGGCTACAGCCATCCGGAAACCATTTAATGGAACCCCATGTGAATAAATGCATGGTCGAGTCATCTGAGAAAATGACATTTATGTTTTTAAGCGACCAAGATGCCACAGTCAAAGGCAAGAAACCATTCACGTAATTAACCATCAAGGACTATACTGAGGAAGTGCATTCTTTCCTTGAAAATAAATTTTTGAATGCAATCAAAATCAATTTCCTTTCCTCTGGTCCTCAGTGAACAAGAAACAGAGCCCACTCTTTACATATAACTTGCCCAAATAAATTACCAGCATTGATAAATGTTCAGCAGTTCCTTGCTCTCTGAGCAAAATGGGGTATGAAAATCTCACCCTCTGTTGGACAGATGTGGTAATTGTAATTTTTTGGAACTTGTTTGTTTAAATCACCACTTGCCATTAATATTCATTTTTCCCCAATTGGTCTTAAATTCTTGGTTCCTATGTAGAAAGAAGACAAGTCTGTTTTGGCTCTGCCCAAAATCAGAGTTCTTTCCATTATGTGCCAAATAAATAATGGGAACTATCCTCCATTGTAATTTGAAGTGGCTGTCGTCTCATAGGTTTAACTCACTCACTTATTCTGTCATTCATCCATTCATTAATTCATGCAGTAAATATTTATTTACTGTGTGCTTTTCAAGAGTGGCACTAAGCTGAAGTTACAGGTGCATCTCATTTAACCTTCACAAGTACCCTAAAATGTTGGCATTATTGTTACTCAGATGTTACAGATCAAGAAACTGGGGTTAAGGTAGTTTAAGCCACATGTCTAATGTCATCTCACACGCCTAACATCCAGCAGTTACAGAGGAGCAAAGACTCAAAATGAATCTGTGTGGATCCAAAGTCCATGAATTTTATCTCTATCTCAGTGGATGGAAAAAAAAAAAAATGAGGAATGTTTAGGGAAGCAAAATCACTTCATGGAGGATGAAGTCTGCAGGGCCAGCTGGCCATGCCTTCTGAGAAGGCTCAAGAGCTTTAAGCAGTGGCCAGAGGAACCTGTGCCTTTCCAGGTTTCAGGGGGACACCATAAAGGCATTATTCCTAGAAAAAAACACACACTGGTCTTAAATTCCTGCGCTTGAAATCCCTTTCCCCATGTGCTGCAGTGCACACTCTTTGCATGTAACTTTTTAAAGTGGCCACATTCCTGACATGGTAGTTACTAAGTGTGGTGTCGAGATGCCTTATGCATATTATCAAGGAGTGATTTTCCCAGAAACATGTTTTAAATCATGTAATGGGATATTAGATAAAGACAAAGAGAAAATAGAGAAAGCATGCTTTCAGAATTCCTAGATAGCAAGCACAGTAAAAATACAGCTGGGTGAGGTCGAACCAATAAAAAGCAGTAGAAAAATAGAAACCAGAGATAGTGAACCTACTTGGGCCCCTTGCAGAATTTCTCTACCTTAGGGGAACATGTCCAAATACACAACACATAAAAACACATATTACAAGACAAAATTGAAGAACTTAGTCAATACTGCAAAGCTATTGGAGCTTTCAGGAAAAATAAAGGAGGTAAGGAACGACAATGTAAAAGAGAAACAGCAAGTGTAGAAATGGCTCCACGGAGGTGTGGATTTGCGGTTCTTCAGACTATCTAACGAGCCTTGGTGACTGAGGAAAATAAAAACACAGAGAGTGATGACATTTCTTAACACAACTTTTCTCTTTTTGGAGAGAGAAATGTGCTCCCAGCAGCCACGGAATACCTTTTGGCTAGTGTGGCCATGAACGTGTGTGGTCCCACTGGAAATCCTCATTCCAGACAGAGTACTAAAGTCAAGATGAAATAACAAGTGTGTGATAGAGAATTACTGGGGACCCCTAGCCCCAGACCACAAATAGTAGTTAAAAAGTTGATGAAAATTTCATCTGCATTGTCCTAGATCTCAATCTAGAGAAAGCAATGTGCTTATTGGAATCCAGTCTAATAAGAACGCCCACCAACGTGTTATGGAGCATTTTCAAAGGGATGAAAGCACTGCCAAAAACTACATGCACCATCCCATCAAACCCTTACAGTTCAAATAAGGCCACTTAGAAAGGAATTAGGTTTTTCTCTAAGAAACAGGCCAACAGAAAGTGCTCTGAAACAAGGTAGCATTTTAGTAGTTACACCATTTCCCCCACTAACCTCCAAAGCCATGCACACTTACACATAGTTTAACCAAGTGTTCTGGAGTCTTTAGCCCCACATATTCTTAATCACTGTTCCCCTCTCTACTCCCTTCATCTGCTCACCACTTACCAGAAGTGAGAGTGGGTTTCTGCACTTGAATGTTGGGAGCAGAGCCTAATCTCCTCAGTCCTGCATTTCAGCAGGAACTGCTCATCAAAGAGGTCGTATGGACTCCCACCTGGCCAGGAAGCCTCGGCATCAGGCTGTCCACATCGTGCATTTGATAAGTCCTGCCCAGTGGGAAGCCTTTTCAATGCATAGAAGCTATGGTGAGGTCAAGGCCATGCATATCAATGATAATAAATACTGATCATTCTATGCTTCAAATGGTCCTTGGCTCTTTGATTATAACATCTCATTTAATTTTCACAAGCCAGTGATGGCAGTGTTTTTTTTTGTTTGTTTTGTTTTGTTTTGTTTTGTTTTGAGACAGAGTCTCGCTCTCTCACCTAAGCTGGAATGCAGTGGTGTGATCTTGGCTCACTACAACCTCCTCCTGGGTTCAAGGAATTCTCCTGTCTCAGCCTCCCGAGTGGCTGGGATTACGGGCGCAGGCCACCACACCCGGCTAATTTTTGTATTTTTAGTAGAGATGGGGTTTTACCATACTGGTCAGGCTGGTCTTGAACTCCTGACCTCAGGTGATCCACCCACCTTGGCCTCCTAAAGTGCTGGGATTACAGGTGTGAGCCATAGCACCCAGTGCAGTGATGGGAGTAATATACTCACTTGCACATGAGAAGATGAAGTCTCTGTTTATCGAGCAAAGCATGGATTAAAGCCCAAGAATGTTTGCACTGAACCCTTGTGCCCTTTCTCCTACACCATCCAGCTTCTCAGCCCCGCATCGCCTGCTGAGATGGGCCTCAGGAGATCCTTCTCCATGTATCTCTCCTAGCAAGGAAATATTTTCTGAATGAGTTGTGAACCACATATTTCCTAAAAATGTGGCCAATGTGGACCTGGACACAGGTTAGGTCGACTGAGAAGCATATTACCCAAATGGTGGTTGTGACTGTCATGAGGCGGAAGAATAGTGTGAAGCACAGTTCTGCTACATGCCTAAAAGGAGCAAAGGGAAATTAATATTGTGCTTGAAACTGACAGCAAGTGATCAACCTAACCCAAGACAGAGAAGGAAATAGCAACACTTTATGCTGGACTTAGAAATGCAGAGTAGGTGCACAGAGGGCTTCAAGGAACCTGATGCTTGGCTTCCTTTCAGATAAAGGAAAGTTATTATTTGGGACCCTTATTTCTGTTACCAGAAATGTGTGTGTTGATAAAATCATTTATTTTCCCTTAGCTATGGCACAATATAGGAATAGGGTGTGTATGTGTGTGTGTGTGTGTGAGAGAGAGAGAGAGAGAGAGACAGAGAGACAGAGAGACAGAGTGAGTGAGTAAGCTGACTTTAGAGTCAGGAAACCTGAGGCTCAGCCTCACCTGTGGGGCACCCACCTAACATCTCTGGCCCAAGTTTCCATTTTTAAAAAGGATCCTTTTAGCCCTAATGTTCTTTATTCTACTGAGCGGCTGCCAGGGAACTGTCTACCTCTGATTCTCTTCTTTTCTAGAGTCCACCTTATCCAAAGGTTAGAACTTCCTCCGCGGAACTGCCCACTTCTCCAGCTGCCAGAGTAGCACCTTCATGGTGCTGTCCAGGGCGGGGACAGGCAAGTGGCCTTAGGGAGGCATGGGCCAATTTCTCACATAGTCTAATAACCTGGCCCATCCTGAAGCTCTCCCCACCAATTACCACCTATCCCCTAAGAAAACATCAGTGGCTTCCACCTGCCCAACCATATCTCGCCTGGGCGGACACTCCCCCATCAGGGGAGTGAAGGGCTTAGGAGATGAGGCACGTGGAGGAAGAGGGTCAATACAGAGGAGTTTTCTGCTTTCTGAATGCAAGGAACAATATATCACTCAGAACATCATTATCTCTTGAATTATTATACTGCCAGGACTTTTTTTCCTATTAAAATCTATCAGAGTGGCCGGGCGCGGTGGCTCAAGCCTGTAATCCCAGCACTTTGGGAGGCCGAGACGGGCGGATCACAAGGTCAGGAGATCGAGACCATCCTGGCTAACATGGTGAAACCTCGTCTCTACTAAAATACAAAAAACTAGCCAGGCGAGGTGGTGGGCGCCTGTAGTCCCAGCTACTCGGGAGGCTGAGGCAGGAGAATGGCGTGAACCCGGGAGGTGGAGCTTGCAGTGAGCTGAGATCCGGCCACTGTACTCCAGCCCGGGCGACAGAGTGAGACTCCGTCTCGAAAAAAAAAAAAAAAAAAAAAAAAAACAAAAAATCTACAGAACAGCCAGATCCTGGCTGCACTTTGGGAGGCAAGGCTCGGGCTGGTGGATCACTTAGAGCCAGCGACTTAGAGACGCAGCCTGGTGCAACATGGTGAAACCGTCTCATACTACAAATGCAAAATTAGCTGGGTGTCTGGTGGCAGGTGCCACCTGCATCCCTGCTACTCGAGAGGGAGGCTGAGGCGGCAGGATCACTTAAAACGCCAGAGGCAGAGGTTGCAGTCAGCGCAGATCACACCACTGCACTCCAGCCGCGGGTGAGCAGAGTGACGACTGTATCCAAAAAAAAAAACAAAAAAAAAAAAAAATATATATATATATCATATACGTATACTATATATATATATATCTCAGATCATAACCCAGAGTCTGTTTGAGCATGCCAGTGGACCACTGTGGGTCAATTTCTTTCTATTCAAAAAAGTCCAAAGACCTCAGTAAAGGATTGCTTTGCCAGCAATTTATTTGATGATATAAACTTTTCTACAAATGTCTATGCATTTGTGTACTCATTTATTCCTTCATTCAACAAATATTTATTGAGCTACCTATTATGTGTGAGTTCCTGTATTAATCTGAGAATTCAGCAAGTAACAAAACAGAGCCCTCATCCACATGGAAATAACATTCTAATAAGGGATGACATACAATAAATAAATAAGAAGATGCCTATTACAGGATTTGTGGCAACTTAGAGATAAAGTATCATAGACCCCAAAGGACCCCCTAAACACCAGCGATGGGGAGGAAGAAGGAAAAGTTTTTTCTAGTAAAGGCTAAAAAAACACCTCAGCTAGAATATCTCTTATTTCATATGTGTGTAATTGCGGATTTTTTTTTTTTAACAAATACAAATGTAACAGCCAAATCTTATTTTCCTCATCAGAAAAACAAAGCTTTCAGCTTCCCTGGAAGCATGAAGGAAGAGCTGCAGCTTCCAGCCCCAGGACAGCCAGGCATCTGCCCAGCCTGGCACAGCATGCCTGGACCTCGAACGGGTTAAGGTGGCAGCGCCTGAGCTCAGAGCGCTGCATAAACAGTGCGCATCAGGCGTTCTAAGCAAGCTTCATCTTTCTTGTCTCCCAGTCTTGGGCTGTCAATCAGCTGTCACCAGCCCGCACATCAGCAGTGTGTGCACATCACCAGGCTGTCAGCAAGGCAGCTGATGAGACTCGGCTCAAGACCGTCAATCATCTTTGTTTCTCTTCTCCACTCGGGAAATATTTTGGCTCAGAGAAACAAAGAAACCTGGGCAACAATGGCTGGTAGTCAGGCATTTACTCCTGTACATGGAGATAAGATCTTAAACTGGCGATGATCATGATTCACTCCCAAATGATGCTGGGGTGGGATGGACAGAGGGAAGAGCCAGAATCTGTTGTATTAGGACATATTTTAAAACTGTAATTCTAGTTCCCTGAGCAGTCCCTGATGGATTTCCGAACCAACAAAGCACAAGAACATAAAATAATGATAACTTGAAGTTATCTGAGCTTATGCCTCAGAAAAAACAAGGTGGCTCAGAGGATGGATGACTGCTTGGTTAGAAATTATATGCCATTGATCAGGCAGCTTTTTGAGGAGGGAGTAATTGTTGGACTGCTGAGTTCATTTATCTCCCAGGGACTTCTGAAACACCTCTTTAGGGCATGAGGCTGCTTGGGGGCACCCACACACCGGAGAGCAAGTTAACTCAAGGACCCCCTGAAGTAGGCTTATCAGTGCTTGCACCAGGAGTCACTTTGTTGAATATAAAGGTCCTCTAAACAGCCCATTTTCTGATATACTGCCTGCCCCTCCTCTCACCCAAAATATTGATTAGAAATGTCCCACATCCTTAAAAGTCTATGAGACACAAATATAAAGAGATGCGCCTGGCAACCAGTTTCAGTTGGGCAGAAAGTCCACTCCAGGCTGCTCCTCCCCTATTTAACACTATTGCAAAATCACCATGTGCATATATTAGCATAATTAATCAGTTAATTATGCAACTGATGCTACTAGTATAGCTGTTAATAGTATGCAAATGGCACCAAGTTGCCTAAAGCTTCCCTGAGTTTTGTTTTAATTGTTGTTCCATAGTGGCTTTGAAATAGATTAGCAACAATCAGAGCTTTCAATCACATGTATCAAGAACCCTATTACCTGTCAATTTTTCAAATGTTCTGGATTGACTCATTCATACCATGACTGGTTCATCATACCACGGCTGGTTCCCTCATCATTTCAGTGTTTGTGACAGTGGGGATGTTTTTCCTCTGATGGATTCTTTCCTACGTGCAACATTGATTTCTGAAAACGCATCTCTCTCTGATCTAACTGGACATTAATTGCTTCTGTGCTGATGCATCTATGCCTCCTGGTCTGATAGCACAAGTAGCAAATCTGATCTCTGACAAGTTGGCTGAACCTAATCAGGACAGATCAGCTGTTACCCAAGGTGCCACAGGCTGTAATTTGAGGATCTTTACAGAGTTATCACTAGCCTGAAAGACAAGGAACTATAATTCTGTCAACACTAATTCCAAACTGTATGTTCAAAGCAACTGTGGCCTCCCCGCACCCCCAAAAAAGATAGCACTTGTCAAATAAATACCTGAGATAATTGATAAGAGGGAATTAGAAGGATGTGGCTGATACAGTGACAGTGGGAATTTTTTTTTTAAGAACCTTCAGAAGCAGAACATTGAATGTCAAGTGTGAACCGTCAAGGATAAAAGAGGGTGGCAGAGAAGCGATGCATGGAAATTTTCCATCATTCCGCTCCCACTCGTCACTGGGTGACTTGGTTCATATTTGCCTTGCTCTCTAAACAGGCAAATACCCAGACGTTCTAAGCCTCGAAGGAAATCTCTCAGAGCCAACTTGGGCTGCCACCCAGTGACAATGACTTGATAGGAAGCAAGAACATTGTCAGGAGTGGAGGTATTATTGTCAGGCTGTCAGCTCTGTGCTATTCTCTGAAGACCCCTGTGGTTTTCTTACAGGCGCAAAAAGAGGAAATATTAGAAAAATAAACGTCTTTCTTACTGTATCGCTTTGGTCCATCTTCCAAACAAAATGAAAGGGTTAATGTGGCATCATCTTCAAAAAATTCAGTGGCAAAGGCATCCCACCAGAGGTTGTCGCTATCCTGCAAAGAGACAGATCATTTATTTCACAGGGGAAAGTGGAAAATATCTCAAAGAGGAAAAGAAAACGGAAGAGAAAGAAAAATTCAGTTGCTGCTTGCTCGCTACTTCATGTGTATGTGTGGGTGTTCTAGGAAAGGGTAGGTGGGTGGTGGGTGGTCACTCTTCAGATTAATTGCCTCAGTTGGGAACCAAGTTTCAATTCAATAAGTGAGCTCAAACCTACCAAATAAAAATTAATTCTCCAGTACATATTTGGGGAGATTTAATAAATGTACCATAAAACACAATGTGACGTTTTTTGACAAAAGGGTTTTGCATTTAATGTAAAATACATGCGACTTTTTTTCTCTCTCTCTCTCTGTTGTTTTAAGAGTTCATTTTTATAAATAGAAACCACAATATTACAACCAGGTTAAACATGATTTTCAAACATAATTTAATCAAAAGAGATGTTCCCAGCTCTACTGTTTGCAAATATCCCTATAAAAGATAGAGGTACGGATACATGGATGGATAGATTGATAGAGAAGTTCACGCACAAGAGATTGTCACATATATATGGACTGTTCTTGATTGTTTTAAGGGGATAGGCAACCACTAGCTTGTTGTTAAAAAGAGTATTAAAAATAGAGCAGTTTAGCAGAATGCAGGCCATCCATATGAATTCTGTTTGTTTGTCTTGGGTTGAATGTTTCTCCTGCTCATGCAGAAAACACTTTGGAAGTGGCCCAGTTTAAGGCAGTTAGAATCGTTGTTAATCTCCAAGGGGAGAAGACGGCCCCCTCTCACAGTGAATTAAGAAGGTTATACACAGTGTCATATTTACAGCAGGAATCACATCCCAGCCTAATTCTCGGTATAGGACTTGATTTATCCCCAAATTCTTAAGCACCATGTTGTTTCTAGAGAATTGTAAGTTGAAGACAAGATGCATCCCAGCTGCCTGTCAGACGGAAGGGGAGACAGAAAGGGAATTGCCACTCCCCATGTAATAGTCCCACTGCCGGGTCCTGGCAGAGATACCACAAGCCTCTCTTCTTCCCATTAAGTTGTTCTGCTTATGACAACATTAAGTTGTTGTCACTGGCAGGCCTCAGGAATGAACCCTCAGTCCCAGCAAGAATAATTAAGGAGCCACGGAAGATTGATGCCGTCCTCTCCTTCAGAAAAGAAGAAGCTCAGACAAATGAATTTTTGTGTCTCTCTTTGGCTTCCTTCCAATCACCATAGCAAAAGCCAAACCTTTCCTCAGTAAAACAGGGTAGATAGGAAACCACCGAACAGCAATGCATGGATCCACGTACAAACTGGTCTGCTTTGTCTCCTTCCAGAAACAAATATGTATTGGGCACTTAACTATGTGTAGGCCTTCAGAATGCACAGCTGAATAAGAGACTGGTCCCTACCCTCAAAGGGCTTAAACCCACTAGCAGAAGACAATCACATGAGCAACTAAACAGGCAGCTTCGCTCCACATCTGAGACCATGGCACACGTCCTCAATGCTCTGGAAGCTTGCGGAGCTTTTAGAAAACTCAGTAGGCCTGGAAGTGGAGGAATCTGCCAGGGAAAGAAACCCTATTCAGAAGACTGGATACATTTGTTTATTTGACTTTAAATCACTACACAGATGGAAAAAGAGTCACAGTTAACACTTATTGAGTGTTTACCACATGCCAAGCACTAGTCTAACGACTTTATGTGTATTTTCCTACTTAATCCACACTACGAATCCATTTCTTCTGTGTGTGTGGTTTTTTTCTCTTCAATACAAATATAAGCTTCTTGTACACAGGGGCTTTGTTTTGCTTGCTACTTTATCTCCCAACCCCCAGAACAGTGTCTAGCCCAGGATATTACTCATAAAAGCAGCTCAGTGAATGCATGAAGTTGCTTTGCAACTCTACTTTGCAACTGCAGAAACCAAAGCTTCGGCAGTAAATGTCACCTGCTCCAGTTCACTCCTCGAATAAATGTCAGAGATGGAATTTAAACTCAGACCACTGGACACCGCCGACCTACCCATCCTCTGCTCTGTACAGCAACCTGCTACATTTCCCTGACAGTCTTTGAGAGGCAGGGGTTAGAGTTCAGCAAGAGGGGAGAAAGAGTCGAAAGGGAATATTTAGTCTCAGGTTGGTTTCTTCTTTGAGCTCCTTGCCTTGTTGCGCAGACCTGTAGCCAGGACTCAGGCTCAGGAGACTGCCTGGTGCTTCACAGTAAAGCAGTTGGTAATACATCATGGCAGAATTCAGTCCTGCAGGCAACACTGCCTCTTCCCAGCTATTGAATTTAGCAACTTATTCTACCTTCCCCAGCCTGTCTACTTATTTAGAAGCAACAATAACAACAACAATAGTAACTATCTGGCAGCACAGATCTGAGGATTAAATAAATAAGTATGTATAAAGTGCTCCCCAAAGGGAGTGAAGATCAATAAAATGTTCAAGAGATAAAATCTGCAGGAGAGCACTCCAAAGACAGTGAAGATCAATAGAATGCCCTTTCCCTGCCTCTCTCTACCATCTTTAATATTATATCTAGGGCAGGAGGCATTCTACTTTATAAAGAACTGCATTGAAAATGAACTTTATGGCCAGATGTGGTGGCTCGCGCCTGTAATCCCAGCACTTTGGGAGGTCTAGGCGGGTGGATCACCTGAGGGTCAGGAGTTCGAGACCAGCCTGACCAACATGGTGAAACCATTATCTCTGCTAAAAATACAAAAATTGGCTGGCCGGGCATGGTGGTGGGCACCTGTAATCCCAGTTATGTGGGAGACTCAGGCAAGAGAATAACTTGAAGCTGGGAGGCAGAGGTAGCAGTGAGCCGAGATCACCCCGCTGCACTCCCACCTGGGTGACAGAGTGAGACTTGGTCTCAAAAAAAAAAAATGAACTTTTAAAAATAGTCTGTTTATAAATCAGCACTTTTCCCGATCACTTCAACCATTAGCAACCCATTTCCCTGGCAACAGCATCTGTCCACAACACAGTTAAAAATCTGAATGAAAATGTATTACTTCTCGTTTGCTTTGCTCATTATTCAGAGGCCCAATGACTGGATCCCCTCTGTATTAATTCATTCTCACACTGCTATGAAGATATACCCAAGACTGGGTAATTTATAAAGGAAAGAGGCTTAATGGACTCACAGTTCAGCATGGCTGGGGAGGCCTCAGGAAATTTACAATCATGGTAGAAGGGGAGGAGAAGAATAAGTGCCCAGTGAAGGGGGAAGCCCCTTATAAAACCATCAGATCTCATGAGAGCTAACGCACTATCATGAGAACAAGATAAGGGAAACCACGCCTGTGATTCAGTTATCTCCACCTTGTCTCTCCCATGACACATGGGGATTATACGGGCTATAACTCAAGATGAGATTTGGGTGGGGACACAGCCAAAACATATCACCCTCTATTTTCTGATAATCTAACTCTTGGTCTCTGACACTTCTGCTGGAAAATGAACCAGTGAAAGGCAAAAGTCAAGAGAAATGCTGGCTGATCTGAGGTCACTGGGAGAAAAGAAAGTACTCAGGTTACAGTGAGGTTTGAGGAATGTCTATGGGCAGTGTTACAGGTTCCAAAGGGCCTGGATAGGTACATGAGTTTTGGCAGAAGTTGAAAGAGACATAATGATCCAAGAATGAGAAATGTCATACGATTCAAACTAGTTTCAGTGGAACATGGGATAAGGCAACTTCTCAGGAAATTTCAGAAGAGGTTTGCTGGGAGAATGGGCACATTAGGTAACCACACATACACACAAAATAATTGTTTCGGTCACAAATCTTGAAAGAACATCCTCGATATAAAAATGTAACATTTAAATTCACAGGGCCAGGCATATAATAGGTAGATAAAATAATATTTTTGTTTGGCTGATAGAACACATTAATAGATAGATGGATAGATGAAATTTCTTATTGTGGCATCACAAACTCAGCTCAGGAAAATCACTCTATAAAGTTGTCCAGAGATCTTGATTGTGGACCCTACTTTGTCTGTTGGTCAATAATTTTAAACTGGCATAAAAATGATGTTCTGTGTATTTAAACTGTAATTTTCAATCTCTCCCCACATGCAAACACATGCACACACGCACACACACACACACATACACACACACAGCTTTTGAATTAGTCTTTAGTTATGACAGAACAAATATTTATTTAGGAAAGGAATAAAAGGAGTAGAGATTTAAGACAAAAATTACTAAGTGTTGGGGATCGGCCATTCCTGTGTTGGCTGTATATGAAGGAAGCTTATTACGGAAAGAGCACATCGTTGGGGGCCCTGGGTTAATGTTAGTATCGTAATCCAGAATTTTCTAAGTACTGTAGATGTATCGAACCATTTTATATTCATAACTACCCTAATTGCTACCAAGGGGCAGAGCAGGCAGCCTTATAGAGAACTTATGTCCTTAACTTCAATGTTATATTGACCTACACAGGTGAATTCTGCCTCTTAATAGCTGGATGACCTCAGTCAACTCACCTAATTTCTTTGTGCCTGTTTGCTTGTTGGGTAAGTGAGAATAATAATCTCAGTGGGCTGTGAGGACTTAAGAGAAACTGCCCAGAATATAGTAGTTGTTCATTATATGTCAACTATTATCATTCATCGTTATCTCATTTAACCCTTAAGATATTCATAGAGAATCTAAAATTCAAAAAAGGCAAGCCACTCAATAAAGGTCAGAAAGCAAGAAAGTGATGAAGCTAAAGTTCACGTAACAAGTCTGCCTAACTCCAATACATGCTTTTTTGTAAATAATTCTACTTAAAAAGTTATTTCCCACTTTAGGTTGAAGACCAAAAATGGTTTACAAGAGTTAGAGGAAGAGGTCAGCACTGACTGGAGGAAATTTCCTCCTCAAACCTTTCAGAGTTCATACCCTTTTTCTCACCTTCACATGGTGTTCCTAATAATAAATCTCCTTTTGGAACACTTCTTGCTTCCATTCTGTTTTCTGCTATAGTTCCTGAGATCAGTTAGGTAATTTTGTAGGGGTAATGCGCATAATAAAGAGATTAGGGGTTTAGGGAGTGGCTGAAATACAGCTAAGACCTCTGCTGAGTCAAATGGAAGTCTCTGGCTGAAGATGTAACAACTCTACTGGTAGAAGCTCAGTTCTTGGTAACACAGCTACCTCATGAGTTGTGAACAGTCACTCCCCACCCCCCAAAAAAATCATTCCCTCCATTTTCCAAGTTTTAATTGTCAGTCATCTAAAATGGTATGGATGCTGCAACACAGAGGACACCAGCACTCTGCTTGGCCACATGTGAGGAAGAGAAGGAGACCATGGTCATTTGAAAGAAAAGGTACTAGTTAAAATTGTGCAATTTTATGTACAGGCTAGCAGTTCCACCTGCTGACCGGAAACTTAGAGCCAACATCATTGGAGAAATCCAAGAACCACAAAAATGGCCCATTCTCCTTTTGGACCTGGCAATGTGGCCATGTTCAGCAAGACAGCCAGTACGAGACTGCGTGAGTTAAATTATCAAGGCTGTTTTGATGAAGGATCCCATAGAGCAGCTCACTAAATCTGGTTTCCGCTAAAGTTTAGAGGCGAAGCAGGGTGCAGCTGATCATTCTCACTCCACACACATAATCATCACAAGTCAAACTAATTTGGAGATTAACCAGGAGGTGCATTGAGACTGACCAGTCTCATCTTTGCCCAAAAAATAAAGATCAACCTTTTGCGACTTCCAAGTAAAGGGTATAGAACATGCTTTTAAAACACAACCATAAGTCTGACATCTTGATCCCAGGTGTACTGGGTGGCAAGCACATCTGGGACTGGCAGATATAAGAGATACAACATTTGGTGTGTCTAAGCTAAAAGACAGTCTATCCAGAGAAAAAACATTCTTACCACACCAGAAAGGAGCCAGCGTATGCAGGAGCCCTGGAGTTGGCCTCCCAGCAATGTATGGGAGCCAAGGGACCTCCAGCAGTTCACCTGTCAGGGTCAAGGGCTCCTTGTCAACTTTTTGTGCCTCCCTGCCTTTGCATATGTCATTTTTTTGACCTGCAATGATGCAGTTTGTGGACCCCTCTTTCACTGTCTTCTGTACTAGGAAATCTTGACAACTATACTCCCAATAGGGTGTATATGAAATTATCACGGAATCATCACCTTGTAATACACATTTTCCTAAACTTCTGACAGCTCCAGTAGACTATGTTACTTAAGGATACAGAATGGGCATTATGTATCCATCCTTAGCAGGATTCTCCTATAAATTAGTACCCAATAATGGAGTATAAAAAAATGCACTAAACAGATGATAAGGCCCTACCCACACAGTGAGTGAGATTCTTCCTCTAAAATTATAGGAATCTTAAAATCTAACCTCAGTAGCTAGGGGCCAAGACAGCATTTGAGAGAAGTCTTCTCTATGTCACATCACTGTTATCTCATCTCACAACAACAGAATGCCCCAGACACGCATGTCAGAAGTTCACGTGGAGGAAGAAATTTAAAATATTATCTCACACCTACACTGCCATGCTTTTGAGCCACCTTTGGAGTATTATACGTCTCAGTGAAATGTTGGTTAAGGTTGCTTGTAGTACATGAATGCACTTGACTGGCTGTCATTAAACAAACCAAATTTTACTTTATTAATTTTAAAAATAGAGAACAAAAGAGGATATGATGAAGACTCATGGGCCCATTACCCAGAATTAACAATTATTGCAATATTATTACATTTTCCTTTTCTAAAGTAATTAAATGTTACAAATAAAAATAAATGTTCTGTCACCATAACCTACTCTGTTTTCTCTCTCCTCCCCAGATCCCCATACACAACTGTCTCATGAAAACCACATGGATCTTCCTAGCCTATCTTTTATATTTATATACATGCATGATTCCATTCATATACAGTCCTATTTTGTTCTCTCCTGTTCCCAACCCTATCCCTCTTCACCGAAAACAGGATCCCAGTGCCAGGGCTGCCCCTCAGCATCTTTAACTTAAGCACTGACAGGTTACGTGGGATTTTTGCCAGAGTAATTATTTTTCAATTCAACAATAATGAGAAATTACCATGGCAACCACTTGTCACGTGGTACACATACACCCCCTCCAAAGAATGAACCATACTTAAAGCATCTATTCCTGAAAATGTGTGTGGTTTTTTTTTTTATTAAAATAAACGTAAACAGGTCAAAGTGGAGAGCGTTCTGAAGGGGTCTGAAAGCTGGGAGATGGGAGGGCACGAACTTTCTTCAGTATCTTGTGGTTCTAGAAAAAAATGAGAATGTCTCATCTTATAACCCTATTCTCTTGTACACACACACTTAAATAACACTATTAATTTGTATCTTACTATTTTAGTCACTCCTGTTTTACGTGCATCAGCTAACCTTTCTCAGAAGATACTGAAGAAAGAAGAAATTTGCCTGAAATGACCGAGGCAGAAACACACTTGCTACACTTGCTCTCCCTACATTTCTTTTTCTGCCACATCCAGATATTGAGAAAGAAGACAAAAAAAAAAAAATACCCCAAATCCCATGCCCTCTACCTTTCCATTACATAGAGTCCCTCTCACACTGAAGGAAGCTCAGTCCATTTATATTCCAAGACTGTAACTGTGTTTTTGATTCCTTCATCACAAGCCACCCTTTCTCCAAAACCAAGTGTCTATCTCAAACCATGTTTATTTTGAATCAGCCTTACTTAATAATAATAGTCAACAGTTACATGGCACTTATCATATGCCAGCTACCATTCTGAACTCATTGTGCACTATAAACTCCATAAAACCTCACCATACCCTACAGTATAAGTAGCATTATTAACCCCATCTTATAGATGAGAAAACTGAGGCACTGAGGAGTTAGATATTGCTTAACATTACACAGCTATCAAGTTGCCAAGAAAGAGTTCAACCCCAAGGACTCTGGCTAGCAAGTTTAGACTCGTGACCGTTCCATTATGATGTTCCTTTATTCAAAACAATATTCCCTAAAATATCTGTCTTGTTAGTTGTTTCAACATCCAGTCAACGCCAAGTGCACCGAACGTTCGGGTCTCTCTCTGGAACAGGCAGCCCAAAGCAAGGATTTCCATCACACCTGTGGAATCCGGCTTGAAGACACACAAATAAAAGTAATAAGGTAAGACCATTTGCCCTTACCAGCTGGTAACTGCACAGGCATGAAAAGGATGCAGAGAGGGATTTTAAATCTCCCTTTTTTACTTACCTTTATGGGATTTTTTTTTTTTTTTTTTTT
>NW_016806263.1:582824-682288 GCF_001698545.2 Rhinopithecus bieti | reverse complement strand
TTTTTTTTGAGATGGAACTTCCCTCTTGTTGCCCAGGCTGGAGTGCAGTGGCACAGTCTTGGCTCACTGCAACCTCTGCCTCCTAGGTTCAAGCGATTCTCCTGCCTCAGCCTCCCGAGTAGCTGGGATTACAGGTGCCCACCACCATGTGTATTTTTAGTAGAGACGGGGTTTCACCATATTGACTAGGCTGGTCTCGAACTCCTGACCTCAGGTGATCCACCTGCCCTGGCCTCCCAAAGTGCTGGGATTATAGGTGTGAACCACCGCACCCAGCCCTATGAGATTTTTTTTTTTTTAAACAACTCATGTTCTAGAAACTGAATTTTTCTTCTCTAATTCTCAACTATGATTTGTTCATTCTCAGCTAAATTGCATTTTATTTAACGGTAAGCATTAGTTATCATTTTAACTGATGAATTATAAAACGGCATGTTACCAACATAGCACATTGTGTGTTTTGAGACAGCATCTCAGCATTTCACTCAAAAATCAAGGCCTCCCTTTTAGAAGGTGCTCACTATGGTTCCCCGTCTAGTGCACGTGGATGCTGCCTTGAGAAAGTGGCATATTAAAATGTGCAGAAAGACAAGACTTGGAATCCAGTAGGCACAGCTCTTCAGTAGAAGCTACACCAGTGGTTTTCCCCCCAAAGACCTGAGAAATTCATGTATTTGAATCTCCAGCTTTGATACACAAAATCAGTAATTAATTCCGAGTAGTCCAAACAGAAATGTTAGTTGGAATAACTAAAAGCAATGACTAAAATGCCTCAGTGTGCATGTGCTAACAATTGAGCTTTTTTGCTGCCGGACTTACAAGGGTGATGAAATAATTTTTTTTTTTGAAGTTGGGATTCCTGTCAGCTTTTTGAGGACAATATCTGTACCCATGTCTCGTGTGTTTTACGTGCACAGTACCTAACATATGGCAGGAAGTCAACAAATAATTGCTCCATTATTTAAATGACTTAATTCAACAAATAAATATTTATTTAACTAAAACCCAGCATATTCTCAAAACCCAGAAGAAAGCCAGTACTTTTAATTTTATGATGATTGAACACTGCCACTCTGATCTATTTACATGTTTGTGAAACAGGGGCTTTGATTCTTTGATGACTGAATCAGCGAAAATGCAGTTTCAAAATGTAGTATTTTCTAGTCCTCACGGGCTCTCTATCAAGTTGGTAATTTTATTATCCCAATGTCAGTGGGGAAACTGAGGCCCCAAGTGGTTAAGAAATGTACCCAAGGTTACAAATCAAAGAAGTGGCAACATTGGAATTTGCGTCCTCTCCGACTCATCAACTTTTATTTCCATCCACAAAGCTTTACTCGCTGCCTATTCCAATCTCTAATCTATACTATTCTAGTAGGAAAGAGGAATGGTCTTTTTTTATACTCAAACACAGAGACGTGCACTCTCACAATCAAAAATAATATACTGGGAATGCTATGCAAGGCCACTTTGAAAATGACGTGGAAAGGCATTACTCTAGAAGCACAGGTTTTGTTCATGACAGCCTTTGTAGTAATGAGCACCACACATCGCATTACATCACACCATCGAGGTGTGAGAGGTCCCGAGATGCAGGATAATGTGATGAGGTAGCAACTCATATATCTTGAGAAGAGCTCACTGTAAAATCAGGCACAAATTTTCCATTCCAACATAAACACAGCAGACAGGGGAATGTTTCTGGAAAAGCTTGCAAGATTCAAAATCTTGTTTTTGTGACCCACCCTTCTGCATCTGGATAGTTGATCAAATGACAAGAATAATTCTTCAAGTCAACCCTAAACATTGGAGGACTGTGCCAGGACCAAGGCCATAGGAAGCCACTAGATAAGAAAACTCAAGACTTTCTCTCTTCCTACTTGGAAAAAATGAAAAAAAAATTTTTTTTTTTTTGTTCACAAAGATAAATATAAAAAACCCAGAATATTCTTGAAACCTAGAAAAAAAATAAAGTTTTTCTTGGTGATGGTCAATCATTTCTATTCTCTGTTTACAAATCTGTTTACCAGTGTACTTGAATTCTCTCTAATATGTCAGTGACACCCAAGTAGATATTACAGCTCCAAACTTCTCCCTGGGACTTCAGAATTGTGACCCTAACTGCCTCACTCACCTCTCCACTTCTTAACCAAAGAGGCATCTCAGGCTTAACATGGCCAAAGCCAGACACCTTCCCCAACTTCATCCCGCACGAGCCAATCTTCTCATTCTCTTCCAACTCCATAATGTAATTCCAGTTTCTCAGTCACTTAGGCCAGCATTTGAGAACATATTCTTGATTCCTGTCTTACCCTAACTCCACCCCTCCAATCTGTCAGCAAATCCCATGAATTTACCACTGACACATGAATGGAAATCCACCCATGTTTCTTTCCTTCCACTGCCACCCCTTCTCTGCGCCTCCCGTAACTTCAGTCTGGACAACAGTGACTTTTTCCTAACTCATCTCTCAGCCCCAAATCCTGTTCCCCTGTAACCTGTGCTCTGCAAAGAAGCCTGGAGGATCTTTCAGCAATGCCTGTTAGATTGTGTGTCTCCCAACTAAAACTTTTCTATGGCTCATCTTTGCTGTGTAGGGAGCTCACTCTCCTATGTGGCTGGGACTTTGTCTTCTTCTTTGCTGTTGGTTCACTGTACTCTCAGCACAGCCCACAGATCTAGGTTCTTACTTTGGGGACCTTCCTTTGGGCCCAGGGCTGCACTCCACTCCACCACAGGGTCCTTTGAACCAGCTATGTCCACCACTAATGGATGCCTTTCCTCTCTTTGGTATGGCTTTCTCTTTCTCTTCATTCAAATCTCAGCATCCTTGTCATCTTTTGGTCATCCAATCTACAGAAGTCTACTTGCTGTCACATCAGTCTATGTTTCTCCTTGATCATTCAATTTTGTTTGTCTTCTTACATACTAGAAATTGTGTTCATTGGGAATACAAGATCCCATTGCCTGCTTTCCTCTGAAGCCTGGCATATAATAGGTGCTTAAAAATGACTGCCTGAATAAATGAATATAAAAAGTGTGTTAGACAAACTACTAAAAACAAAAGACAAATCTATCAAGGAGACATGTTAATCTCCCTCTTGAACTCCCACAGGGCAGCCATACCAAGGTTCCGAGTTGGCACAGCCCAGCTGATTACAACCACATCACAGAGTACCAGGAACTTTCCAGAATCTTTATTCACTTTAATGTTTTAAATAAATATATGCTGTGAATTAAAAGCATTAAGAAATATTCATGCCCTTCGACTCAGTAATTCTATTTCTGGGAATCCATCCAAAGGACATAATCCAAAAATATGTAAATGCTTTATACAAAAAATTATTCACCACAGGAGCACTCATAATAGAAAAAAACACACACAAAAAACTAGGAACAATGTGTTTGCCCTACAATAGAAGAAAATGATTCAAGAAACTATGATATGTCCACCAGAAAGAAAACAGGAATCCTTAAAATATAATGTTCACATACGGTTTAAAATAACACAAGCACATTCTTACATGATAATATAAAGTGAAGAAAATAGACAAACAGAGCAGTGGGACGGAATGGAGAACCAAGACACAGACAGAAGCCTGTGTGGAAAATGAGTAACTGGTAGATATGGAATTGCCTGGTAGTGAGGTTGAGAATTATTTGATGAGGAGTATAGAGACAATTGGCTTTTCACCTGCAAATAATAAATAAATTAGGTTACAGCTCGCATAACCAAACATAAGTTCCAGAGGAATTAAGCATGTAAATAAAGAAAACCAAAATTTTTGAACTACTAGAAGAAAAGGTAGGAGGATATCTGTCTTTATGGCATCTGAAGAGGGGGAAATGCTGTAAGCCAGCAGTCCCCAACCTTTTTGGCACCAGGGACTAGTTTCGTGGAAGACAGCTTTTTCACTCTGGGGGACGGTTTCAGGATGATTCAAGAGCATTACATTCACTGTGCACTTTATTTCTATTATGATTACACTCTAATATATAATTAAATAATTATACAACTCACCATAATATAGAATCAGTGGGAGCCCTAAGCTTGTTTTCCTGCAATTAGACAGTCCCATCGGCATATGATGGGAGACAGTGATGGATCATCAGGCATTAGATTCTCATGAGGAGTGTGCAACCTAGATCCCTTGTGTGCGCAGTTCACAATAGGGTTTGTGCTCCTATGAGAATCTAATGCCACCGGTGATCTCACAGGAGGTGCAGCTCAGACAGTAATGTGAGTGATGGCGAGTGACTGTAAATACAGACGAAGCTTCCTTCACTGACCTGTCGCACCTCCTGCTGCACAGCTCAGTTCCTGTTACAACCCGTACTCCCCTCTATTTCTACAGCTGCAATATTTCTTTTTTATATTCCTTTCTCTTTTTAGAGAGACAGGGTCTTACTCCGTCACCCAGGCTAGAGTGCAGTGGTGTGGTCACAGCTCCCTACAGCCTCGAACTCCTGGACGCAAGGGATTCTCCCATGTCAACCTCAAGAGTAACTAGTCAGGCCAGGCACGGTGGCTCATGCCTGTAATCCCAGCACTTTGGGAGGCCAAGGTGGGTGGATCATGAGGTCAGGAGTTCAGGACCATCCTGGCCAACATGGTGAAAAGCCGTCTCTATTAAAAATACAGAAAAAAAAAAATTAGCTGGGCATAGTGGCACATGCCTATAATCCCAGCTACTCAGGGGGGCTGAGGCAGGAGAATTGCTTGAACTACTCAGGGAGTCGGAGGCTACAGTGAGCCAAGATCATGCCATTGCACTCCAGCTTGGCGAAAGAGTGAGACTCCGTCTCAAAAAAAAAAAAAAAAAAGTAGTCAGATGCAAAGCCCTCATTCCACGCATTCTCCCACACTTTCTCAACCACACTGTCTTGCCTTGATCCTGAGGCCTCTCACACCTTCCAACCCGCAGAAAAGTCTTTATTTTCTAGACTGAGATATGCGTTTTTTTAAAAAATTAATGGGAACCTCATGGTGACTACTCCTCTAATACTATGCTTTTACTTTATTTTACATTATGTCCAGTTCTCATACTTTTATGTCCCAGCAATTAGACTGTGCACTCCATGGGTGGAGACACCATCTTCTTTAGGTTGTTTTCTATATTCCCGTTGCTTACCTGGCACTTATTGATCGTGTAATTACAAGCCAAACAATGTGTATTATCTAAGTCAAGCTTTTGAATTACATTATCAGAGAGGTGAATTATTATCCTTATTTTACAGATGACGAAAACCAAAGCCCAGAAAGGTTACTTCATTTTCTCAAAGTCACGCAGCTGGTACAGTTTGGAGTCAGTGATCAAAGTCATAAAATCTGGCCTTTGAACTGCTCTATGTGTTTGTGTGTGTGTGTGTGTGTGTGTGCGCGAGAGAGAAAGGGGACTGTGGGAAAATATCTAGTAATAAAAGGCTATATGCATGTGTGCATAAATGCTCATAACCTCAATGTTCATTATAGCCAAGAAATGGAAACACTCCAAATGTCTATCGACTAATGAACAGATAAACAAAATGTTGTGTCTTCAGACAACGGCACACTAGAAGTAATAACAGAAAGAAAATTCAGATGCATGCTACGTATAACATGTACCTCAAAACATGATGGCAATGAGAGAAGTCAGACACAAAAGGCCATATATTGGATGATTTCCTTTACACAAAATGTCCAGAATTCTGGGTCTTATTACCTGTGTGATCTCAGACAAATTACCGAGGCTCTCTGTCCCTCTGTTTCATTATTTATAAAATGGACAGCATCGCATCTCACTCTTAAGTGTGAAGATTAAGCTATATAATACACGGAGCAGTGACTGGAACAGAGTAAATACCCAACAAAGGACACTGTTATTAAGTGGCAGAGAAGGTCCCAAAGCCAGAGTTGCTGTGGATATTAAATAATATATATCCATAATGCATCTTACAAATACAGCCTACACACCTTGCTGCCAAAGGACCTGAGTCTAGACATCAATGACATTACTCTTTGCTCTTTGTTTCAGAAAAGTGACTCAGTCTCATTTGCCTTCACTGTGAAAAATGGTAACAATAAGGGTAGCTACCTCACGGTGTTATTATGAGAATTAAATTAACGGATACATTAAAATACTTAGAACAGTGCCTGGAATGCAGTAAGCATCAATAATTATTATCTGTCATTATTATTATGGTTGTCAGTGACATTCAAGATGGGTTTCCCTATTCTCAGGAAATGTATGATCCAATTAGCCGGGTCCTGACACACAGTTGACACAGCACGGACACTCACAGTATCAGTGCCTCTTTGATGGATTAAAAACAGCATGCCCTCCACTGTCTGCCTCCGTCACAAGAATTGAGACTGCAAACTCCTCAAGGGCAGGATCAGTGTTTAATTTTTCCCGTTCCCCTCGTGCCTGGCATAGTGTCTGGCTGCGAAAGAGCAAGGACCTATGAGAGTGAGTTTTTCAAGCAGCCTGACTGAAGCGAAGCCTCTATTTTGCACACCAACCTCAAATCCACAGTTGCACATTGTTCAGGCTAATTTGCATCTCAGCATCTCAGAAAGCTCTCCATTTAGCTATTCAATTTGCTTCCTTGTCAACTAGAGATCACAACTTGCAAGAGAAAAGAGAGCTTGAGAAAATTGTGGCTTGCCTGCCAGCATCCATATTTAGATCAGCAGAACTTTTCGCTTTCCCCCTTCCATCTCCCTGGGAGTCAGGAAACTGGGTTCTAATTCTGATCCTGATACTTCTTTGATGGGTGACCTTAAGTAAGTCCAAATCAAAAAACCATCAGTGTTCACAATGTCCTTAGAGGGTGTGCTTGGACCTTGGTTTCCCCATCTGTCAAATATAAGGACAATTCTAAGGGTCCCTCCAAAGACATCCTACCAGAACACTCACTTCTTTAGGAATTTGTTGTTTACTGAGAGAACCTGCCCACTTTCCCCACTCTTGCCTTCAGAGAAAACATTTTTGGGGGATCTTAGCGGGGGCTAAAGTGGAGACAACATCACAACCAAAGGATATAAAAGAAGAAATTTCTAAATTCCATCTCTTCCAAAGCCCAAGGAGAGTCTCCCTAGGAATGGCAAATGGTTTTCAACCCCAAGGGGCCTCTTTGATGGAACAGGGGTAGTTACCTAGGACTCTGAATTCATTCGTACATTCAGAAATATGTACTGAGCACCTACTTTGTGCAAGACACTGTTCTAGGATTTAGTGATGATGCAGTGAACAAAAAAGACACAAATCCATGTCCTTGTAGACCTTGTATACTAGTGGATGACAAATAATGAAAAAGATGAATGAAATGTCATTTTTTTATTTTTTATTTTTTTGAGACGGAGTCTCGCTCTGTCACCCGGGCTGGAGTGCAGTGGCCGGATCTCAGCTCACTGCAAGCTCCGCCTCCCGGGTTTTACGCCATTCTCCTGCCTCAGCCTCCCGAGTAGCTGGGACTACAGGCGCCCGCCACCTCGCCCGGCTAGTTTTTTTTTGTATTTTTTAGTAGAGACGGGGTTTCACCATGTTAGCCAGGATGGTCTCGATCTCCTGACCTCGCGATCCGCCCATCTTGGCCTCCCAAAGTGCTGGGATTACAGGCTTGAGCCACCGCGCCCGGCCACCTTGAAATGTCATTTATTAGACAGCATTAAGTGTACAGGAGAAAAGCAATAAAGCAGAAAATGGGGATATGAAATACGGGAGTGGGGAAGGAGAAATAAAATGTAGATGGGATAACTGTGGAAGGCCTTGCAGGGAATGTCTCTTTAGGATGGGGCTTCTCAACCTCAGCATCACAAACATTTAGAGCTACCCAGGTCTTCACTGCGGGGTGTCCTGTGCCTTCTAGGGTGTTCAGCAGCATCTCTGCCCTCTGCCCACTGGAGGCCAATAGCACCCCCTTCAGTTGTGAGAACCAAAAATGTCTCCAGACATTGCCAGATGTCCTTGGGTCAAGGGGACAAAATTGTCCCAGTCTGAGCACCACTCATTTAGAATAAAATCCTGAAGAATGGGAGTGAGGGAGCCAGACAGGGATTTAGAAGCGTTCTGTGCAGGCACTGGTAGTAGAGGAACAGCCTAGGCCCCTCCCACAGGCAACTGATATCAAATATCCTCTCGATGATGATCAACTTACTCCTGGGATGAATGATGTGAGGGAGGAGGATGCGGTGTTGGGGAGAGAGGATGGGCACCCACGTGGTCTGGGAGGTAAGAAATGGTTTCCTGTTACTGCGACATTTCAACTGAGAGCCGAGGCATGAGAGGATTCGGTCAGCCGACATGAGGACACAGCAAGTACAAGAGCCCTGAGATTAAAGAACTGTGATGCATTTAAGGGACTGAAAGGAAGACACTCATCCAAGCATTGGAAGCTGGCGGTGGGAGGCTGCAGATGAACCTGGGGAAGCTCCAGGGCTTGAACTCCCATGCAGGACTTGGCAAAGCCAAACAAGGTGTGGGTTCTCTTCCTACAAGCAATAGGATCTCATAGAAAGGCTTTAAGCAGGCATGTGTCATGATCAACTTAGAGTTCTAGGTCCCTCCTATGATGAGACCGAGTAATCTCCACTGACTTAATAGCTGTGTAAATTCCTTCTCTCTTCTGGCCTCGGTTTCCCCATCTGTAAAATGGGGACAGCAATCACATCTGCATGGGTTTATTGTGAAGATCAAATGAGATCATATGTGCCGAGTGCTTAGAGCAGGCACTGTGACACAGAGCATGATCAGTAACTCTGATAGTATTGGTTCATAGCACTCTTAAACAAATATTAGCAATCATTTTCTTTTCTTGTTATTGGAAGCTTACCAATGCCTGACTGGGATTTATTGCTGGTGTAGCTTTCCTTTTCAATCTTGTCCCTGCCCTGCCTTCCTCCCCCATCCCTCTCCACCCCAGGACAGTTCACGTCTCTGCTCCCAGAGCCCTGTGTTTCTACTTCTATGACAGTACCTGGCTGCCAGCTCTTAGCATACCTCAACTTTATATTCTCCATCAGTAGTCCTTACTGGACACACATATTTGATCTGAAAACTGATGGCAAAGAGGCCTTCTCCGTGCATGAATGCTTTAAGATCCAACATTTGCGTGTTAGCTCTCAGGCTTGTCTTGGGAATGTCTCCAAGAACAATCAACTGTTCTGTCTGAGGACTATCAAACCACTCCTCACGCTACACATACACACACACACACACACACACACACACACACACACACACACGTACGCATGCAAGACAAATATGCTGCTTCCTCATAAGCTGTATCATGTCTACGAAACTCCTCTCTATATAAAACTTTCTGCACAATTCTCAGCCTGGTTCATTTCTACTAGTCAACACCTGCAGAGGCTCCCTGCCAACCCTACCTTGTCCTCACCTTACCTCCCCACTACCACTGCCACCATCTCTCCGCTTATCACAGCCATCATCAAGAGCGTGTTTGTGAGTTTGTGTTTTTATGTCTGTCTTTCCCTCAGCCTTCAAGAAGACAAGGCCAGCGTTCATTTCTTGTTGTATCCTCATTATTTGGAGCAGAGTTTGATACACAGTAGAAGCCCAATTACCATCTGTTGATAGAAAAATAATATTAGCTCGCCATTTTGAAGTGTTTTCTCCCTCTCAGGCACGTGACATGCATTATCCCATATGGTTTAATCATCACAACTATTTAAGAGTAGATAATGTTATCATCATCTCCATTTTACAGATTGGGAACTGAGGCTAGAAAAGCTTGGCAACTTGCTCAAGATCACACAGATAAATATATAACAACGTTAACCTAACTTTCAATTATCCTTGGATGTAAAGTTAAAGATCTGAACTAGCTCTGGTTTAAGGACCCTTTCAGTTTTAATATTAGACCAAGAAAATCTGACTCCCAGGCCAATGTTCTTTCATTCCTATCTCATTGTCTCCCTATAACTTAGAAGAGGACAGTTTTGAGAAAAATGCATTATTTTCACAAACCTCACTTTATTTCTCTCCTGTGTTCTTTTGTTCTGGGAAACACGGGGGAATGAATGACTTAGCCTGGCCATATAGCTGTGGGAGGGCACTGAGTTGGAGGGAAGCCTCCGCAGAACTTCGCTTTGGGAGCCTGGGATTTGAACTTGTGCCACCACCACTGGCAGGATGCCTCACCACTGCTCAGATGAGCAATGGTTATGCAATTTGCTTTCCCCCACTAAGTGCACCACAGGATGTCTGATCTCCTTGAAATTGCTCTCATTTAAGAATCTGTCTTTTTTGAAGCAAAATGTCATCTAAAACCTTCTATGGCTTTATGGGAAACTAAACACGCTTTCGAAGCATGCATGGCCTGGGTCTGTCTGCAGATCTTTTTCCCCCATATTTGGCATTCACATCGGAATGAGACTGGGTGGTAAGTTAAGTGACTCTGCTGTTAGCCTCACCCGCCACCTTGGCCGATGAGAAGACCTGGAACATACAACTCTGTCTCCTGGGAAGGAGTGGGAAGACTCGGGGTGAGTAACCCAGAGAAAATGAAGGGTCATAGGAGACATGGCTGTGTCCTCATATCTTTGAAGGTCATTTTTTAAAAGAGACTAATCTTTAGGGCTCTCAAGTGGTAAACCAGCCCTAATGCTGAGTAGTCAAAGGAAATGGGTGAATAGGGCAAGTTAGTTTTCCCCTTCTCCGTGGTCGGTTCAGTTGACTGAATGCAGTGCCGCTGTCCAAGTGTTCCAGGCATCAGCTGGGTGCCCAACGAAGATGACATGCAAGGTCTCGCCATTTTTAACTTGCTATGATAATTGCAAGTAGAAACACTATTTGAAATTATTTTTAACTTTTTTCATTTTCTTCTCCAAAATGCAAACTCTTCTTTCTTTTCTGTATTTGTTTTTCTGAAACTGTTAAAATGTGAAAATACGGCAACATCTCTATTTGCTCTTACTGGATTTATTTACTTACTTGTTCACTCATTTAACAACTTTCATCGAGTAGACTGCCCTGTCACACACGCTGGGAATAGAGTTTAGTAAAAACCCTCATGCCACTCAAAATCTAAAGCAGGTGACAAACAATAGCACACAAGTGAATAAAACCAAGAAAACTATTACTAGTAATGAGTGGTATGAGGAAAATGGACTGAGACTACACAGAGGAGAGATGATTTCTTTTATTTATTTTTTTATTTTATTATTTTTTTGAGAAGGAGTCTCTTTCTGTCACCCAGGCTGGAGTGCAGTGGTCTGATCTCAGTTCACTGCAACCTCTGCCTCCCAGGTTCAAGCAATTCTCTTGCCTTAGCCTCCCCAGCGGCTGAGATTATAGGCACCCGCCACCAGACCTGGCTAATTTTTGTATTTTTGGTGCCGATTGGGTTTCACCATGTTGGCCTGACTGGTCTTGAACTCCTGACCTCAAGTGATCCGCCCACCTCAGCCTCCCAGAGTGCTGGGATTACAGGTGTAAGCCACCACCTGGCCAAGATGATTCCTTTTAGATAAAGGTGGCTCTGTAAGGCCACCAGAGGAGGTGACACTCAGGTTACTTGAAGAATGCAAGCCATGGAGAAGCTGTATTTGTGTATCAGTGGAAATGATTGCATTTCTCTCCAGACACCAATCCAGTATTTTCTCTCCATTTCACAAGTTTATTAGCTCTGTGTTGGGTATTTCAATTTTTTTTTTTTTTTTTTGTACAACTCAAAAAACATTTCATGAACACACATTCCATGTGTGTCAAATTGAGCTAAATGATTTAATACTTTTTAAAATTTAATGAGTACATTAACTGTAAATGGTAAGAACTGGTATCAGCGAGGCAATAGCCGCTTGGAAGGTTAAGTAATTTATCTGCAGTGAGATGTCTAATAAAGGTTAGAGCTTAGACTTGGACTCTTGGCTGCTGGATTCTCATGTTTGTCATCTTTCCACTGAACCCCATTTTTTGAATCCTTCTGGGCATCTCTGGGGTTTAGGGTTGCCTAGAGGTAGCTAAGCCCCTCTCTATTAAATAGATTAATTGACTCTTTCCATGGCTCTGGTCCTCTATTTGGACTTCAGGGACTTTGATTCCCATTACTAAGAGGAGCTAATACTGTGGCCCAACTGTGATTTGGAAGGAAGCCTCAGAAGAATGAAATAGAATAGGGATGCCACAGATCAGAAGCCAGGCTGGGCCATAAGAGTGGGCAGCAAAGGATGTGGGGCTAGGATCTTAAGGGCCACACAGAAGTGAAGGTAGTTGTCATGCGTGGCAGTTTCTTTGGCTGCTCTGTTGTACTTGAGAATGAGTCTTCACAGAGTAACTCCAAGGAGGAGCACTTAACTGGGCATATGCTTTGGTGGGACACAGATCACACTTTCAGTTAGAAAATAAAGTCAGAGTAGATGAATATGAGCCCTCAGCTGAGGGAGTCTGGAGGACAGAAGGCACCAACAGTGAGGAGGGTCACCAACCAGCCACTGACCTACTTTGCTCCTCTTCCCAGTAGATGGAGTAGATCATGGGGACCCATTATGTGGGTCACTCCTCATACTCTGATGCACCCAAATGCTCAGTGGAGAGTCATACTAAATCCATCAGACCACTGATGCTCATCAAAGTATCTTTTTCAGAATAAATGTAAGGTGTAGCCAACTGTACCGGATTGAAAGGTGTCACCTGCCCCCCTCACCTATAATTAATGTCTGCCTGGAATCTCAGAATGTGACCTGATTTGAAAATAGGATCCTTGCAGATTAATAGGTTAAGATAAGGGTGGCCCCTAATTCAATGACTGGTGTCCTTAAAATAAGAAGCAGAGACAGACACACAGACACCATGTAAAGATGGAGGTAGAGGTGGGAGTGTCGCATCTACAAGCCAAGGGGTGCCAAGGGTTGCCACCAAAATCCATGAGAAACACATGGGACAGATTCTTCCTCAAAATTCTCAGAAGGAACCAAGGCTGCTGATGCTTTTTCTTCCAGTTTTCTAGACTCCAGAACTGCGAGAGAGTGAATTGCTGTTACTTTCAAGCCACCAGTGTGTGGTGACTTGTTAGGGCAGTCTAGGAAATGATTTACCCACTTACTTAACTGTGAGGACCACTGAATTCCATACTATTCCAAACTGCAGGCTAGGAATCATTACTATGTCAAGCGCTGGCTGTGCCTTCGTACCATGATGTGTTCCTCATCTCACATCACACCGCAATGCTGCTTCCTTCTCTTTCTCTCCATCTCTACTCTGAATTCCTTGTGGGCAGAAATCAGATCTAATTCACTGCTCTTTCTCCAGCTCCTGGAATACACTTGGCGCTCAACAAATGTTGAAAGAAGGAATGAATAAAATAATTACTTTTTTTTTTTTTGAGATGGAGTCTTGCTCTGTCTCCCAGGCTGGAGTGCAGTGGCACGATCTTGGTTCACTGCAACCTCCGCCTCCCAGGTTCAAGTGATTCTCCTGCCTCAGCCTCCCAAGTAGCTGTTTTACAGGTGTGTGCCACCATGCCTGGCTAAGTTTTTGTATTTTTTAGTAGAGATACAGTTTCACCATGTTAGCCAGGATCGTCTCAATCTCCTGACCTTGTGATCCTCCCGCCTCGGCCTCCCAAAGGGTTGGGATTACAGGCATAAGCCACCGCACCCAGAAAATAAATATTTCCTGACAAACGCAGTCTTTCCAAAGACTCACAAACCCCAAGCAACTTAGCATTCTATTTATTCATTCTACTGATATTATTAAGTGCCTACTCTACACTAGGAACTGTGCTAGGAGTTGGGAACCCAGTGATAAATGAGACAAAATTATTGAACCTTGTTATCTAGATGGGGAATAGAGGAAGGGGGCAGATAAGCCAAGCAGACAAATATGTGGCTATATTAATGGTGTAGATAACTTTAGACAATGAGAAGTACTTGAAAGAAAATAAAATAGAATAATACTTAGAGTAACTGGATTTACTTTAGTTAAATGGTGGTGGGAAAGACCTCTCTCCAGGAGAAGACATTTGAGCTGAGACCCAAATAATAGGACTCATGTCTTCAAAGATGTGAAGGATGAGGCGTATAGGCAGCAGGACAGCTAGTGCCAAGACCCGAAGCATAAGTTAGTACAAAGTGCTTAGAAAACAGAAAGAAGGCTTATGAACGAGAAACAGGGGCCTGAGGGGTATGGGATGATGTCAGCAGGACAGATTAACCCTGCTTCATTGTCTGAGGCTGGAAGAGCTCCAAGTCATAGAAGAGTGATTTATAGTTTTCTGTTGCAAGGAACGTTGTTTACAATTAAAATTACAGTAAATGTTTGTGGTCGGGAAGGGGGAGCCCCATGGATGGCCAAATCCTGCATAAGGAAGGATGCACATTCTCACCAAGGCCCAAGACAGTAAAGCCAGACCTTGCATTTTCTCCTCATTAAATCACAGAAGGCCTGAATGGCCACCCACGGAGGTTGTCCTCACTTGGTGCCATTCATGCCTTACTCTTGCTTTGTTTAAAGCATCATTTTCTATGCGTTCTAGCGAAAAGACAAGGCAGAGCTGACTTATGGAGATCATGTCTCTGGCTGGTATTAGCCGTCAGTGGTATAAGCCCTGTACTGTGTCCTGCAGTTTGGTGGCGGGGATATGAGAAGTAGATTCTTGTTACATGGTTGTTTTCTTTGCCCTTGGTTTTTTACATTTTCCTTAAATTATAGATGTTCCTAATTGCTTCCTCATGGTCACGGTGCCCCTTGATTGGAATTCTATGGAAAAGAGAGTTTGCATTATTAAATAGTGTTTCTAAAGGGATTTGAGTGGTTTTTGGTTTCCTTTTCCCCCCTTTTGCCTTTTTTAAAAAGTTTTTTATTTGTTGCAATGTATAATTGCTGCTTCGTGCTAGAATTGCTCTCCAAGCTTCTACAGTCGTATAGGAATTGTAATTCCCTTTATTACTGAAGAATCACTTTTAGCCTTCCTTTAAGATGACTGGACAAGAATCAGGCCGGGCGCGGTGGCTCAAGCCTGTAATCCCAGCACTTTGGGAGGCCAAGACAGGTGGATCACGAGGTCAGGAGATCGAGACCATCCTGGCTAATATGGTGAAACCCCGTCTCTACTAAAAAAAAAAAAATACAAAAAAACTAGCCAGGTGAGGTGGCGGGCGCCTGTAGTCCCAGCTACTCGGGAGGCTGAGGCAGGAGAATGGCGTGAACCCGGGCGGCGGAGCTTGCAGTGAGCTGAGATCCGGCCACTGCACTCCAGCCTGGGCGACAGAGCAAGACTCCGTCTCAAAAACAAAAACAAAAAAAGAATCAGATTATACAGAATTAGTATCTATTTTGCATAGTGCATTGACCCTGCTGCCAGTGGTTCCCTTTGCTTGCTAACTTTTTGTGCAATTTTAAAAAGAATGAGATTTAAAATAATCAGGGTGTCATCTCATGTAAGCCTCATGGCACCCTGGGGCACATAGGCAGAAATGATCCACATAGGAAAAAAACTCCTCTCTTCAAAGAGGTGAACTGACTTGTCCAGGGACATCCATGCAGAGCTCGTCAGAGCTACAAGGCCAACCAGGCTCCTGGAAATCCAAAGCCACTTTCTGCACCTCATTCTGCTTCTGTAGTATGATTTTCTAAAATATAAGCAAACAGAAAAAGCAAAAGCTGCTTCTGAGATGTTGGAACAAAACAAATTACATCTGGTGAAATGTTTCAGTGAGTTCCTTGCTGCACACCATTGATAATTAATGCCTCTTCTCTACCCAGCATAAAAGTTGTTCTAATTTTACTTAATATAGAGAAGATATAACATAACAGAGCTTAGGCACATACCACAACATAAGTCAAGGTTCTTTCCTATTTTGTATATACACATATACATGGATTTGGCTTATGCAATTATGGAGACTGACAAGTACCAAGATTTGCAGGTGAGTCAGCAAGCTGGAGACTCAAGAGGGCTAATGTTTCAAGAACTAGGAGATCCAGTGATAGAAGATAAAGTCTGAGGGCAAGAGAAGAGTGATGTCCTATTCTAGCTCAATCACTCAGGAAGGCAGAGTTGCTCTTAATCAATCTTTTTGTTGAATTCAGGACTTCAATTGATTGGGTGAGTCCCACCTAAACTATGCAGGCCAATATGCTATACTCAGTCTACTGATTAAATGTTGATCTCATCTGGAAACACCCTTACAGACACACCCAGAATAATGTTTGGCTAAATGTCTGAGCACCCCGTGGCCCAGTCAAGTTTGACACATGAAATTAACCATCATGGCCAGGTGCGGTGGCTCATGTCTGTGATCCCAGTACTTTGGGAGGCTGAGGTGAGCAGATCACGAGGTCAGGAGTTCAAGACCAGCCTGGCCAACGTGGTAAAACTCCATCTCTACTAAAAATACAAACACACACACACACACACACACACACACACACACACTTAGCCAGGCATTGTGGTGTGCACCTCTAATCTCAGCTACCTCGGGAGGGTGAGGCAGGATAATTGGTTGAATCCGGGAGGCAAAGGTTGCACTGCACTCCAGCCTGGGTGACAGAGTGAGACTCCACCTCAAAAAAAAGAAATAAAGAAATTAACCATCAGAATGGCCCAAATTTGGATTTTGCTTCTATCACTGACTAGTTAAATGGCCTTGGTCAAATTACTAAACCTTTTCTGAGTCTTACTGTCTTCATCTTTACATTGGGAATAGTAGTATCTACCTAGTAAGAATGCTGTAAGAATTATGTGACACAGTTTTGTCAAGTGTCTAGCACACTTTCTGGCCCACAGAAAAGACTCAATAATTGTTTTTTATTTATTTATTATTATTTTCACATTATTGTGATAATAATAAGTCCAGGAACACAGAGACAATGTTTTTGTGTATATTTGTCACATGTATTATTTGTTGCATATTTGTGTCTAAAAATTTTTTCCTAATTTGGCAAATAGAAATTTTATTCAAAACAGAAGTCTAGCCACTGAAAGTTGAAAAGTTTATATGTATCTTATGGCTTTGGTGCTTCCTTACTGGGTAATTTTGAGCAAATTGTTTAACCTCCTGAGCCTTCCAAGCCTCCCATATAAAACCACCAGTCCTGCTGACTTCACGAGCTTGGTGTAAGGATCAAATAAGAATCTATACATGACATTACTTTGCATGCACCAATCCCACCAACAGACACTGACTGGGCTGGGGAGGAGGCCCCCTCCTTGGTGCCAGGTGCCACACCAGGTGCTGGCATTCTAAGTTGAGCTGGATGGAGCTGTCTCCACTAAAGCAAACCCACCAGACAGACCTATAACTGGAATTCAGGTCAATCAGCTTAGAGATTTTCTAATTTTCATGGCCCCTGTTGGCATCCACTTCATGTTCCCTATCTGTATGAGGGAGTGTGATGAGATATAATGGCCAACCGCATTCCTGGAAGTCCCTTCTCCTTGGTATCGATGAGCCCGTTGTGGGAGCCCTAACTCAGTTCTGAGAGCCCTCCCTTCCAATGAGATATGGACCACTGTGAACCAAGTCCCTGGACAAGGATGGTAAAACTACAGCAGACAAGAAACCCTTTGGAGATGAGAGAGGAAAAGAGCACCAGTTTTAGAAGCAGACAGACCAAAGTTAAAACTTGATGATACTGTCTACAAGCTTTGACCTTTGACCAGTTACTGAACCTCTACACCTCTGTTTCCTCATCTGTAGACTGGGACTGGTAATTCCACCTTGAAAATTTAGTTTAAAAGTTAAATAAGAATGTGCACATAAAACACTTAGCATAATAATGCAGGCAGTAAATGTTTAATAAATGTCTGTTATTAGTAGGAAGAAAAGGGCGCTAAAATGTAGAGATTTCATAATATAGATCACGTCTCTTTTCTGCTGGAAACCCTTCGATAGCTTGCCAACCAATGTAGAGTAAAAGACAAAGTCTCCAGAATAGCCTGCAAGGCCTTCTACCTTTCATCTGCTCCCTATCACATCTCTATTCTCATCTCCCTATACTCCCTCCCACACTCACTCCATTCCAGCCATATCTCCCATGCTTGGACATACAAATTACAGGTTGCCTGAATGCCTTTGAAATTGCCAGCCATCCTTCAGAAGACAGAACATCATAACAATTAAAGGAGTGGGCTCCAGAGTTAGACCCCTGGGTTTGAATCCCAGCCCTACCACTTACCTGGTATATGATTTTGGCAAGTTATTCAACTTTTGTGTTTTAATTTCCTCATCTGTAGAATGGAGATAATGATACTCCCACTTAGCTCACTGAACTTGACCTAAGTCAGCAAGGAATAAATAAGAACTGGCTGCGTGGCTGCCTAGCTGACGTATAGTACCAACACTCTACATACCTTACATCTCATCTACACAGCAAATCCAAGAGAAGGTATCTATACAATAGTGAGGGTGTTTCCAGACTAAATTAACTCCAGTGGATGCCTGAAAACGCAGATAGTACTGAACCTGAGACATACTATGTTTTTTCCTATACATACATACCTATGGTAAATGTATACATTAGGAGCAGTACAAAGTTAACGATAACTAATAATAGAACAATTATGACAATATGCCAGCATCACCACTCTTGCCGTTTGGGGCTATTACTAACTAGCTCCCTATCACATCTCTGTTCCCATCTCCCCATAATCTGGGCTCCTTGCACACAAGCACTGAGATACCATGACAGTCAATCTGATAACAGAGATGGCTCAGTGACTAACGGGGAGGGAGTGTATGTATATAGCATGAAGACATCGGTTAAAGGAAGGATTCGTGTCCCAAAAGGGACACTATTCAAAACAGCTCAGAATTTAAAATATATAAATTCATTTCCAGAATTTCCCATTTAATATTTTCAGACTGTAGTTGATTAGAGGTAACTGAAACCACAGGAAGCAAAACCACAAATATGAGGGGACTGTTGTAGTCCCATTTTACAGATAAGAAAACTGAAGCCAAGGACAAATAAGGCACATCCAGGACTCAGCTCCATGCCTGGCTGGCTCCAGAGGTCTTTCTACTCTCTGTGTGCCCCTAAACCTGTTCATACCCTCTCAGTTTAGCGTCAGATTTCAAAGTCACTAAAATACAAGGTATCCAGGGGTACATATTTGAATATTGCCTCTGTGGGCCTCAGTTTCTTAAAGGGGCCCTACATCTTTTTACTTGTCCAGTGAGCATGTGTGAGCTAGAAAAGCCCCCTTTTACTCTATATAGCAGAAGTCAAGTGGGCAGACTCCACCCAGAGAGGACGGGAGCTCAGCCTCTCTCGGAGCTGCATTGCCTTCTGGTTATCTCATGAACAAGTGGGGTGAGGTCCTAAAAACACTTCTTCAGTGCCTTAAATTGCCTATACCTTCGTGTAGCACCCAACCTCCCAATGAATGAACTAGTACCTATAAAGAGCATAGCATGGTGCCCAGCAGTGTGAGATCTTATAAGATCCTGGCCAAGTGTCCACCCCATCTAATGCAAGCAGAAAATGAGAGACAGCCAGTGCAGGCACATGTGCACATGTGTGTAAATTATGGACACATAAAGTGCTCATCTGAGAGGGCCAGGTGCTGGAAAAATGGGGCTCTAGGGCCTGGGCTTATGGGTAATCTCTGTATGGGAACGGTTTTATTACCCATGTGGGTGACCAAGTAGAAGAACAGAAGGTACAGATATGCTCAGAGGCAGGGCTTGGGCGTTGATCCTCTAGACAAACCCATGTCCTAATTCTACTTGAAACATGGCCACAGACAAAGGGTTCTATGTTTCTCTCCCTGGCGATGAAAGAAACCAGTAGGCTAAATACACTACAATATCAAAGAAGCCAATGCAGGACCAAAATACTTCTTCATCTTAACCCAATCACTGAGTGCCCATGGCCATCATATAATGGCTACAAAAACGAAATATTTATTTCAAGTCTCTGTCTTCAAGGATCTTTTGACTTAAAATGTCAAATTAGGTGGACTACCAGCCATCAGGGTGATATGCTTAAGACTTTGTTACTGGGTCAGAACTCATGGTAATAATGACTTAAGATGTGCCTTTTACTAGTCATTCAACAATAGTCTATCAACACCACTAATGCTACACTGCACTACACAAATAGTAACAACGACAATAATAATTGCAAGATAGTTACTGTTACCTGGATACTTTTACATGTGCCAAGTACCAACTCTAAGTATTTTACATGTTTTGACCCATGAAGCCCCATCAACATTGTGAGGCAAGTCTTTTATTATCCCATTTTACAGATGAAGACACTGAAGCCCAGAGAGATAGGCAACTTGCCCACAGGATAGGTTGAAAGTAGCAGCACGGGGATGCATGCTCATATTGGGCTTACGCCAAAGGCAAGCTCTTATAACCATTGCTATGTCTCTCTAGTTTGCTCCACTCTCTGGATCTCAGATTTTAGACCTGCAAAATTATGGGGTTATGTACCAGATAAAGTGATTTCTAAGGGAACACCTGGAACTTCAGCATTCCGGATTTTCAGACCATTCCCCAGTCTTCAGCGGGCAACAGGAAACACCAGCTCTTTCCAGGGACTCAGAGGCTGGTCCCAAGCATGAGAGTCTCCGTGAAGAACCTCAGATATTTTTCCCCTTCCCCTGCATAAAGAGCAATGGCTCAGGACCTAGAAATAGCTTCAGAGGCAGAGGTGGCCAAAGCTGTGTGAACCAAGAATGCTGTGAATTCCCTTAAGTCTATCTCTGCTCACTCTATCAAGTCATCAAAGTCTAGAGTGGAATCCCTTATCCAGAGAAGGAGGTTCAAATTCCTCAGCACACCATTCAGGCCTTTCTGGGGTCTAATCCCAGCCTGCCATGGTAGCCCACCATTCTCTCCTTCTTCCGTCTCCCAACAATTCTATCCTCTCTCTATCATATACCCTATGCACTCTGCATCCGGTTTTATTCTTCCTGAAAATAACCATAATGTCAGAAAACATCCACTTCCCAGCTCGTTGGTGCTCTGGCTCCCTGGGTATAGACTGCCAACACCCCTTTGCTCTGCCACCCTTAAATACCCTCCATTCTCCCACAGCACCTAGATTACTACAATGAGTGGGTGTTGCTCAGTTATTTTTTTCATTGTTATTAATGGCGTGCTTATTATAGTGAATGAAAGAAAAATAATGTCAACTTATTTATATAGGTATATGTGTATGTATGTATATTTAATAATCCCAATTTTGTAAAATAAATCCTTTTCTTAAAAGCCTGGAACAAATTCTCCGGGAAATTCTCTGGGTGACCCAAAGAACTAAAAGTAACCCAAAGAAAATGTCTGTCGGCATGATAAACGTGGCTCCATCCAACAGTTCGGAACACCCCAGGCCACAATTGCACCCCAGCAGAGACTGATGTAGGCACCAACCAATGCCAGCCCTTTCTCAATCACTTCCTGGGTCCAAGTTCAACTTCAGGCCAGTCTAGAACAAAGGAGGAAAGGGCCATATTCCCTGGGAGACGTGGTCACGCTCTGCTGAAAAACATAAGGCTTCATGGTGAAGACGGACACATCACTGTAATGAGCAGTTGCAAGGGCGCTTTCTGACTCCCTAAACAGGCCAAAATGTAATGTGGCAGCATAGCCTACTGTGGCTGAAATGGCTGGGCAGCTGCTGCATCGGGTGAAAGCAGAGAAAACAATGTTCTGTAATGTTTCTGCGGTAATAAGCTCTAGTCAAGCATGAGAAGTGGTTCCTGAGAAATGCACGGCAGATAGACAGGGCGGCGTGGACAACATGTTTGCTGGCTGGCTTGCAGGCTCACACTCATAAGTCTGCCTGCTCCTCCTGACCCACATACACACCAGATCAGAAAATCACCCAGGCTTCCTACTTAGAAGGCTTAACTCCTCTACCACTTCTCAAGAAATTCACATTTCAGGGTCCGTTCCTGGAATCACATTAGGTATTTTTGCTTATCCAGAAAGGTTAAAAACTCTCGTGACCCTCAAACCAGCTTCATTTTCCTCCTTAAGTTTTGAAAGCAAAACTCAAGAGACTCTCCCCAAAATGAATTATGCAGAAGATACAATAAGATGAGACTCTGCCTGCTGCTAAGGGACTCGCCTTAGAAAAATGTAATCAGATATTCATTTCCTGATATTAACAACCACTAAAAGGGAGCTCTGATTTCTGGAACAAATACCTTAAGAAGAAAGTTTAAACATATATATATTTTAATTGAATTTCTTCCCAGCCAGAATATAATTGACAGAATCCTATATCCACCATGATCCACAGGCTCTGTAACTCATAAGTCAGCTGATCTACCAGTAAGACTTTTCTAGGTTCTTAATCCTCTTATCAACCACTCAAGTTTCCAGGGAGACTCATTAGCAGAGCTGGCAAATGCTGTAGTCGGCATCGTTATCAACCACAAAACTTTTGAGCATCTGCTGTCTGTTTGTTTATTTGTTTGTTGTCTGTCTCATTGCAACTAGAATGTGAACTCAAGGAAGCAGATTTCGTCTGTAGTGTTCCCTACTGCAGCCCTGTACCTAGAACTCTGCCTGGCACTTTGGGATCTCCCAGTACATCTTCACTAACTGTGACTCTCTTGTGTACTGAGAAACTGGAGCCTAGGAATGCAAACTGGTCCTACCCTGCATAGTTTTTTAGTTTTCCGGTCGCTGAGTGGATACACACACATAAACACATATTTAAACAGAGAAACTTGCAAGAGTATATTCTAAGAGTCACATAGTTGGCACAGACGTTGGGGGCTAGGAAAGGGAGTGGGATTGGGCTACCAGGGTCCCCTTATTGTTCTCTCTTTTGCAAACCTCTCAGTGTCAATATAAGAGACTTAGAACAACTGAGAACTCTTCAAATGCTTAAATTTTATTGTTTGGGGAAAAAAATACATATGCCTTATCAGAAACCAGAGGGACCTGTCTCTCTTCCCCCACCAAACCAGACCCTAAGTCCTGCACACTCTATTCCTGAATCTTTCATGAACCCTGCCACCGGTGGAGTTAGACACAGTACACCTTTCTTCTGGCCTCCTCAGGGTCCCCATTCATCTGTGAGATGATTTCCTTCTCCCCTGAAGTTTTAGAGCACTGGTAGGGGGAACCTATTGTTGATATTTAAATAAAGTCAGTCACAAAATGGAAATAAAAAGCTTGCCTCCCAAATAGTTTGAGTTTTGTTGTTGTTGTTGTTTTTTTCCTGCAAAAGAAGGGAAAAGTAGCAGGTGCTGAAGAGGCATTTATTCAGGTGTTCCCTTTTCCACTCAATAAACACGTATTGAACAGCTATGCAGTGTCAAAGAGTGTGCTACCAGTTGAGGATCTACAGAGAACCAACAAGATGCAATCCTGTCTCAAAAAGTCTACAGCCTACGGAGGAATGCCAATAATAAATAAGAAACAAAAATACAGTGTGATTGACCATGCGTGGTGGCTCACTCCTGTAATCCCAGCATTTTGGGAGGCTGAAGTGAGTGCATCACCCGAGGTCAGGAGTTCAAGACCAGCCTGGCCAACATGGTGAAACTTCATCTCTACTGAAAATACAAAAAGTTCGCCTGGCGTGGTGGCATGTGCCTGTAATCCCAGCTACTCGGGAGGCTGAGGCAAGAGAATCGCTTGAACCCAGCAGGCAGAGGTTGCAGTGAGCTGTGATCACGCCACTGTACTCCAGTCTGGGTGACTGAGTGTAACTCCGTCTCAGCAAAAAAAGAGTGGGATTGTGACAAGATGTACTATAAGCAAAACATAGGGTGTTATAGCAGCAAATAGGGGAGAAGGAAATAATCTCACAGATGAATGGGGACCCTGAGGAGGCCAGAAGAAAGGTGTACTGTGTCTAACTCCATCACTGGCAGGGTTCACAAAAGATTCAGGAATAGAGTGTGCAGGACTTAGGGTCTGGTTTGGTGGGGGAAGAGAGACAGGTCCCTCTGGTTTCTGATAAGGCATATGTATTTTTCCCCAAACAATAAAGTTTAGGCATTTGAAGAGTTCTCAGTTGTTCTAAGTCTCTTATATTGAGAGGTTGGCAAAACCTTCCCTCAAAGCCCAGTTCTACCACCTAGAAGGCGTATGGTGCACTTCCTATTGATTTTGTTACTCAGAAAGTGGGAACGCTTTTTACCATCTTGCAGGACTGCCCTAAGGATTTGGCAGGATTTCATAGCTAGTGAGCTTAACAAAGCACATGGACACTGCAGACACTCAAACTTTTATAAATATTGTTACTAGAAAGGAAAGTCAGGACCCAAATTCAGATTTGCTTCCCACTACTTAGGAATAAATGAAACCAAGCTTGGGGTACATATGCCTGATCACTCTCTTTCTTCCCGGCTGCAGAAGTCCATCCTCCCCTCCTCTGTGCCAGATGGGCATTCCCTGTATAGTGCTCAGGGCTAGGCATTGGGGTGGGAGTTGGAGACCAAGATGTCTGACTTTAAGAAAATCCTGAGGCCGGGCACAGTGGCTCACGCCTGTAACCCCAGCACTTTGGAAGGCCGAGGCGGGCGGATTGTCTGAGCTCAGAAGTTCAAAACCAGCCTGAGCAACATGGCAAAACCTCGTCTCTACTAAAAATACAAAAAGTTAGCCGGGTGTGGTGGTGGGCACCTGTAATCCCAGCTACTCGGGAGGCTGAGGCAAGAGAATCGCTTGAACCTGGGAGGCAGAGGTTGCAGTGAGCAGAGATCATGTCACTGCACTCCAGCCTGGTGACAGAGCGAGACAGTCTAAAAAAATAAGAAAATCCCGAGAGCTTCCTCAATAGCCTTTCACCTATAGCAAGAGTAGCTAAGAAGCTCTAGACCATTCTATTAACAGGAGCCTCCGTTCTCCACAGGGCAAGGTATGCTTTGCTCACTGCCAGTGCAGGATGCCAAGGAGTGGCTCAAGAGGGACTTTGGGGTTGGTGACGGGAAGGGGATACCCTGTGTCATCTGCATCAACTTCCCCACCTCAAGCAACTCTTGGAAACATAAAATTGAAGTGAAAAGAAAATACTTGCTATGCTAATTCTTCAAATACTGATCCCTCCTGTTTCCTGGGAGAGTAATGGGTTAGAATCCATTCAAATGTCTGAGCGAAACCAAGAGAAACTGAGAGGCACTTTAGAACCCAGACTGGTCTTACAAAAGGTGCGGACCCCAAGCCACCCCAACCCCAATAGGGATGCCCTGGACCAGTGTCTGCCCTTTGCAGTGATTCTAATACTCAGCACAGTACCCAGCATGATAGCATAAGGGCGAGAGCTGGTAGATGAAAAAACAAACTAACCAATGAATGAATGAAGACAAGAAGGAAGGTAGGAAAGGAGTGAGCTGGGTTTTGGAACTGCCTTGCGTTGAATGACATTAACAGTGAACCCCAAGAACAGGCAAGTTTAAGATGGGTGTTACCCTGCCTCCTTATACTCCAGGCAGCAAAAGGGTACTACTGTGCAACTAACTCCTTCCTGTCCAGCCTCGTGGGGAAGCCAGCAGCCCACTGCAGCAGGGTCATTACACGAACAGTAGGGGATCTCCAAAGCCCCCAGACCGGATTTCATTTTGGAATGCATGCTATGGGTTTTTTTTTTTTTTTTTTTCTGCTGCTCTAGCAGCAGCAGTAGCAGCAGATTTACTCTCCTAATTATGTTTGGCTTTGGTTAAATTAGTTTGCATTCCCTGAGTACACACTGGTTGGGGGAGGGGGCGCAGGCAGCGCAAAGAGGTGGCCTGAGAAGATGCCAGGAGGTGGAGAGAATCTACTGGAAGAATGATGCGTACAGCAGAGCCATCAATCAGACACCAGGCAGATGCTGGAGAGCTACTCCACCGTGATCCACGGACCCAAGTGGGAGAGAGAAAGTGAGGTTCTGCCTAAAGTGTCTACTCATTCATTCATTTCCATGACAAATATTTATCAAAGGCCTACGATGAATCAGATGTTGAACTAGGAGATGGAGGAAAGTGCAGTGAACCAGACAAACAAGGTTCCCTAACCTCATGAACCTACATTCTAGAAGGAGAGTGAGAGAAGAAACAAAGAGAGAAGCTCAAACTCTGGATGCTCTGAAACCAATGTAACGAGTAAAGTGAACGGGACCATCTAGAGGAAGTTCATGATTCAGTTTTTCATTGGCAGTTGTAGCTGCAAACAATAATGAAAATAACACAACTATCATTTGTCCATTTACTCACTGCTTACTATGTTACAGACACTCACCAAATATTTCATTTAATCTTTCTCAAAACCCTACATGGCCGGGTGCAGTGGCTCATGCCTGTAATCCCAGCACTTGCAGAGGCCGAGGTGGGCGGATCACTTAAGGTCAGGAGCTTGAGACCAGCCTGGCCAATACGGTGAAACCCCATCTCTACTAAAAACTACAAAAAAATTAGCCGGGTATGGTGGCACATGCCTGTCATCCCAGCAGGAGAATCACTTGAACCTGGGAGGCGGAGGTTGCAGTTAGCAGAGATAGCGCCACTGCACTCCAGCCTGGGCGACACAGCGAAACTCCGCCTCAAAACAAAAACAAAAACAAACAAACCAACAAACAAAAAACCCTATGAGAGGAGTGTGGTTATCCCCATTCTATAGACAAGAAAGTCAAGGCTCAGAGAGTTTTAGTTATCTGCTCAAGGACACACAGCAGGTGACTTTTAATGCCATGTTGTCCCTGTATACCCTTTTGAAAGGTCTACAATTAATAACAGTAGCCAGTGATAAAAGCACCCACTAAATACCAGACACTGAGTGCTTATAGGAAGGAATTCTTTCCTGACAGCATTTACTAGTTGCATTTTACTAACCGAGACTCAGAGAGGCTGATGAGTTTAGCCAGCATGGCAAAACGCTTAAGAGGGGGAAGGCAGGATTCAAACTCAGGTCTGCATGCTCTCGAAGTTTTGTTTCTACCCCAGAACATAATATAGTAATGCACCATATAAGGACATTTCAGTCAACAACAGACTGCATATGTGACAGTGGTCCTATAAGGTTCTATCAAAGCAACTATAGAAACCTGATATATGGCACTAGAGATCAGCATTGCAGAATGAGTAGGGGAAATGATTGATATTCAGTAATAGTGTTGGAACATTTGGTTTTCCATTTGAAAAAATATATAAATAAAAATGCACATACCACCTAGGTTTGTGTACGTACACTCCATGATGTTTGCATAACAACAAGATTACCTAAGGATGCATTTTTCAGAAGGTATCCTTGTCGTTAAGCAATGCATGACTATACACAGCAGTCTGATGGAGCTTACATATTATTTCCTTGATAACTGGGATGAAAGTGTCAGATGTTTGAAAATCCTGGAGTTACAACATAGGAAATGTGAGTCCAGGGAGACTTCCAGTTTTTCTTCCAGGTAACCCAGAGTTAAGTTTAATGCTCTTGCAAAAAGTTACTTTCAGGTATGAACCAGAAAAAAAAAAAAAAAAAAAAAAAAAAAAATGCCTAAAACCTAAAGCAATGTGTGAAACTGTTAAATTGCAGTATCCTGAGCAGAGACATCAGTAGGCAATCTAGGACTTAGGCTGTGTGGATGAGAGCTATACATACGGGCACACCAGGCCCTTTCTTCACACCCTTTTGGCTCAGCAACTTCTCTTGTATAGGAAAGCCTAACTGCCTGGCTCAGAAAATCTATTTAAATAACCACTTGTCATTATCAGCTAGCGGGTTAGATTTCTCTACTGATGCCCAAGCTAACATCTCATACTCCTACAACAGTTAAGGGCACTTTAGGATTTCCATGACAAAACCTGTCTTTGTGTTTTAATGCTTTACTTAGTTTTCATATTTGTTGTGAACTCAAACCTAAATGGGGATTGTCAAATCAGGCTTAAAAAAAAAAAAAAAAAGAAAAAAAAAATGGCTGGGCAGGATGACTCATGCCTGTAATCCCAGCACTTTGAGAGGCGAAGGTGGGAGGATCACGAGATCAGGAGTTTGAGACCAACCTGGCCAACATGGTGAAACCCTGACTCTACTAAAAATATAAAAATTAGCTGGGCATGGTAGTGAGTGCCTGTAATCCCAGCTACTTGGTAGGCTGAGGCAGGAGCATTGCTTGAACCTGGGAGGTGGAGGTTGCAGTGAGCTGAGATCGTGCCACGGTACTCCAGCCCGGGCGACAGAGCAAGACTCCATCTCAGATGGAAAAAAAAGAAAGAAAGAAAGCCATTACAAATGGAAGCAGCTGCTTTTCATTTACAAACACTGTAATCTTCCCCAGGCCTTAGATACTTTTTTGACAACATCCAGATCAGAAACAATTTAATTTTGAAAGATAGCTAATCAGGTAATTTGCTGTAGTATCTCTCTTGTTTTTGATTTTGTAAAGGAGGCTGGGAGCCTTGCACGAAGAAACCAGCACTTTATTGAAGATTACGAATTGACCCTTCAGGTATCATAAAGTGTTTACCTATAATCTCCAGAAACAAGATAACTTCTTTACATTGATTTCAGCAACTTGAGCACTTCAGAGAGCTATGTGAAATGGTACCTATTTACATGGGGAAAGCCTGAAACTCCAAACATCTTTTTATTATGTGATACTTCCTGATGCCCTTAATGTTTTAAGTGACTTATATAGATAAATTCTCAATTTTGAAGGAGAGGGGTTGAACAGTCTCATAATCTTGATTTTTGCAATGTTTTATACTTCCAATACCCTAACATGTATACACTTGATGAGAAACAAAATGGGTGTGGATTTGAGAATTTCACATATTGTGAGATCATTAGTGTTAACCTAAGCTTTTTATCCACTACATTTTGTTGAACACTTACTTACTGTGTGATAGGAATATGAGCTCTCTATCCTTAGATTCACATTTCAGTCTGAACAACAGGGCAACTCATGAAATTTTACTTACTAAAGAGTTATATTCTTACTGTGTGCCAGACTGTGTTTAAAGTGTTTTACAAATATTTAATCCTCACGACAAGCCTATAAGATAGATACTGATTTGTCTCTTTAATTACCCGTGCTTTAAATTTGATCTGACTTCAGTCTCAGCCATGAGATTTTATTTCTCTCACCATGTAATTGCATCACACAGGATAGTTTTTAAAGACCTATTTCACCTTCTAATGTAGATGAAAGTGTCACGGAGTTGAAACCTGTTGCTGTCTGCTAAGTCCTCCCCTCCACAACCAATGATCTAATTGCTCCTTCTGAACAACTTCTCTTTCTTTTCGAAAAATGCATCATGATTATGGGGAGAGCACAGAGCCCAGAGACATTACCCTGCCAATCTGGCCAGATAAATGTGAAAAGCTGCCGTTCCTCCCAGTTATCCATGTCCCTGGCCTCTCCTCGGCTCCTCTCTGCAGTTAAACAGACCTTTTTGCTCAGTGACTTACAGGCAGGAATTATGAAAATTCTTACAGGAAGCTTTACCAAGAGGAAGGAGGAAGGAACATCATGATACATTTTATAAAGGCACATTTGAAAGTGTTTTCAGTATATTGTTGTAGAAATAAACATCAATTTGGGGGTTCAAATCCCAGCTCTGCTCCATTCTTGCTGTGTGATGTTGAGCAAGTTCAACAATCCCACCAATCCCTCTTCAAACCCAAAAGAAAAGGAGCAGGGGCCCAAAGAAATGGCCCCCCTTGATTGGAGTATATTGTACAGGATTTCAGGTTATATCAGTAGAGGTTGAAGGTGGCTATTTTCTTTGTACAGCTTAAATGTTTGATTTTCCAAATCAGGAAACTTCATTTCTAAGTGTGCTAAATAGAATCTACAGGCTTCCTTCAGCTGACAAAAGGCAAGCAGCTGAAAATTGGCATACGTGTTGCCTTTAATTCAAGCTTTTGTGCCCTTTTTTTCTGGTCCTTATGGTTTAGGAGATTACATGCAGCTCCTGACCCCCAGGGAGAGAACAGCATCAAAGCACCCTCTAACCAGGGCAGAATGAGGCTGGTGACCTGAATTTTCTGGCTTGTGTGGGTTTATGTCGAATTTCCAGTGTTCCTTCAGGTGGTATTTTGTGCTTAATTATACTCAAAGGTTTGGAGGGTTCCATAGGTGGAATTCCATCTGAAGCCCAAACCATCAAACCATCAGCTCCCAGGTTGCTATTTCAAGCTTCTTATTTTTAATCGTGCAGGTCTTTACCCAAGATGTGTTTTTTCTCATGTTAAAGGGTTTTTTTGTCTTTTAAGCAGCCATTTATGCATACAGAAAGCAGTGTTTTGTTCAGGAATAAAATCACCTGAATAAATCTAAATCTGTCATGTAAATATTTTACCAACTATTACTAAGGGCTTTGTAATGATTTCTCTTTGTAACCTCTCCTTGCAGTCTAAGTCCCTCATTGGGGTAGGAAATATAAAACCCAAAATGTTTTAGGAGCACAGCTGTATAGAACATCAATCTGAACCATGATGTGGTAAGAATCATATGCGAACATGAAAGTTAAGAGGGACCAGAATGTAATGAGACAGGTAGGCTCTATCCCCATTTTACAGATATTGAAACTGAGGCCTTGGAAAACTGCATGGGGGTATTAGTGCAATTAAAGCACGTATCTGGGACCTGCAGCTCCTTTCCTACCACTCTCAGTAATGTCTTAGATTTACCAGTTAAAAGTCATTAACCCATACTGCCTCTTTCAGTTAGTATTACATATCCAAAATCCAGTTGCATCCTTCCAGGGGAAGGGCCATGTCCAAAGGGGACAGCAGTGCTCTGTCTTATCAGAACAGGGCCTTCTTGGAACTTACTAATGACCTTAAAGCCCACAGCAAACAGCTCAAATATATGGGTTAGGCAGCTGTGGGGTTGACACCCTGGGGCAGAGCTGAGACGATTTGACTTACACCCCCTAAAATGCCAGGCTATATTCTATATCCTGAAGGTGACTTAGTTGACAGGAGGTGGAAGTCAGGGGTTATCTTGGCTAAGGGAACAGGTAGCTAAAAGAAACCATGTAATGAGGCCGGGCACGGTGGCTAACGCCTATAATCCCAGCACTTTGGGAGGCTGAGGCGGGCGGATCACGAGGTCGGGAGATCGAGACCATCCTGGCTAACACGGTGAAACCCCATCTCTACTAAAAATACAAAAAATTAGCCGGGTGTGGTGGTGGACAACTGTAGTCTCAGCTACTTGGGAGGCTGAGGCAGAAGAATGCCGTGAACCCAGGAGGCAGAGCTTGCAGTGAGCAGAGATTGCACCACTGCACTCCAGCCTGGGTGACAGAGCGAGACTCTGTCTCAAAAAAAAAAAGAAAAAGAAAAAAGAAACCATGCAATGATATTAGGATGACTACCTCAAGATGACTGCAGCTCCTCCTAAGCTATCACTGTACCTTCAATCTGTGCAACAGATCTCTATGAAAAATGCACATCTCGTCTTCTTATACCTTCCCTGTCCTTGCTTTCATGATGCAGGCCAAGGGTTCTGAGTTCCAAAGTGGATGACCTGGGTCGGAGCCCTGGCTTGTTATTGAGCTATGTGACTTTGGGTCTGTTACTCATCTTCTCTGTGCCTCAATTTCTTCATTTTTCAAATGTAAATAATAGAAATATTTATCCCATGGGGTTAATAGCATCAGTAATGAATTGATACATTTAAAGAGCATAAAACACTAAGTATTCAATGGCGTTACCTATTATTAGGTTGACCCTTATGAATACTCAACCATTTGTTGTTTACATAAATGACAATTTTGGATGGGGTTCAAACTATTATTAAAGTTCTCAGCCTTACCGGAGCTTCATCTTTTTGATTTAACTTAAGCATCACCTGCTCCTGGAAGCCTTTCCTGATGTTCAGTCTGAATTCATTCCCACATACAATCATGTGTTCACTTACTCAGCCTGACAGTATTGAGCACTCATGGCCACGTGCCAGGCAGTGGAAATTAAAACAGCAAGCGAAAATCCAGACGGGAAAGACAACCAAGTAAAAGACAATCAATAGAATCAGTGCCTCTCTAGGCCAGTAGAGGGCGCTAGCGGGAGACATGCTTGAAAATAGGATCTCGATGGAGAGCCTGAGATGAGGACAGGGAACTCTTCCCGGAGGACATAACCTTTACCCAAGACCTGCAGAAAGGGTGGAATTGGTCAGAGGAAGAGGAGAAAATTCTTCCAGAAATACCTGGACCTTGCTGTGAAGAGAGAGCCTGGGGAAGAGAAACATGTCGGATGTCGCTGCAGAGAGGGCGCCTGTGGTGGAGAGGGCAGTTAAAGAGTCCATATTACAGAGACCCAATCATAAAAGGCCTTGTAAGTCACCAAAAGAAATGTGGGCACAATCTAAGGATGCGCTCACTGCCAGGGACGTGCAAGTACAAGGTTGCACCTGAGCGAGCGCTTCCTAACATTTGTCCTGAGGTGTCTTGCTGGTCTCCCTCTAGTCCTAGCCCTGCTGGACTTTATCTTGAGGTCAACAGGAAACCCTTGAAGGGTTTCGAAAGGAGAGAGATACTTTCTTAACAGCGTTTGAGGTGGTTCACTCTAGTTCACCTTGGATGATGTACCAGAGAGAGGCAAGGGTAAGGCAGAAAGACAGGCTGTTATTCAGGCATGAATAATACCATGAATGGAGGCCTTTATCTCCAGCAAATCACTCATGACATTGATCTGTAATTTGTTTACTTTTCACTAGACTCTGAATCCCTTGAGAATGAGGACTCAGGGGTCTCTCCCACCACCCTAACCTGGAGGACCGGTACATAATAAATACTCGCTAAACGGTACCTATTATTATTGTAGCTACTGTTATTAATACTTTCTATTGTTAAAATTAAGATAGACAAATGCTATTGCTATAGTGCCACTTAGCAAATTGGATCCCATGGAATATTAACCTTTTCAGGTGTGTCAAGCAATGTTTGGGGTATTGAGAGGGAAGGAGGTCCCTGAAGTCAAAGAAATTTTGGAAACACTTGCTTATAAACATTAAATGAGCCGGGCACGGTGGTTCATGCCTATAATCCCAGCACTCTGGGAGGTTGAGGTGGGCAGATCTCTTGAGGTGGGAGTTTGAGACCAGCCTGTGCAACATGGTGAAATCCTATCTCTAAAAAAAATAAAAAATTAGCTGTCGTGGTGGCGTTGTGTGGTCCTAGCTACTGGGGAGGTTAAGGTGGGAGGATTGCTTGGGCCCAGGAGATGAAGGTTGCAGTGAGCCAAGATCGTGCCACTGCACTCCAGCCTGGGAAACAAAGTGAGCCCTCTGTCTCAAACAAAATAAAACAAAACATTAAATGGCATTAGTATACACACATATATTTCTAAACTCTCACTGCTGAGAGAGTCTGAAAGCAACAACACCTCAGGAGCAATGAGTGACCAAAAGTGGAACAATTTGAATGACAAGATGATCAACATAGTACTGGATTCTAACTCAATGTACAATACAGACGTCCACGAATCCATGCTGATATACACACATGGTTGAATAAATAAATGGAAGAGATGAGACAAATTTCCCATGCAGAAGAACCACAAGTGATTTATGTAGACACCCCCCTTGCAAGGAGATGGAGCCTCCCTACCCCTTAAGCTTGGTCTTGGGCTTACTGACTTCCTTCCAAAAAGTATGGTAAGGAAAGAAGGAAAAAGAGTAATCGTGTGGTGGAGAATCCTGACGAATACTATGTCAGCAAGTGATCAAGCTTAACATCGTCACTAATAAGCCATGTTGGTAACATGTGCCTTTCATAGGATGTGATGAGAATGGCACTGTACTTTGGTAGTCTTCATCCCCAAAACCCATCACCCCTGTCTAATCATGAAAAGAACAGCAGACACACCCAAATGGAGGGGCATTCTGCCAAATACCTGACCAGCACTTCTTAAAACATTCATGGTTAACAAACATAAGAAAAGTCTGAGAAATTGTTCTAAGCAAAAAGACCCTATAGAGACATCATGACCAAATGCAACATGGTATTCTGCAGGGAAACCTGAAAACATTAGGTAAAAACTGAAGAAATCTGAATAAAGGGTGGAGTTTAGCAGATAATAAGTGGTTCCTTGGTATATGCAGAGAATTGGTTTCAGGACCCCTGCATAGACGAAAATCCTCAAGTCCTGCAGTCAACCCTGAGGAACCACATAGACAAAAAGGTCAGCCCGCCCTGTATGAGGGCTTTTCGTCTCCCACATGCTGTATTTTTGATCTGCCTTTGGCTGACAAAAATGCAGGTATAAGTAAACCCATGCAGTTCAAACCCATTGTTCAAGGGTCAACTGTAATGTATTAATATTGGTTCATCAGTTTTGACAAACCTATCATACTAACGTAAGATCTTGACAGCTGGGGAAAATGGACACAGAGGACATGAGAATTCTCTCTACTGTCATTACAATTCTTATGTAAATCTAAAAGTATTCTAAAGTAAAAAGTCTACTTTAAAAAATAAATGATGTCTACTATCTGACTTCTCAAATACTTTAATATGTTGAGACATTTTGAGTATTCCCAAATTAGTATGACTAAAGAACTGAATAGTTGTTACATTCTCTTGAGTCCTAGTGTTCTCTAGAATAGTTAGGAATAATAATAATAATAGCTAACATTTATTAGAGAGGCTCTGAGCTTCATGGTTAATAACTTTATCCCATGAGCCAGACTGCCTGCTCACCTATGACCATCACCACTTAAGAGCTGTATAATCTAGGCTGGGCACGGTGGCTCATCCCTGTAATCCCAGCACTTCGGGAGGCTGAAGTAGGTGGATCACAAGGTCAGGAGGTCGAGACCAGCCTGGCCAACATGGTGAAACCCTGTCTCTACTAAAAATACAAAAATTAGCCGGGCATGGTGGCATGCACCTGTAGTCCCAGCTACTTGGGAGGCTGAGGCAGGAGAATCGCTTGAACCCGGAAGGCAGAGGTTGCAGTGAGCTGAGATTGTGCCACTGCACTCCATCCTGGGTGACAGAGCAAGACTCTGTCTCAGGGGGAAAAAAAAAAAAAAGCTGCAGAATCTTAGGCAAATTATTTTATTTAATTGTGCTTTGGTTTCCTTAGCTGAAAAACGGGATTAATGATGCTACTTAGTTTACAGGGTTATTGTGAGAATTCAATGTGCTTATATAAATGAATATTCCTCAATCTATATGACCCTCATAATGACTTTTTGACGTCTTTCCACGTGTCCTTTCTCTGCATTGTGAATATTATTATATGAAGTAGTTCCCAGCTGTCATGTTATAGGGAAGGAAGAGAGTTCAAGTAACTTGCTCCAGGTCACACAACTGGATAGCTATGGGATCAAGTCCATCTCGGAGAAAGCCTAAAGCTGAGGACATGACTTAGGATCTTGGAAAGAAGCAATAGGACCCTGAGAATCCAGGAGAGAGAAGAATTTCCATTCTTCCAAGAAATAGGAGAAAAAATAAATACATGGAAACACACCAAGAAAATTCATTGTGATCTACTTTGTAATTTGATAAGCACTTTCCTCATTAGTAATTGCCACCTCCCAGGAAGTCTTGGTATACAGGCCACCTGTGCTAAAGCTGTAAATGCCGCCCACCTCCCTCTGCCCACACACATCTCCTAAAGGCCAGTAAACCGGTGGATGTTTCTCTACTTGGTCTTCTCTGTAAGAACAGAATTTGCCCCTGAAATGTTCAGTTCGTCTCCCTACAATATGGAAGACTTGCTACAACTTTTCTTCCTTTGGCTCTGGCCTGGAAAGCTGGACTCTGTAATTTTCAGTCACCTCATATCAAGTGACAGAGATTCAGCAGTGCTTATTCAGCATGACTGGGGTTTTCACCTGTCAGCCATCTACACAGTTAAGAAAAAAAAAAACATGCAAACCTCTCCAATGTGAATGATGCAATCCTATAAAAGTCTGGAGGAACCAGAAGGAAGTTTTCCCAACTCACAATGTGCTGTGAATCCCTAAACACTGAACATGGTGCCTAAAGCACCTACTGGCCTCAAACAGACACATAGTAGGTAACCCACTTAGAGATGGAACTATTTTCTAGGGCCAGAGGAGTCACTCATGGGATATAAGCCCCATGCTCAGTTTCCTCTGCCAGTAACAAATACTTGTCAGACCCTATCACCTGCGAACATTGAATAGGAAGAAGAATCTAAGAGAAGGAAAGGATTATCTCCACTGGCTCTTGCCCTGTCCTTTCCTTTCCTTCAGGAACTTAGGTTCCTGCCAACCTGTAATCTCTGCCCCAGTTTGGTATTGAACTTGATTTCTCCCTTCACATCTATAGAGGATTTATGATTGAACAACAACAAAGGCAAAAGCATGGGAAGTACAGTCTCAGGGTTCCTGAGTCCTCTCGAATTGACCTTTACGGATTCTTGTAATACACAGCTACACCTTTTGCTTAACACATGGCATATAGTTAGGGCTTACCAGATAAAATACAGGATGCTCAGTTAAGTTGGAATTTCAGAAAAAAAGTATAATACTTTTCCAGTATAAGTATGTCCGATGCAATATTTTTGACATACTAAAACAAGTATTTGATATTTATCTGAAATTCCAATTTCCCCAGGCATCTCTTGTTTTTATTTGGGAAACCTGGCAACCCTACATATCGTGTAAGTTATTTTTTCAACACGTTGCTTTGTTCAAATGGTGTTTTACACCAAGGCCGAGTATATGAGTAGATAAAAAGGAAAAGACTGAGATCCAGGACGGGAAAGCTCAAACAAGAGTGGCAGAGCCGGGAAACAAATATAGATTTCCAGAACCCAAAACACATATTTCTTTACCTTACTGTCAGGAAAAAAATGTGAAAAGCTTTTGAAATGGGAAAAAAAGATTCAAGGGTGTCCTGTCCATCTGGGTTATCTCCACCATATATTGTCTTTGAGCTGTTCAGCAACTCTATAAAACTGATAATAATGTAAATAATTCTTGTGTGTAGACATGCGTTATTTGTATGGAGTTGATCATTGTCCTGTGAACAGACCAGTCTCTGCATCTGTTTATAAACCTATTTCACCATTCTTTTAGTGCATATAAACTTGGGGTCCTTTGAATTCTCCTTTCAATTGCTTGTAACATCTTACCAGTTCCTTCATTAGTTACTCGGTTAAAAAATCTTTGACATGTGCTCATTTTAGAAGATTTGTTAATTTACCTTTTATAAACAATTATCCCTTGACAGTTTGTCATTCTTCTCTGCACAGTGACCCTGAAAGGAAGTCAAAGATGAAGATTGTGCCTAAGTAGTTGTGGTTGATAGGGAGTCATGAAAAAAAATGAACTGGATAGAGAGGAACAGAAGGCGTTTCTAAAACATAAATCTGATCTTCTCACTCCCTGTGGGACACTGTCCTCATACTTTGGATGCATGACCCTGAGGATGAAGTCAAAGTTCCCCATCTAGGGTTGGCAAACTTGCCTTGGGCAGTGCTGTTTTTCCACCCAGGTCTTTGCACATTTCAGGAATTTTCCCACCCCCTCTGCCTGGGGCTCCGTCCAACCCCTCTTCAATTCTGTTTGGTTTAGACAGAAGCCCATCCCGTAAGCTCTTAGGCCCCTGGGCTTCATGAACCACAGCACTTTTCTCATTGTGTTGCAATTATTGTTTAATTGTCTGTAGCCTGCATTAGACTGCACTTTGTTAGGGCAGGGATCGAAGAAATTTGCTTTAGTTTATTTACTTATGCATTTCCACCTCCATCAGAGGGTGTGGTACACAGTGAGACTCGAAAAAACTTGCTGAATGAATAAATGAAACTGGAAGTATAATAGGACCACTTACATGCAGAGGAGAAGGAAATTGAAGGGAAAAGAAATACAGGAGAGAGGGAAAGCAGACTCATACTATCGATATTTTCTTAGGAAAACACTTTGGGGAACAAGTCACTAAGTCACCCATCTCCCCGAAGTACTGATTCACTATCATCCAATGATTTTCTTTCATTTAACCACACAGACCTAATGATTAGATTATTCAAGAGTGCAGCATAATAATGTTCATCACTCTTCCTATGAAATCGAATTATAAAATTGGACACATCTACCAAAAATTTCAGTGTTTTATAGTCTTTCCAAAAATAATAGACTATCTTTATTTAAAAGGAAGAAAGAATAAATATATGCTTCAACCCCACCCACCCACACCTGGAGAAAAGCCAATGAGTTTGGAAAGGAGCTTTCAGGAAAGAGGCAAACTGGTGAATCATTTTTTAATGGACTGTCCCATCTCTACCTTTAGTTATCATTTGAAAGCGCCCATGGAATTCCAGGATCCTCTAACTCCTGAGGATTCCCCAAAGGAAAACCTGAGTTTTAGTTCTCTTTCCAAAGTGTGCTTACTCTGGAGGCTGTGGTTTCCATTTGTCAAAGTATTCACTTGATAGCCTTGCACAGGTGAATTAGCCAAATGGTTTGCAGGGAAGATCTCCACGTGTCAGTAAGCATTAGCCTCACCCATCCCCATCGCCAACCTGCCCCATCTCCATGGTGAGTGCAGGCCCATCCTCTTTGTGGTGAAAGTGAACTGAGACAAATGACTTTGCAGGCTCCATCCCTCCTAGACCTTTCTAACAAGACCCACCCCGCCTCAGGGGCAGCAGTCACTACTGAACGTCTATTGCTCCTTTGTTGTTCAACAGCTATTATTTCCTTTCCCTGTTCCTCATATGAATGAACAAAATCTGCCAGCAAATGTAATCCCAGAAAAAGAGGCCAAAAACACAGGCTGGAGTGAGGATGTGTGTGTGCTCCTTCCTGGGGAAGAGCTCCTATGGATGGGGCTGGGGCCCATGTCCCATCAGAACATCTTGCCAGAGGGCTGCATCTCATTGCTGACTCTCATGTTCACCTTTCAGGAAACGAGTTAGGCCTGTTTGAAGACACACAAAAGGGATTAAAAGAAACACTAGAAGAGAACCAGAGCTAAATGCTAAGTGCTTTATGTGGATTCTCTTACTTACTCCTCCACAGGCCTATGTGGCTGATATGGTTTGGCTGTGTCCCCACCCAAATCTAATCTTGAATCGTAGCTCCCATAATTCCCACGTGTTGTGGGAGGGCCCCAGTGGGAGATAATTGAATCATGGGGGCCAATGGAACTGAGGCAGACTTGGGACGCCAACTGTGGAGTTTATGTGAGAGGCTCTAAGGGCTCGTATTAGCTCCTGCTGATCAGGATCATTAATTTCAGACCAAGGTTTTAAGAGAAAAATCCTCCAGGCTGGAAGAGTGTGAAATAGGCCCCACCCTTGTGTCCTTCCCTGAGATTCAAGCTGAACCTCAGGACACTCAGGGGGGCGTCATTGGAGCCAGAGACCCCTTGACCACTGTCTCTTGAGAGCGTTTTGTAACTGATGGCTTAGAAGAAAGGCTACAGAGTTGGCATCCTAGGGAGATTGTTTGATGCAGTAATATTCTCCTGTAAGGACCCTCCCTGTTGGACTACATTAAGGATAGCATAGCTTATTTGTGCATTGGGCAAATATCACTCAATTTAGATTCAGAACTCACAGACCCTAGTTTGTTGGTTTCTTTTACCGTTAACTTATCTCCTACCATTTTTTTTTCAGTTTAAAAGTCTTCAAGCCTATATCAAGTCATTGACTCAAATCACTGAAGTCATCAGTTTTTGGGGAATCAGATAGAAAACACTGATGCTGTTAAGAAATTAGAAGGATGCTGACTTCTTATGAGAGTTGCAACTTCATAAAAACTTTGTAGGAGTATTTGCTTGGGAATTGGAGAAAAACAAGTATAAATTTATATCATTTAAGAAAAATGGTCCAGAGTTCAATTTATAAAGGAAGACTTGACCACAGGGCAGAGTTTGTTCTTATTTTAAAATTAAATCAAAGCAGCACAAATTTTATTAAGCCTGTGCACTCACCAAATTGCTAACAATTGATGAGAAAAAAATGCATTTATTGCAGCTTCACATATGACCAACAATTTTCAACCATATATCATGAGAAATATAACAAAATGGAATACGAATTGGACTAGTGGGAAAAATCTGAGTTACAATTCTGTGCTTTATTTTTATTGTTGCTTAATCTTAATCTCAGTGTGTCTTGGTTTTCTCATCTGTACAATGGAAATAGTTGTACTTATTTTAGGTTTGTTCATAAGATGAAGAGAACAACTTAGCACAATGTCAAGCACCGAGGAATTCCTTAAGTAATGCTTATTGTTGTTATTTTACTTTTTAAAAATATATAACTTATATGGGACTGAAATAGCTTTCAAATCAGCCAGCTTTTAAGAATAATGGGCCTATAGGCTTTTACCTTTAAGATCTGTTGATGTTACTGAAAGAATCAGATTCCTGAAGCCCATAATTTTATTTCATCCCTTGATTGAGTACTCTTAGAATATAATCATTGATTGCATCCTGAAGAAAGTTTAGAGAAAGTTTTTTTAATTGATCCATGTGAATGTGTAAATTGAAATTTTTTTATTTAAGAGAGAGTCTCACTCTATGTCCCAGGCTGGAGTGCAGTGGCATGCACAATCATGACTCACTGCAACCTCAAACTCATGGGCTCAGCCTCCTAAGTAGCTGGGACTCCTGGCTAGATACATATTTTTATACAATTAGATTTTGTGTTTACATTACATATACACATATATATTAATACATAGAAAGAAAGAGGGGGTAAAACAGAGAAAAACACAGAAATAAACAAAATTTGGAAGGGCCTCTGCCTAGGGGCAAACGAGATGCCAAATGACAATTAAGGGGAAATTAACTCTTCTAAATTGTCCCCTGTATCTTACTGTTGACATAATTTTGTTTGATTTTAAATACATATATGCTACTTTATTGTGTTTGATTTGTGCAACACAGCAATGGTTGGTCTTCAATGAAGTTTTGTTCCCAAGAAAGAAAGGGTGACTCTAAAGCAGAATATAAAGCTCAAATGACTACACATGTCTTTCAGGCAATGCACAGACACAGCTAACCAAGAATAGCAGAGAGAAGCAACAGGAATTGGTGAGGACTGTGGCAAACTGGAGCTTTCAGTGGAAAAAGGGCAGCTTCTATTCAGCTTGAGGCAACTGTTGCCATTTGGGAGGAGAGCTAGGTATTTGCTAGGTTTAATTATTTATTATTTGCTGTTTTCTCATATTTTTTTCTTTTTGTTTTTGGTTAAAAGCTATAAAGTTGAATAAATGTCCCCTATGGCCACCATAACAAAGTGCAATAGACTGGGTAGTATTCTGCCTTAAGCAAAAGAAATTTATTTCTCATAGTTCTGGATGCTGGAAATCCAAAATTAGGGTGCCAGCATGGTTAGGTTCCAGTGAGGGCTCTCTTCCTGGCTTGTAGACATCCACCTTCTCTCTGTGTATTCATACGGCAGAGAGAGAGGAGGGAGAAGAGAAGGAGAGAGAGGGAAAGAGAGAGAGAGGAAGGGAAAGAGAGAGAGAGGGAGATGGAGAGAGAGAGAAGTGTAGAGAGAGCTCTGGCATCTCTTCTTCTAAAGAGACTAATTCTATCATGAAGGCCCCACTCCTGTGTTATCTAACCCTAATTACCTCCCAGAGGCCCCAAATTCAAGTACCATTCGCATTAGGGATTGGGACATCAACCTATGAATTTGGAAGGGATGAAAGCATTTGGTCCATAATGTGGACTTCAAATTTATTTATTTATTTATTTATTTATTTATTTATTTATTTATTTAGAGATGGAGTCTCACTCTGTCACCCAGGCTGGAGTGCAGTGGTGCGATCTCGGCTCACTGCAGGCTCCACCTTCTGGGTTCACGCCATTCTACTGCCTCAGCCTCCCCAGTAGCTGGGACTGCAGGCACCCGCCACCATGCCCGGCTAATTTTTCTTTATTTTTAGTAGAGATGGGGTTTCACCGTGTTAGCCAGGATGGTCTCGATCTCCCAACCTAATGGTCCACCCGCCTCAGCCTCCCAAAGTGCTGGGATTACAGGCATGAGCCACCGCGCCTGGCCCAACTTCAAATATTTTTAAATGCTGGGTAAGTCAACAAACTCATTTGTATATCAGCAAGTATTTATCTGGGCCAAAGTCGTTGGTTTATGAACAGATAAATTCTACCCAATAGGCTTCAACACATTTATCACTTTAAAATCACAGCACACACCTCCACTTTAGAAATGTTGTCAAATGCTTATTCAGGGGGTGTAGTGTCTCCTAGGGAGGAAGGGGTGGATAATAATGCACAGGCTCATGGCCCACTTTCTTGATTGGAGTAGAGAGAAAATCCAGGGTATGGTGAGACATGAGAGATGAGGTGAGGCTGCTGGGTACGAGGGAAGGCTTGAAGCCTGTGATCAATTTGATTCCAGCTGATTCAAGAGGCAATTGGGAACCACTACCTTGTTCTCAGGAGGGAAAATGCCAGGATAGCAATTACAGCGACAAAAGATGATTCCTCTGACTGCATGTAGAATCAACTAGAGTAGGAAAAACCTGCAGAGAGAAAAGGCAGGTAGAGCCTATTGCCTGACAGTATTCTCAGGACTGTGCCATGGGGAGAAATTATCCTGTGGCTTTGCACATGCTGATTTCTGGCATGAGAATTTTCTTCTCTCGGCTCTCAGGCATCTTCTCTTCTCTGATTGACAACAATAGGCTGTCCTGAAGTGTCACAGCCTCCATGAAGCTGTCAGGATGGTTATCACTGCTATCATTACCTTTACCAAACACTTACTATGTGATTGGTTTCATACGAAGATCTCTCATGTAATTCTCACCATATTTCCTCCCAGGGAAATGCAATTAGCATCTTCATGTGCTTGGATAGGAAACTGAGTAACAGTGAAGAAAAGTAAGTTTCCTAACATCTCCCAGGTACCAACTGATGGCCATGACTTGAACCCACATCTATCTGATTGCAGTTCCTGGGCAGCCAATTAATACTCTACCTTCTTTGACTCCGCACAGAGAGCACTGCATATACCTCTGTTCTAGCACTTACTGTGGATCTTGTAATTACCTGATTACACTGCTTTCTTTCCCCCATGAAACTCTGATTTTCTTAAGAATGAAGAGTGGGGTGTATCTTTCTTTGTGTTCTCCAGAGATCCAGCTCAGTCACTGGCTCATGGTGGGCACTCAGCACACAGCAGATGAATGTTACCAATAAATGCCCATGGGGTTGGTCTGAGTCCAGTGCACTGAAAGGGACAAATGGACACTGGCAATCAGTGAAGCTGGAGGTAGAAGGAGCCCTGTCATTAAGTGAGCAGGCAGTTGCAGAGGAGCTGCTCTGTGGGCAATTTTTTTCCACATATCTGAAAAACTACTTTTGCAGGAGTTCATTCAGGACTCAGAAAGGAAGGCCAAAATGTTTCTAATCTGAATCCCAGATCTTCAAAGTCATGGGACACCTTCAAGAATCTTCCCCAAATATTGGGATGTATGGCTGTTTAGTGTTGAGAGGAAATGTTGCATGGAACTTAGGAGTAAGCTCTGTGGACAGACTGCCTGGGTTGTATTCCCAGCTCCTCATCTTCCCAGCTGTGTCACTGAGGGCAAGCTACTTCACCTCTTCTTATTCTCATTTTCTCATCTACACAATAGTGCTAATAACACAGCCTATCTCAGCATTGTTTGGAAAATCGAGTGAGATAATACACAAAAAGTACTTAGAAAAATGCTATATACATGTTACTTATTATTAGTATTTTGCGTTTCCAATCTCCTTAATAGAAAAAGCCACAGTTTTGGAACCAAGAAAACTGATTTTTGGACCTGATCAGTCCCATCCTGGGACTACACTGACAAGTCCCTCTTACACGTGGTTGTGTCCCTGTTTCAAGTTATTGCCTCTGAAAGCCAATCCTAAGTTATATGTATAATTTCATTGCCATCTCATCTGGAGAATGGGTTGTAAATTCCTGCCTTGTATGCTTCACAGGGTTAGAACTGAATGTGATCATGACTTGAAAGATGTTAACAGCAATGATCTTATTGTAACTATTATTATATTCATAAGTAGACTATTTCAAGAGCCATATGGCCTTAATTAATCATGGATAATAACCAAAGTCATTCTTCTAACCAGGAATAATGCTGGAGGCTTAAAATAGCCTATAAACAAGGATGGAATACAATGAAAAACCTGTGTGTGTGAGAAACAGAACTGTATTTTCTGTAAGGCTGTGAAGCACGTTTTCACTCATTCTTTCCTTGTTTTACATGTCCCCTTTCTTCTTGCTCTCTTACTATTCCAGCCTTGCCTGGCATAAATTTCCCTGAGGAATAGTAGCTGTTGGTGAATCACAAAAGATCACTGGCTGCTTATAGCTAATGAGCTATTTCATTTGCTATACTGCAGAAAACCCACCAGATCTTTCACTCTGATTCTCATAGCCAAGTCAGTTGTGGAGAAACACAAGCCCTACCTGCCCTGGTGTACCCTTTAAACACTGTATATGGAGAAACTGTGATGGCTAAAAGATAAGACACAAAAGATCAACTTTCTCTACCCCTAAACCCAGTCTTGGTTTGCGTCTATCCTTCCAAATATTCATTCATTTTCTAGTCTTGGCATATGAGAAATTGTCAAAGATTTCTAAACAGGGCAAAAAACTAAAGAGTACTTAGGAAGTGTATCTCTTACCAATGGGGAATTTACCATCAGAATTTAAATATTTAAATAAGGAGAATAAGGAGAAGGTACAACAGGTGAAGGTAGGCTTTCCCCAAAGAATTTCTTTCTTTTCCCAATTTCGTGTGTCAAAGGAGCTTCTATGCTAGGAAAAAAAAAATGTATGAGAGAATATACACCTTTACACACTCAATATAGTGTGTAGAATCATTAAAACAGAAAAAAAAGAAAGAAAAAAAAAAAGGAAAGGAAAGCAGAAAACTCAATAATCTTATAGTGGACGTCTCTCTCAGATATGCCCCTCTGGAAAACTCTGGAATCTTTAATTACAGCAACATGCCAGGAGGAGCTTCTCGTTGTCTTTGGATCTCAAATGCAACTCTAGACAGAGCTCCCCAAGAGAGTGATAGATATGATTTTATTAGTTTCAGCAAGACACAGACATGGCTGTTCAGCAGAGACTTTCTTATAAGTCGGAAAGAAGGAAGATAGCAAAAATGCTCTGAGACAAATGGAGCTTCAGGCAGATTTTATTAATGACCAGTGGAGACTGGGGAGCCTGAAAGTTTAGTGCAGTTGACTCCTTTCAGGTTTTTGTGTGTTTGGGGGAATGTTTTAAAGAGAAAACATGAGATGATTATGAACCCTTTATCTTTCAGTATCCCTTAAAACTGCTTAACTGCTGCTGCTAACAGAACATTTAAGGAGAGACTTCAGACAGTTTTGATTTAGCAGCTTACTTTTCTACCAAAAGCTGAGGTCCATGGATGCCCAGAGAAATAAAGGTTATCATTTTATAGTGTGCTTACCAGAAACACTAGTGACAGAAAGAAAACCTGTCCAAGTTTGGCTAGTTTGGGACAGATGGACTGTTTTCTCCATTTGCTAGAAAACTTGGTGAAGTATCAGAACAGTGTGTTTTGCATACCTGTATTACAAGCATTAGTACAGCAGCATATAGCGGGTCCTGGTGTTTAATTATGGCTAGTTCTCCACCGAAAATCTGTGGTCCCCTCGCATGAATGGGATTGTCACTGAGAGGTAGCTGCCCCTCTAAAGGAACTATTCTGAAAGTCCCTTTAGAATTTTGTAGCCCTGTTTTAAGTTCTTACCAAAGGAATATAAGCCTAAGAGTTATATGTCATTTCTAGATCTGAATTTTTAAACATGGGCCTGTATCTCTACTCTCTTTTTCTACTTCCTCAGGCTGAAAGTCTAAGATCCCCTAAATCTTAGGAGATGGCAGAGCTACAGTTGGAAAGAGCCTGGGCCCCTGAATCATTATATAGAGGAAAATCACTCACTGTCCAGAAACAGCTACATTGACCAGATGCTACATAACAGATATTGACATTGTGAGGTTCGTTTGTTACAGCAGCTATCACTATCCTAATACATTACTTTTTTATTTAAGTTTCAATTGCGGGTATTTTTGCTTAACATAAATGTTTAATTAAGCTCATATAGTAAAAAGAAATGTAAAGCAAATCAGTTCAACAGACAGGTATAGAATGCCAATGCTAAAGGCTATCCAGGACTGAGGGTGAGAATCTGCTGGTATGGTCTTGACCTTCTCAAGATAGAGAAGAGTTAAAGACTGGGCAGATGCAGGCACAATTACTATACACTAAGACCTTTGACTCCACACTTCACTCTTGAAAGTGTATACAGTTATCACTATGTATCAGTGAATGGGTTTCTTTCCCTCATAGGATTTATAAAGATTCTTTGAGCAAAGGACTTTAATCAATGTCAGTGCTTCTAGGCATACATTGGCTACAAGTTTTATACCTAAACCATGTTGGTTCCCTTGCTTTGGGAAAATGATCTTAAACTTCTGCTGGCCTGTCCAAAAAAAAAAAAAGGAACTACATGGGAATAGCTGATAAACTGGTATTGATTTTCACAGATCATCCTTGTCAAAAGGATTTATTGATGTGGCAATGTGTGTTGTCAAGAGGATCATAGCAGGATGGCTTTGAAGGATTTATAAGAAATCTACGGGCTTTAATACACTTGGTGGTAAATAACTAACAAGTACTGCACATATTGATTCTTTTCATGTGGTCAATGCAATCTTTAGCCCACTAATTGTCAGTATTGACAAACAGTTCATGATCTAAATGAGCAGCTGGACATCTGTTCTAAGTGGAATGCTTCCAAATGGCATTTTCCTTGCTGTTCTCAGCCTAATGTTCATGGAGCAGCCTTGCAGGTAATCAGCTCTAGGCAGAGAGAAATGTGCAGTAATTAATTCTTCCTTGCTGTCAAATGTTACTATAAAGGGAGAGGGGAGGGAGGAAGAGTTCAGTCATGGTACACAAGTCTGGTCCCCAGTTCCATGACACATGTTCAGCAGTATCTTTCAACATGACCCATCTCAAATGCATCTTCCTAAGAGAAACCCTCCAAAATCATCCTACCCACGGGGGTCCCCACAATCTCAAACTCTACCTCATTCCAGACACCTAATCACATATTATCTATGTTGAACTTTACTAATTTATCTGTTTATGTTTTTCTATTTTGTTATGGCTAAATCTTAGTTTTTCAATTGTATATGAGCTTCTTAAATTTGAGGGAAGATAAGGGTCGTGGTGATGGATCTATTTGAAAAGACAATGAAAAAGCTATTAATACTGTCCTTAGAAAGATGAACAGCTATTGAATCAGTAAAAGGTTTTCAGAGAGGTTCACAGAAGATCCAGGGGTTCTATGAACACCCCAAACAGGGAATTGAACTGAAGTTCAAATTCAAGGTTATGTATCTTATTTGAAAAGTTGATGAAAGCTATCAATACCACCCTTAGAGAGGCGAACAGCTATCAAATCAGAAAAAGGTTTTCAGGGAGGTTCACAGAAGATCCAGGGGGTCTATGAACACCCCAAACAGGAATTGAGCTGGGGTTCAAATCCCAATATTATTACCTTCCATTGACAGTGTAACCTCTCAGTCTTAAACTTTTCAGTCTACTCATTCTTAGTGTAAGAATAATCAGTTATAGCAACAGTCCCCAACCTTTTTGGCACCAGGGACCGGTTTCATGGAAGGCAATTTTTCCACAGACTGGTGGGCGGCAGTGTGTGGTTTCAGGGTGAAACTGTTCCACCTCAGATCATCAGACATTAGGTTCCCACAAGGAGCACACAACCTAGATTCCTCGCATGTGCAGTCTACAATAGCATTTGCGCTCCTGTGACAATCTAATGCCGGTATCAGTCTATGGCCCGGGAGTTGAGGACCCCTGAGTTACAACACAGGTTTGTTAAAAGGATCAAGTGAACTGATTCGTGGGATGTGCTTTGCACACTGTAGCTTCAGGATATCTGAGTTTATGTTTTCCTTCATTTTGCAAACACGTATTGAGCACTAATCAGGAATCACACATGGGCTCATTGCTATGTCCCATGGTTAATCCATCCAAAATACCAAGGAGATATCTCACTTAGCATATTTAGTTGATGCTTTCTGCCAGACTGATTAGGATTCTTACACTGGATAGAATAGCCTTTGAATTATTCTACTATATTGGTTTTAATCAAGTATTCACATATTGCTATGACTAAACTTGGACTAAACTCCAATTCTCTATGGTATACTCATTCAACTTGAAATAAACCTTTTAGGGAAAGGGCATTTACTAGACCTGATTTTCTAAAATGATCATTTAATCTGTTATTTCTGTGGAATTGTATTACATTGTAAATGTAGTTTATCTGACCCCAAATATATATCTGCTCCCCCTTAAACATATTAATTGAATTTAGTAGAATAACTATTTTGTTCCTATTACAATACAGACACACATGTCAACTTATCTCTATCTCTGCTGTGAAACATTACGTTCTCCATTGGGGAAGACTACTATAAAAATGCAGTTAGTAAATGCTGGTAAAAAGAGTGAAGCCAGGATATGCACATGTATATTTGATACTTGAAAGCGCTTTTTTAGACTTAGAAGACTGTGTACAGACAGAAGGACTATTATGTTGTTCTGGTTAACAACATTATCAGAGCTCATTTATAGGATTGTGGACATTTTTCCAAATATTTTTATCTATTATTTGTCTTCTAAGCCTTCAATCCTGCCCCATCAAATCTTTATCTTTATGTCGCTAATAGGGAAATTTACGTTTATCACAAATAAGATATCTTGCACTCTATTACCTGGATGAAGTCTTCTATCCGGTCTTTTATAATTTCTCACTGTATTTTCTGATAATTGAGGTTTAGCACATTGACATTAGCAAAGCATAGAGCTTCGGTGTCTGGAGACAATGACTGACACTCCATTGTCAGAGATGTAGCTTCTTAAGGAAGTGACATCCTGTCTGATCTTACAAATGTCTCCAATGTCCAATTATCACCAGCCATTTGGGTGAGTGACAAGATATCAAGGGGAAATTCTTTCTAGATCACTTTCTCTCTCCTTTCCTTTTTCTCTTAACACAGGAAGGGCTCATTATGATCTAAGAAACACAGACATTAATTCTGTAGTAGTAGTTAAAGTTTTAACATACGGTTGCTTGTTTTGTTCCCCCAAATTTGAATCTGATCAGGTTATCTGTCCACCAAGGGAGATACCACTCTTCTCTGACACAAGGTTTAATATCTTGCAGCCCTACAGCTCTGACCCTCAGGGAAAAACAAAAGCAAAAATGATAAATACTTGAGACTGGAATCAATGAAATTATATATATATATCTGTGTATTAAATATATGTGTGTCTGTGTCTGTGTGTGTGTGTGTGTCTGTGTGTGTGTATTTAAATTAGGAGAAAACAGAAAGGTTAACTACTCCAAAGTCTTTGGCTTTAGAAAATAAGTTGATTGTGAGCTAGGACTGGAAAGATTAATTAAAGGGAACAAGAATATAAAAATAGTGTGATATTTCATTATTATGAAAATGCACAACAATAATTGTATTCACCAGAAGCTTTCTTCCAAGGAACGCTAAATATTATGCCAACATTTCCTCATTAATCTTCTAAGATGGTGAAAAAACAAAAATTAACATTTAAATATTACCAATGGGACACAGAGCTAGAGAAAGATGTTGATGACAGACACTTTCGAGGCAAGCGTGCCTCAGTTTACTTTTTTTTTGAGACAGGGTCTTGCTCTGTCACCCAGGCTGGAGTGCAGTGGCACAATCTCAGCTCACTGGAACCTTTGCCTGCCAGGTTTAAACAATTCTCGTGCCTCAACCTCCCTAGTAGCTGGGACTACCATGCCTGGCTAATTTTTGAAATTTCAGTAGAGATGGGGTTTTGCCATGTTGGCCAGTCTGGTCTAGAACTCCTGGCATCAGGAGATCCACCTGCCTCAGCCTATCAAAGTGCTGGAATTACAGTTGTGAGCCGCTGTGCCCAGCCTCAGTTTACTCAATTTCTATGGTAAGACTATTCATAGCATTTAACTAACAATAGGGTTTTTGTGGGGATTAAGTGAGTAGTACATAGAAGTCTTCAATGAGAGCTCAATGCATAGTGAATACTCAGTAAATGTAAGACAATATTATTATTATTATTATTATTATCTTTCGAATACTTCATGCAAATGAGAGAAAGTCACCTTTATATTTTTTCTGGAGCTTCAACGCTCAAGAGAGGAGTCAGCCTCTCAATTCCATTCATCAAACACCTCCTGCACAAAAACCTGTACGAGTATTCTACATTTATATGACACTTTTCATTTACAAAACACTCTTAGATACATTATCTGCTACAGTCCCCCCAACTATCTGGTGAGGTAGAAAACTCAAAGTTATTAAGTTTAATAAGCAAGACAGTGAGGGGACCAGAGAAGATGACACACCCAAGCTCACCAGCAAGTTAGAGGCCAAAAGAAACTCAAAATCCATTTCATTAATTATGGAGTTCTTTCCATCTGCAATAGACATATCTGTTTGTTTTGTTGGTTTGGGTTTTGGAGGGTAAAGGGGCTACCCACGGAGGATACTGTTTTTCTAATAGCCCTGTGATTTTGCTTCCAGAAAATTACCTTTGCTTAGTGTGCACAGGCCAGGCTGGAAAATAAACCAAGCTACCCATGAAAGCTGAGGGAGTCCTGTGGCTACTCGTCTGTTCCAGGGCAGCCATGTGTCAATAGCAGAACCTAGATTCAGACAGCTGGATTCTCTCTCCTACGACTTTGAATCTTGAATAGCAGGACACAAGTTCAGAAGAAAAGAATGGTTTCCATGTAGAGATTGCAATTGGATAAAACCACGAAGTCATTTTTGCTGCTAAATCCTATCTGCTGGTTCCCAACTCCCCCAAGCCTGATTCCTCAGCCTCCCTGCCCATTATCTGAGCAACCCCTGTAATCCTCCAATAATTTATGTTCTGGCTTAAGTTAATAGGAGTCACATTCTGTTTTCTGCAACTTAAGAGCCCTAGCTGGTGCAACAACATAGTCAATGTGTCCATCAACAGAGATATTGAGAGCTTTTCAAGTGCTAGCTGCTGTGCTAGAAATTATGGGTTGGCATATGATCAGGATGAAAAAATTATAAGGACCTAAGAGAGTTTTTAAGGGGATATGATAAAGTGCTAAAATCAGGGGGTACAAAGTGATAAGCATCAGAAAACAGGCAGATCAGAGTTATTTGGAGAAACAACAAAAGCTTCCTACAGGAGAGACGTCATCTGGGTCCTGAAAATGGAGTGAAATTTGCAACCTATCTTTTTCAAACTTGCAGAAATTGGAAGAAAAAAACATTAGTGCTCCATTCAAAAGCAAAAGTATCTTCCTTCTAAGAAACAATGCCCAATTTATGGAGAAGAGCATTCGGGGAAACATAATTCTATGTATTCAGATCATTCAAATGCATTAATTTATTATTTGTTCACATCAACTCTGAAAATAATCACAGAGCAGGAGAGCATGAACTTTAATAAACATTTTTAATTGCAAGTCCAAGGCAAAGTATTGTGTTTTTCATTGCATTAATCAGGTTTGCCATTGGGAAGACAGTGTAAAATCCCTCTGGGTTTAGAACCAGGTTTTCCAGCTGAAAGCTATAATACTATGTCGATCACAATTTTAACCAGGCCAAATACTTCAGATGAAAAGTCTACCTCTAAACTATCCCTGAAACTAGTGACATTGTCAGGGTATGGTGAGGTGTGTGTGGAGGACATAGAAGAGCCTGTTTTAGTTGCTTCTCCTAGATCCAAAGTTTATACAATCCAAAAGATTTCACTGGAGTCTGAATTACCCCTGAGTTTCTGTTGAAGCTAGAGTAAATTCAAAACACTTCCATCTAAGGTTATGTGGTGTTTATTGAAATCTAGTACTCTTTCCAGTGAATCCTCTATTTTTCACAAGCACTGATTTTTAAGATCCTCTGACTACAGGACCTTTGAATAGGCAGTCGTCTGTTTTACAGCCTTTTCCACCTCTCCTCTTCCTACCTACAGAACCCACTCTTCAAGTCTCAAGACAAAGTCACTGAATTAGGGAAGAATCCCTTTAAGAAGCTCTCAGTACCAGATTCCAGTTACCCCTCTCATAGCTCCCCATGGTTTCTCCTCGTAAGGTGACAAAGTTGTGACTGTATGCTGACATGATTATTTTATTTATGATTGTTGCTCCGCTAAACTGTCAGCTCTGAAAGAACAGTGACATGTGGTCCTTCCATTGTATCATCTTCACTGAAAGGAAATAAATAAACAAATGAAGAGTTCTAATACGTTTGGCTTAAAATCCTATTACATCAGGCCAGGCACAGTGGCTCACGCCTATAATCCCAGCATTTTGGGAGGCCGAGGCAGGTGGATCATCTGAGGTCAGGAGTTCGAGACCAGCCTGGCCAACGTGGTGATGGGCACTTGTAATACCCTAGCTACTCGAAAGGCTGAGGCAGGAGAATCACTTGAACCCTGGAAGCGGAGACTGCAGTGAGCTGAGATTGCGTCATGGCACTCCAGCCTGGGTGACAGAGCAAGACTCTGTCTCCAAAAAATAAAAAATAAAAAATAATAAAAACCTATTACTTCCAAAGGCTATGCAAATGCTGTATGTGTGGATATCCATGGTATTAATACATATTACTTATCAATATATAAACACATAGCAATGCATTTCCCAAGTTCAAAAATGCCTTTGTCATGAATCACTTTTCTTCAATTATATCTTTATTTTTAGTTTTTATTTTCTTTCTTTCTTTCTTTCTTTCTTTCTTTCTTTCTTTCTTTCTTTCTTTCTTTCTTTCTTTCCTTTTCTTTTCTTTCTTTCTTTTTTTTTGAGATGGAGTTTTAATCTGTCACCCAGGCTAGAGTGCAATTACACGATCTTGCCTCACTGCAACCTCTGCCTCCAGGGTTCAAGCGATTCTCCCACCTCAGCCTCCCAAGTAGCTGAGACTACAGTTGCCTGCCACCACACCTGACTAATTTTTTTGTATTTTTAGTAGAGACAGGGTTTCACCATGTTTGCCAGCATGGTCAAACTCCTGACCTCAAGCGATTTGCCTTCCTTGGTTTCCCTAAGTGCTGGGATTACAGGTGTGAGCCACTACACCTGTCTTTAGTTCTTATTTTCTCTGACAACAGCTTCTAACTCATCCTGTTTTCTTTTTTGTCCTTCACAACAAGAAGGGCACAGCCAAATCTCATTCTCTTTCAGTCTTTTATTTCCTTTCTCTTTATATATATAGTCTCAATTTCCCATTTCTCTCCCTAGTTTTTCAAACTTTTTGTCTACCTATCCCTTGTGGTGCATACCATCCTAAGTAGAAACATTCACTCCCTCATCTGTATGTCGTCTGCACCCCGTACTTATATCTGTTCTTGCACCCCCCACCTGCATTATTTTTATTGGCTTCAGTGTTGCATGGCCAACAAGACTATGATGTCTTCATGGGGGAACAGGCCCTGTGAAGGAGTTGCTAGAAGTTGACATTTTTGAGCACAATACCAGACATGTAACGCACTCTTAGTAAATATTTGTTCAACTAAAATGTTTCAAAATCTATTTTTGTAAAGGATCGATATATCAGTGGCTCTAATTCCATATCTTGAACTTTACTACACTTAATCTTACGGTTTCATTTTCCCAGCTCGACTTCCTACTCTCTCCTGATAGAGAGATATAATTCCTGTTCTCCCCTGTCTTCCACATGATTTGATGTCACAAATATGATTAATGTGCTACTCAACCTCTTGTCCACCTCACTAATAACAATGTTAAAGAACAGTGGCCCTGCTACTAAATGCCACTCTGACAAATGTCCTGTCTCTTTGCCCTTTGTTTACAATTCTTTATCTCCTTTAAGCCCCATGGGGATATTCATTCCTAAGGCCAATTTGAATTAATTTTGCAAGTCAGATTTCAAGAGACCTGGAATGTAGAGCAAAGCCCTGTTCACAATACCACAGCAGTAAAACCTAATCCTCTGAGCTGTAATCTAAGTCAGTGTTCAAATATATATTTCTTTGTTCTAGAATAATAATAATTGCACAGTGTTTTCTATGTGCAAGGTCCTATTCTAAGTGCTTTTTGTGTACCAGTATTGCCTTTCTTTAATTCTAAAAGGTTACTTTAACCCTCAAAGTAATTGTATAAGGTGGGTGTAACCATTACCCCCATTTTAAAGATGAGGAAACTGAGGTATAAATCAATTAAGTATCCAGCCCATGGAGTCAATCAAGGTGAGTCTTGCTCCAGAATGTGTATCATGCCATACTGCCTCTAGGAAACTGCTTACTTGAAGTATTTGCACCAACTTGAGTGTTTCTGGTTATCTATTGTTGCATTAAAAAAATAAAAAATAAAAAAACTACCCCAAATTTTTGGTAGCCTAAAAAAAAATCATATTCCTAAATTTTATAATTAGGTGGATCAATGGGTTGGGTAGGCGATTCTCTACTCCACGTAGCATCAAATGGGTTTAAACTAGGTGACGTTCAGCCTGATGTGAAGAGGGTGGCTGGGCTGACCTAGACAGTCCTTGAAACTCTCCACAAGCCTGGCCCCTCAGTGGGGATAACTGGAAGGCTGGGCCTCTGCTGAACCTCTCTCTTTCTCTGTGTAGTCCCAGAATCTCCCCACATGGTTCCTTAGCAGGGTGGTTGCACGTCTCACAAGCCTCAGTACTCCAAGGGATCAAGGTGAAAGCTATCAGTCTACTTAAAGACTAGAGCTAGAGCTGGCACTGCGTCACTTCCACGGCCTGCAGCACATTCTTACCCAACACAGCCCCACTCCAGGCAGAATGCAAAGAGAGGGGAAACAGACCACATTCTCAATGGGAGAACTGTCAACAAATCTGTGATCATACTACTCTGCCACACCAGGTATTACAGAGAAAGTTAACGTTCTGGCAATTGAGTCAAAATACAATATTTTGTACTTTGTTGGTCATTTGTTGTGCTTTATTTTCCTTCATCGACTTCTTTTATAAGTAAAGTAGAAGAACAGGAGCCAGGAGTTACGCCAGGTATTTCATTCCTGTTGTCTCAATGACCACCTACCAGGGCTACAGCGAGGCTTGTTATGATGAGGGTTTAAATCCCTCTACAGAAAATGAGTACAATAAGGTTTAGAGAGGTTAGGGAGTCTACCCACTGAAGCACCTGGACTCAGCTCCAAGAACGATGTTGTATATTTTTTTCTCTTTGACTAAACTGTAGTTTCTTCTTATTGTACAGGACCGTTGATGGGGATAAAGACAGTATGTTAACTACCACACTCAATTTCAAGACAGGGTTACTTGAAACTAGTATGAGCAAGGGGGTGTTGCTATTCTCTCTGGATCTAGGTCTTCCAATATATAGAGTAAATGGTTTGGGCCAGATTAGTGTTTTCTGAACTGTGACTTGAAATCAGTGTATGAAGGCAAAGCCAACATTTTTTTTTTTTTTTTTTTTGAGACGGAGTCTCACTCTGTTACTCAGGCTGGAGTGCAGTGGCCAGATCTCAGCTCACTGCAAGCTCCGCCTCCTGGGTTTACGCCATTCTCCTGCCTCAGCCTCCCGAGTAGCTGGGACTACAGGTGCCCGCCACCTCGCCTGGCTAGTTTTTGTATTTTTTTTAGTAGAGACGGGGTTTCACCATGTTAGCCAGGATGGTCTCGATCTCCTGACCTCGTGATCCGCCTGTCTCAGCCTCCCAAAGTGCTGGGATTACAGGCTTGAGCCACCGCGCCCGGCCTAAGCCAACATTTTTTAAACAACGTTATAGAAAGTAAAGTATATCTCATGAAGAAAAAATGAGTACTGCTTGTGAATCTTTTGTTTCAGTTGTGGTTGCTTGTGTGTGTGTGTGTGTATGTGTGTGTGTGTGTGTATAGGTCTATGTCACACAAGTTCATTTCTTGCTATAGGTTATGGATAGAAAAGTTTGAAGGCCACTGGCTAGGTGACCTTTTATGATTCTTTCTAAATTAAAAGAAAGAATTATGAGAACATTCATAATTTCTACCATAATTTTGTATAAAACAGATGCTATATCTAACTCACTTTGAACAAGACCCTGAATAAAATGGCCATTGGTTATATTATACTTGATATATTTATCAGTTCATATTTTATTATTCAAACCCCAAAAACATTCAGTACTTTAGGTCAGATTTTGGTCAAAGAACAACACTCCCTGAACCTCATTTTCCTGCACTCAGGAAAAAAAAAAAAAGCAATTTCTGCACGGCAAATATTCCCAAGACCCAGGTCATGCATTTTGTATTCACTTCAAGCAGTATTTTTTTTAAATGAAATTGTACTCTCTCAAAAGCATTAGAACTATCCTTCCAATTTGAGATGTAACACAATTCAATTTTTGTTAAATATAATGATGTCTAGAAATTAACCCTCAAGGGAATATTTTAAAACACAAGTGTGAGCAATATCATACATTGCTAAATTACCTCAGAGGATACCATCTGCAAAATTAAAGCAGCGATCTAGGGATTCAAGTGTTAGAATTGGGGACTGAAGGAGGTGAACGAATCGGTTTCCTTTTGCACTGAAATTCCATGATTCAGCAGTTCTACAAATGTTGACAGGCACCTATTTGGAAGTATTAAAAGTCAACATAAATTGTGGATGACCTTGTTTCTCTGATCCTCTGGATTCTGTTGGTCAGAATGTGGGACCAAGTAATTTTTCTCCTCTCTAATCTAAAATAATGCAGACTCTTTCCTGTGTAGTCAGCCAACAAGCATGATATATTTTTTGCTCTAAGTGCAGAAGTACTTTGTACTGCAAAATATTAATTTCTGAAATTGTGAGAAATTGGCACTCAAGTAAATAGTTCATGAGGAATAAAGTTCAAATGGGCTTTTGGGGAAAATGTATGATATTGTTTACTCAAAAAATTTAGAAATGATGTGAACGAATATAGTCTTAGACTTTTAAATTTTTTTCCGATTTCAATTTTGCATGATAATACGTTTATGGCGGGGGGGGTAGTTTAGTATTTTAAAAGCACTTTTTATTATTCATTTATTCAAAAATATTTATCGGGTATCTACTCTCTGTTGGACATTGCTCACTGCTCTTATTATTGGTGAACAAGACCAGGTTCCCTGGAGTTTACAGCTTAGCTGATGGGGAAGACAAGGGAGGAAAAAGAAAACAAAGGAACGCAATCCCTGCAGATTGTGATAAGTGTTATAGAGGGGGAAAAACCGTCAATGATGACTTCAGCAGTGCAGGTCAAGGGAATATCTAAGGAAGTGACATTTGGGCTGAGATCTGAATGGCAGGAAGGAGTCAGCCCCATACCAGGCAGAGCTTTCCTGGCAGTGAACTTGCTAGGGCAGAGGCTGCAGAGGAAATATGCCTGTATGTTCTCTGTAAAGAAGCTCATGTATACCACACTTTCTCTTCATGTGAATATGCTGCATTTAAACAGCTTGTTCTTCATGCTTTTAATTCTAATCCCTTTTGTTCCAAATTTTGAGAGAAAAATAAGAGAGAACAGCAGGAAAATATAATAAAATTTTTCTGCACAGCACATACTTAAAATAGTCTGACAATTTTTTAATCTTATTTTTAAAATCACTTTAGGACAAAGATCAGAATGATAATATTTAATGGTATAAGGGATGTTCCCCGACCCCCCACAAGCCTAATTTCTCTAAATGGCAAATTCCCATTGGCAATGGCCTTATTACATACTAAATATTTACCATTTTTTAAACTTTTATTATGAGTAGATAATTTTAAATGGATTGACCACTCATCAATTGCTTTATAGCTATAAAAGAAAAATATTCATTATGTTTTCAAAGTAGAGAATGTGCAAAGTTGGAGCTAATTTTCTCCAAAATATTTTATCCATTTGGCACCTTCTTCCATGTTAAATTGTTCTGCCTCCTTGCTCCATCATCACTCCCACTCAATCTAAGAACAGGGAAGGTTGGGAAGCAATTAACATAAAGGAAGCATTGAATTAGCTGTCCTGAGAGTTTCAGTGCAATGTTTTGGTATCAAGAGTGCTATTTTTCGCGGGGCGCGGTGGCTCAAGCCTGTAATCCCAGCACTTTAGGAGGCCGAGACGGGCAGATCACGAGGTCAGGAGATCGAGACCATCCTGGCTAACACGGTGAAACCCCATCTCTACTAAAAAATACAAAAAAGTAGCCGGGCGACGTGGCAGGCGCCTGTCGTCCCAGCTACTCAGGAGGCTGAGGCAGGAGAATGGCGTAAACCCAGGAGGCAGAGCTTGCAGTGAGCTCAGATCCAGCCACTGCACTCCAGCCTGGGCGGCAGAGCGAGACTCCGTCTCAAAAAAAAAAAAAAGTGCTATTTTCTTTTGTTTTCAAAAGGTTGAAAAGAGCTCATAGCTTCTTAAGCCACTGGCCTTCTACATGGAATATCTTAATTTTATTCTTAGTACCTAAAAATGGAGACCATTCCAAAATAAAAGCAAAAAAAAAAAAAAAAAAAAATCGGGAATTTATAAGGTAAAGTCACTGGACAAATCGCCCAGGTTCTCTAAGCCTCATTTTCTACGGTGAAACTAGTGGCCTCTATGATTAAATAACGGAACATGAGAGCTGGAAGGAAGGACTCCTGGAACCCATCTCGGTTCAGAGGTTTTGAACAGTTTTCTTTTTCTGGAATGTTCACACTCACTTTTTTCGCCTAACAAACTTCTCAAGAGCTTTCAATTGAGCAGGCTTAGCCCCACAGAGACCCAGACTCAAATCTTAGCTCTGCTACTTAGTAGTTTATTACCTCAAGGCCTCATTTGTAAAATGGACATTAAAAGAAGGCTTACTAGCATTGTTAAAAAAAAAAAGTTGACTGAGACAATTCATGTACACCTGCCTATGTACAGCTTAGCTGCTATCTGTGTCTAGGGTCTGCCACCATGAATATTAACTATTATTTTTATAGCAGATATTCTTTTATCTGATATTAAATGGCCTCATAGTTGGTAGGTTAATAGAACATTGGTTAAAGCAGAGGGAGCATGGCTAATGGCCATAAGCTTAGGGTACCAACAATATGTTTTACAGAGGAAAGAAAGCATGTCAGCTAACCTAGAGAGTACGTCAAGTGGAGGATGTCTTCAAGGGCGTCCATGGAATGTTTTTAGGTCTGAGTTTAAATATTTCCTCTCAGGGGTCTGGCCTTCCCATACTCTCTACATAATCTTAGTTTTCACTGTCATGTGCTCTTGTATTATTATTATTATTATTATTATTATTATTATTACATTTACTGATCGATTTATTTTTGAGACAGAGTCTTGCTCTGTTGCCCTGGCTGGAGTGCTGCAGTGGCACAATCTCGGCTCACTGCAACCTCTGCCTCCTGGGTTCAAGCGATTCTCATGCCTCAGCCTCCCAAGTAGCTGGGATTCCAAGCACGTGTCACCACGCCAGGCTAATTTTTTTTATTTTTAGCAGACACGGGGTTTCACCATGTTGGCTAGGCTGGTCTTGAACTCCTCACCTCAAGTGATCCACCTGCCTCAGCCTCCCAAAGCGCTGAGATTACAGGCGTGAGTCACCATGCCCGGCCATGTGCTCTTGTATTAAAAACCAGTATTTACTGAGCACATACTATGTGCCAGGAGATATTCTACATATCCCATGTCTATTAGTGTACTTAATACTTGCAGGAGCCCAATTAAACAGATGTTGGTGTTTCCCTCAAGTTCACATAGCTGGTCAAATCAGTGAGGGTTGCGACCCTAGATAAGCTCGCTGCAGAGTCAGTGAAGAGAAGCACTCCACAGCCTTGCTAACTCATCGTGTCCCGCACTCCTCCTGCCAGGATTCACAGCACACTTGATATAAACACAATTTGTCTGTCTTCCTGGGCAGCTGAGCTCCACGAGGTAAGAATCACGTCAGTATTGTCACCATAGAATTTGATTCACAACAGGCAGTCAATACATCTGGGGACGATTTACAAAGCCTCATTTTACAGATCAGAGTATGAAGTCAAGTGAGGAGGTGTAGTGACCTGCCCAATGGCCAAAGCCAATGTTTGAATGTTGGTCTTCTTATCCCGAGATAAGAAGACACTTTCTTTTGACTTCATCAAGTTAGTTGTGTTGGTTTTCCTGCTCAACATCTTCCTACCCATTTAACAACATCTTGTCTCTGAAGTCACAGCACCCAATCCCATCCCTGGCCAGGTCTTAAATTCAATTTCCCTGAACCTGATTTAAGTCCCTGATACAATGAAAGTTTTAAGCACATTTTTTTTAAAGGAGAAAGCACTAAATGCTAAAACATCCAGATAGAAAATAAAATACAAAGCTTAGCCACAGCCAAGCTGCTTTCTGTGCTAGTGATGATGCCGGCCCCCATAGTACCAGGCTGCATAATTACCTCTCTGCCTGAGGTTCCACAAAGTCATACCTTTGAACTGAAACAGAAAAACAAATAAATAAATAACTAGCTCTGATGATTAGCAAGGTATTGCAGCTGCAGGAAAAATCTCCCACATCTAACTTACCATCATATCATCATCCCTGATGCTTGTTTCTTCTTCCAGCCGAGATGAAGAGAAAACTGAATTGTGCTTCTAGTGTACAATCTTACCTAATTATGCCAGCTGATCACTTAAAAGTAATGTTTGCACACAGACCGGGAAGATGCTTACAAGAACCAGCTGGTTGATAAAGGCTATAAGTGAGGATTTGATTCATTTTCAAAGAAGTGTTAACTATTTACATCTATTTATAAACACTACATCACAACACAAGTTACTGTGCAGCACTGCAAAGTGATACTATACTCAAATTCCACAGAGGCAGGCAAATTTAGGAATAAAAGTACTGCTCAACATGTAGAACGTAAGACTAGTACTACCATTCGCCACTTTGGGATGGCCATTTGAGGGAGGGCAGACCATCGTCCTTTGGTTTTTAGATACAAATGAAAAATTAATGAGTTATTAGGGGAGAGATTGTGTGTGTATGTGTGTGTGTGCGCGTGCACACAAACGTGCTTTCATACAAAGCAGAATAGTACAAGTTAAATACCACTAGCTTTTGGACTTAGAAGACTTGAGTTAGAAAATTAATCATACCACATGCCACCCACATGCCTTGGCCAAGTTGCTTGACGAGCTGTTGGGATGAATACATGAGATACTGCAAGTGAAAGTCAGGGCACGAATGCTTGTACAACGCAGTAAAGCTATAAATAATGAATGCCACATATTCAGTAGTACTATGTGTTAAGACCTGTCCAAACATTGTCTTATCTAATCCACATAACAATCACATGTAGTAGGTTTTATCATTCTCATTTTGCTTTTCACTTAAGTGTCTTTGTCTAAGAGGCAAAATGGAATTTGAACCTAAACCTATGTGATCCCAACTTCGTTTGAGTTCCAAAGTCCATGTTCATAACTGTTAAACTCCCTGGTTCTGCACACTCTCCTCACTGGCAAAGTTTAGGCATCTTTAATCCAGCCAATTTCTGAAGGATTTACCCACACCATGGGTGTTCACCCATGCTTTTAAGACTGAACGGGGATTTCCTGAACTCAATACATGGTTATTGAGTGCCAACCATGTCCTGGCATGAGCCTGGGTGCTGGGGATAGGAAAGTGAATAAGACAGTGAGCGTCTCAGCCTGCTTAGAGCCACATGAGGGAGAGATAAAACAAGAAAGCATTACACTGTGATGTCACACATGCTAATCGCACCTAAATGGTACCTGGCATATGGTAGATGTAACAGGGAAGTATTTGCAATGCAGTGGTAGCTGAGATATTGCCTAGTAAATTTGAGGAAAGCAGCCTTCCTGGAGGGGGTGGCTGAAAAGAGAGACCCTGAAGGATGAGTAGCTCACCTAGCAGATATAATGTGGGAAGGATACTACAGGCAAAAGGAAGAGACTTGTTTCATAGTATAATGAGACCTGTTAACAATTTGGAAAAAACAGCTCCAATTATTTCTAATATGAATCCTCAGTGTGTCTCATAGATTCAAAATCTATAGGCCATTTACTGAGTGAAGAGATTAACCAGAAATAACAAATAACAGCTAAAATGGCAATTCTAAGACAGAAGCTAGGGTTTTCCAGGTTAATGACCCAGAGAATGAGGAATACTTGAACACCCTAACCTTTCTCAGTGCATCGAATCCCCAAGGCAAGCAGGGTACCTTGAATATCTACTGGCCACATCCAGTCTGTAATTCATGTGGGTCTTTGCATAACCACATAATGCAGGTAAAGAAGAAAAGTGCTCCTTTTCTTCTAATTCTAGACTCTAATTCTATTCATATAGGGAGATGGAGGGAACCACAATCATTGCATGTAAGTGAGGCCACTCTTTTTTTTCAAACTGAGCCCAGGTTTACACTGTTTCCAATAGCCAAACCAGTCAATAGGTGGAACTTCATGAAATAACATCAATTGGCCTCTCTAGTGAAACACAGAAACATCCAGAGCACTGCCTGGCAATTCTGGGCAATGGGCTTCACTCTCTGCTTCATGAGGTTGTTACTGAACATAGGAATTAAATGATACATGAGATACAATACATAGGCAAACACTTTCCCATAATGGTTAATAAACAGCAATTTTCATTTTCTCTAGGAAGCCTTAACATAATTAAAGCACCAAAATATAGCTTATTTATATATCACCTTTGAAACTAATTTTATATATACGTATTTACGTATGTATATGTCATATATATTCCTTATATATTATATATTCTATTATTTATGTATAAATCATTAACGTCACTAATATTGACTTAGTTTAGCCCTAATGTTATATATATCTATCTAATCTACTTATGGATTATAGACTAAATAGAGAAATATTTATCTAATATTAGATAGGAGATAAAGATGATAGATATAGATAGATATATAGATCCAGAGATAGATAGATTAGATAGATAGATGAAATAGCTACAACATTGAGACTAAAACAATATTCAAATCATAATTGGACAGGCTGATTTTAAATCACATAATTATCACAGAATGAAAGTCTTCAGAGCACATCTAGTCCCAATAGTTCAGCATCTACAACCTTCCAAGTCATATTTATTTCAGTGTAAACAAAAGCAAAAGGACAAAATGAAATTCAACTGAAGAGATCCTGGCCACTTAAAACAAAAACGTAAATATTACACTTTACCTGGGGCTCCTCTACATTTCCTATTTCCACCAATGTGTAAATACCGAAACTTCTACCCCCAGAAGATGAATATTCACCAGTAAGTGAATAGACGGATTAAATTGTTATGCAAAAGACATTGTCTTTCTAGTGCATTGAAATTCTTTCTGCCTCACTCTGGTGAGCCAGGCTCCTCCCGCAAAAGGTTTTATAAGATAGACAGAGTTCTTCAACAAGCGTTTCCAACAACTGCTAAACCTTAGCTCTAATGTACACCGTGAAAAGGGAAAATCCTCTTTCTAAGCCCATTTATGATTTATTAGCTTATTCGTTTGACTGCAAATGCTTAAGAAAATCTGCTCTTTTCAATAAGCTTAAACATTTGGGAAAGGCCAGAACAACAACAACAAAAAATGGAAAATAAAGGAGAAAAAGAATTGAAAAGGTATATTAAATGCAAATGGAAAGAACGTAGTGAGGCACCAAGACTGACATTCAAACTGCAACAACTCGGCGGGTAATTTGAGATTGATTAAATACTAAACTAGGCTTGATTGGTGTAGAGGCTCAATCATAATCATAATTCAGAGACAGGAACATAAAGGAAGATTCCCTCGTGAGAACCTGAAGTCTGAAGAAAGTGCAAACCAGTTGCACAGAAAATTCTTATTTGCTATTCATCATTACATCCTGCCACACTTAAAGGAGTGCTGGTAAAATAAAAACAACCCCACCACCAAGAAACAAGAATTCAGATCAGAAGTTGTGCTTTATGGATATCTCCTTGAAGGCACTACCCGTCTCTCTCATCAGCAGTGCAGGCAGCTCCACTCGGGGCAGCACTGCAGAGACAGCAGGAGGACAGCGTCGGAATGAGAGGCAATTCAGAAGGGCTGGATACAGGTTGAGATTTTCAAAAGGAGTGTAGAGCTATGCAAGATGAAAGAAATAAGTACTAAGATGCATCTAAAAAGAGGCTACTCATTTTTTGCTCTTAAACATATTCAGAATTTTCCTGCCATACTCGGAAACTAAAAAACCAAACCAAAACAAAACAGGATGAGAACAAGGATAACTGGTTAAGCAAAGACTACAATTCTGACATGCTTGGCAATAGGCTTTGCGAGGCTTTCAATTTTGTTCATAAGATTTGCTAGGCAAATTAGTGTCCAAAAGGGCTTATTTTGGAAAAACAAATATACATACATGTGTGTGTGGAATGTGGAATGTGAATAGATCAAGAAAATTCTCTTGTCTGCATGCAGTTCAATATTCACATATTGCCAGAACTGCAAGATCAACATGATCTTGCTTTTCTTATTTCAAAATTTTGCACATATGTCTATGCTTTGACAACTGGAGGGGTGAAAATAAACAAGGAGGATCACAAAGATCATGAAAAAGCCCCAGAGTGACCAGTACCTGGGCCCTGGCCAGATGACTCACTGGTTAGGCCAGACCTCCAGAACCTTTCATGATTTCGTATCCTCTTATCTCCTAACTGCCATCAGGCAGAAAGGAGCAGCTGGTTTTCTCCTCTTTGACTCTTGGTTGCTGCCACTTTTGTACTTCCTGTCTCTTTCTGGAATCTTTCTCTCATTCCACCTCCCACTTCCACCAAACCATTTCCTTCCCTTCCAGTCCCAAAGTTGCATTTCCTCCCTTTCCCCAGGATGCTTCCATCTGCTCTCCTCGCTCTCCAATCCTCTCGTTCTAGAAGCTCCACCTCAGTTCTTACAGACGCTCTTTATGCCATCTGTCAGTAGGATGTAAGTGGCAAACCATCATCTTAGGATAAAATAATACTCAAACTTCTAATCAAACATTCAAGGCTCGCCTCCACCTGGTGCCCAGCCAGATTCATGTATCGATACATTCCTGCATTCCTTTACTCAAGTCAAGCTGATGGACTCTGTTTTTCTTCTCTGGTCCCTACACTTCTCTGGATTTTGCTTACACTGTTTCACTAGTCTTAAATACATTTCCTTCCACCTCCTCCAGTGTGCTTTTCTGGATACCTCTAGGTAGGAAAGTTACCTCCTTTTAGCCCACAATCTGTAACCTCTCCTCTTGGATGTGTGATTGTGTGTCTGTATTGGAGGTACACAGTCCATGAGCACAGTTTTGTCAGTGTTAGATTACAAAAATTTAACAGGAGAATCCCCTGTAAATTTTTGTTGATCTCTGCCAGAGTCTGGACACCTGTCATGTGATAGATATTGGGAGATAGTATAGTGATAAAGGAAAGAGCGAGCCTAGAAACTTCCATTTCAGAATTACAGCAAGACCATGTGCACTTAAAAAAATCCTATCTGAAATGATAGAAAAGTAACAGAAAAGGTGTGACTTAAGGAGCCAAAGGGAATGGAAGAGGTAAGATGAGTGAGATCATTCAATGAATTCTTGGAAGATGGAAATTGAATAGAGAAATACTCCTATTTTTATTAAACCTGGAAGATGGCACCCTGCAGCAAAGAATACCAAAGAAAAGTGAGCCAGTTTGTACTACAGAATCCCCAAAAGGCTCAGAACTTGGATGTGTGGATGAAGAAGATGGATGAAGCACGGAACTGATAATTGGGGTTGTGTTGAGAACACTTACATTCCCAGATGAGAGCACTTACATGTCCTGCCCACTCCCCTTCTCCATCACTGGAACTCCTAATTTCTTCCTTACTCATGCTAAGCAGGGTGTTAGTAAGTTCTTCTCTGGAGAAATGAAAAGGATCCAGGAAAAAAGAACTCTAGAAACTGTCACAGGGGTGATTCCAGTGAACATGGAAACTGTCACAGGGGTGATTCCAGTGAACATGCTCACTGGCTACCCAATCAATCAGTGATGAGAACCACTAAGCAAAAGCTTCATCCCACTCAGAGCTTGTAAGTAGCTGTTAGCACCGTATGTTTAAGGGGACCACCAGGAATCCCCAGAATTAGGCAAAATTCCCAATACGAAACAGAGAAACTGACACAAATAAACAGGGAGAAGATAACAAACGAACAAAAGAAAGAGACAATGCAGAAAGCAGAAGAAAACTTTCATTTGAAAACATAATTTATTTTTTAAAACCATGTGTCTATATGCTGCTTTGATAAATATATATTAATATAAAATTAGGGTACATTCTTAAGAGTATAATAGATCTGGGTTTGAAGCATGATTCCCCTGGTTAAATCTTGTGTGTGTTATGTAAAAGTAATTGAATCTCCCTGACCTCAGATTTCACATCTATGAAATTACCATAGTAATAATACTAACTCATGGGGTTGTTTTCATAAGTAAAAGGAGGTGTTGTCACATAGTCTGTAGGTTCTGTGCTAAATAAACGACTTAGGAATTTTTTATGACCAGTACTTCTCATCATTTTTTGGAGTGGCAGATGCCTTGGAGAACTAGATGAAGGCTGTGTATCCTCTCACTAGAAAAACACATACACAGGCCGGGCACAGTGGCTCACGCCTGTAATCCCAGCACTTTGGGATGCTGAGGCGAGCGGATCATGAGGTCAAGAGATTGAAACCAGCCTGGCCAACATGGTGAAATCCCATCTCTACTAAAAAATACAAAAATTAGCTGGGCGTGGCGCTGCGTGCCTGTAATTTCAGCTACTCGGGAGGCTGAGGCAGGAGAATCGCTTGAACTTGGGAGGTGGAGGTTGCAGTGGACCTAGATTTTGCCACTGCACTTCAGCCTGGTGACAGAGAAAGACTCCATCAAAAAAAAAAAAAAGAAAGAAAGAAAGAAAGAAAGAAAGAAAGAAAGAAAGAAAGAAAGAAAGAAAGAAAGAAAGAAAGAAGAAAAGAAAGAAAGAAAAGAAAAACACATACACATGTTGATATGGTTTGGCTCTGTGTTCCCATCCAAATCTCATCTCCAGTTGTAATCCCCAGGTGTTAAGGGAGGGACCCGGTAGGAGGTGATTGGATCATGTGGGTGGTTTCATGATAGTGAGTGAGTTTGCAGGAAATCGGATGGTTTTTATAAAGGACTCTTTCCCCTTCACTCACTCACACTCTCTGGTGCTAGCTTGTGAAGAAGGTGCCTGTTACTCCTTCTGTCATGATTGTAAGTTCCCCAAGGCCTCCGCAGCCATGTGGAACTGTGAGTCAATTAAACCTCCTTTGTTTATAAATTACCCGGTCTCAGGTAGGATCTTTATAGCAGTGTAAGAACAGACTAATCCACATATGTATGGAGGAGAGATCTTCACATAATTCCCAAGGCATGTCAGACTCTCTGAAGCCAAGTGAAACTTGTCCAGGTAAAATAATTGATCTACATGAAGAAGTCATTAAGAGCAAGCATATTCCTTTTTGTTTCTTTTAAATCAACTGCAATGATCAGCAAAAAAAGGCAACTCAGTGAATGGGGTAAGAACTCTATCTAATTCTGCCTGTGCCAAATGGAAGTGATTCTGCACGAATAACAGCAGAAGTTTTTGGACCCGAGGAGGTCCAAGGAGTGTCATTTCATTTGGTTCATGAAAGGAAGATGGCTGATCCAATTAGCCTGTGCCAACCTCAAGCCTGATGATGCTTTTAATTTTCTAAGACTGCAGGGTTGAGAATAAGGGCTCCCGATGGTTCCAGCAGAGATAGAACCTAGAAGACACTGTTTTCTTCTGCAAAAGGATGTGTGGATCTCATGGAAATGCTGAGCTGCCTTTTCTGAGAAAGAGCTGACTGTGTCCACGGAATCTATTATTTAGCAATCAGCATTCATTGCACCTCTAGGCAATGGGGTTGAATAGAAAGGTGCAGAACTCATAGTTAGATTGACCTGGATTTAGATCCCAGCTCCATGACTTCTAACCTGCATGACCTTAGACAACTAAGCCTCTCTGAGCTTTTTTTTTTTTTTTCCATTTTAAGTGCAAATATCATAAGGGAAGACTGAACTTCTTTTAGGAGTCCAGGACAAGCAGCAAGGAGGTGGGATGGCTGGAGTAGAGTGAGGAAGAGCAACACAGAGATAAAGTAAGAGGAAGAGTGAGCGGGGTCGCATAGATCTCACAGCAAAGTCTTAGGTTTTCTTTTGAGTAATATGAAAAGCCATTGGAGGGTTTTGAAGAGAAGAGAGAGACATGATCTGACCTACATTTTCAAAAGCTTACTCTGGCTATTGTGTGGAAGTAGAAGCAAAAAGTCCCCATGGTGGTTGTTGCAACCATCCAGAGACAGAATGTGTTGGCTTTGAAGAAGGCAGTGGTAGCGATGGTGCTGATGACAAGAGGAGTCAGATTCAGGATGTCCAAGGAGCATTTCTAAATGAAAGGGCAACTGAGGCATCCAAGTAACTGAGGGCAACTTCATAACAAAAATGTGGCTTTTGCTAAGAAGAATGCAACAGAGCAAAGATGCTGGTTTCTTTTTTTCTCAGTAATTGGACACTTGGATGTTAATTGAGCACATGACTGTCCAGACATGTCTCCCTGGAAACTAAGTGTGACCATGTAACCAAGCATTAGCTAATGGGGTGTCAGCAGAAGTAGTGGGTGCATTTAGTGGGAGCTATGATTAAAGCGAAGAGGCACATCCCTTTCTCTTTCTTTCTGTGTGCTAATATGGGCATGACCAGGGCTGGAACTGCCATCCTGGATTCTGGATTGCAACCTATGCATTGTGACTGGCAGAAATCAGGAAAGAAGCCTTATGTACCTGCTGATCCTGGTGCATCTATAAAAGCCCTGGATTGTCTGCATTCATAATAAAACCTCAATTTGTTTAAAACAGTTATTTTGGCTATTTTGTTACTCACAGCTGAACATAGTCCCAACTGAATCAAAAGATAATAAAATACTATTACTACATTCATTACGTGTTTGGTATGTTCTGGGTATTGTGGAAGGCACTTTACACATATCATGTTCTCTCATCTTCAGTACCCCAAGATGGAGGTAATAGTATTATCATCATTTTACAGATAACAAAGCTGGTGCAGTAAGAGGTCAAATAACTTGTCCAAGATCACTTGCCTAGTTTATAATTAGCAGAGTTAGGGTTGCTAAAATTTGACAAATAGGAGAAAAGGGAGAGGACATACTGATGAAATTATAGAAAAAGGAAAATACCTTTGATATTGTTATCTAGCAGCATTGCATTTTGACTTCTTAAGTTGAGATTCAAATATAAAATAATTTGGTTTATATTCCTTAAACTGAATTAACTTTTTAAGCTTAAGACTTTTTCGAGAAAATGTTTATGAATTTGGTATATTCTAAGCACATTGACACTAACTCTACTTCGACAGCGTAACTTCAAATTTCATAATGAAATGAAAATGCACAGCCTGTCTTAAAGTTGATTAGAAGAGAGATAAGTAACTGGCTTAGAATTTTTGAGCTGCATGTTAACAATCTACCCACAAGGCTCTGAGAAAGACTCCTGCCCAGATTAGGATCATTAGACTTAAGGGACCTCCGTAAGTACTAAGTACCCCAACTGTAAGTACTAAGTACCACCAATACCAGTGATACTTGGGGAAATAGGACATAGGACACAGGATTTAGCTGGGGTTGAAATTAGGAACCTCTCACATTCCTAGAAAGCAAAACTGCAAGGCCATCTGAACAATTTTAAAAAATCCTATACATTGAGGGACTCAGAATAACTTAATATTTACTGAGTGCCTAACATACACTCACACAAGTTCATTTGAATATTCCTATTTTACTTATAAGGAAACATACAGTGATGAAGTCCCTGATCCTTCCAACACTCTCCTGTTGGACAAAAATAAATATTTATTCACTTAAAAAACATATTTTTATCCCAATCTTGGGGCATAATAAAATCTGAAAGAAGGCCGAGCGCGGTGGCTCAAGCCTGTAATCCCAGCACTTTGGGAGGCCGAGACGGGTGGATCACGAGGTCAGGAGATGGAGACCATCCTGGCCTAAACGGTGAAACCCCGTCTCTACTAAAAAATACAAAAAAAAAAAACCTAGCCGGGCGTGGTGGCAGTCGCCTGTAGTCCCAGCTACTCGGGAGGCTGAGGCAGGAGAATGGCGTGAACCCGGGAGGCGGAGCTTGCAGTGAGCCGAGATCGCACCACTGCACTCCAGCCTGGGCGACAGAGCGAGACTCCGCCTCAAAAAAAAAAAAAAAAATCTGAAAGAAAAGAAATCAAATATGCTTACTCAATTATAACTAGAAAACCTAGGTCTGTATAATGTTCAGACCAATAAGATATTTTAGAAAATTCACTGAAATTCATAAAAGAAAATATGTCGAATTAGTCAATAAAGGACTTTAAGATGAGATATATGTCTAATTAATCAATAAAGGACTTTAAGATGAGACCTTTCTTGTAACTTATTTTCAACAGACATTTTTCAATGTTGGTGCCCTTGAAAAGTATGTACAAATGTGATATTAGGCACAAAAACAGAAGAAACAATCAATTTTCCTTTGCCTAACTTTTATTCCTTCATTCTTTGTAAACTTATTGAGTGTCTGGTGTCTTTTCTTCCAATATCTCCTTTAATACTAACAATATGACCCTGTCTGACCAGCTTCGCTTTCCACCAATCTTTTCCTCTTTTTTTTTTGAGACAGAGTCTCGCTTTGTCGCCAGTCTGGAGTGCAGTGGCATGATCTCTGCTCACTGCAACCTCCGCCTCCTGGGTTCAAACAATTCTCTTGCCTCAGCCTCTCGAGTAGCTGGGACTACCGGTGTATGCCACCATGCCCAGCTAACTGTTGTGTTTTTAGTAGAGACAGGGTTTCAGCATGTTGTCCAGGATGGTCTCAATCTCTTGACCTTGTGATTTACCCGCTTCAGCCTCCCAAAGTGCTGGGATTACAGGCGTGACTCACTGCACCTGGCCCTCCTCATTTTCTATTACTCAGTCTGTTCCAGCTCCGCAGCCCTTTGCTGCTCCCCTAAGCACACCTCCACCCCTGGATCTTTGTACTTGCTCTCTCATAGCCTGTAAGTCTCTTACCCAATGTCCATGGTTCACTCTCTTACTTCATTCAAGTCTCTGCTCAACCATCTTTCCAGAGAAATCCTTTCTGGCCATTCTCTCTATAGTAGTAGCCCCTTAACTTAATATATTTCTCACCGTGGCACTTACTTCTTCTTGATACTCTATTACGTGTTGCTTGTTTGTTTACTAATGTTCTGCCTCCTCTACAAGGGAGGGCTTATTGTCTGTTTTGTTCACTAATGTCCAGGGCTTGCCTAAATGCCTGATCCACCTTAGGGACTTATTAATAAATTGCATATAATGAATACACTTTGCAAGGGGTCACAAGCTTAAGCGTTTGGTCTGCAATATGCTTTGGGAAAAATGAATGAACTGCCAAACTTTCACAATCAGGATTTCCAGATTCTCTTGAAAAATCAAATCTGACATCACCATGCCATCACACCTATGTGACATGATTGAGTAGGAGTAGAATAGGGGCTGTCCCCTTTACATAGGGCATATGTTCTGCAGTTTGGGACAGAATTCCATCAGTGATAGTCTTCACCCCTATGAGCGCGTGACTCCTATAGGTGCAAGCTTTAGAAGGTAGGAGTCAAAGCCAGGTGTGGTGGCTCAAGCCCGTAATCCCAGCACTTTGGGAGGTCGAGGCAGGCAGATCACGAGTTCAGGAGTTCAAGATCAGCCTGGCCAACACGGTGAAACCCACCTCTACTAAAAACACAAAAATTAGCTGGGCATGGTGGTGTGTGCCTGTAATCCCAGCTACTGGGGAGGCAGGAGAATGGCTTGAACGCAGGAGGTGGAGGTTGCAGTAAACCGAGATTGTGCCGCTGCACTCCAGCCTGGGTGACAGAGCAAGATTCCATCTCAAAAAAAAAAAAAAAAAAAAAAAGTAGGAGTCAAGAAGGAAAGGAAGGTTCTGTCTTGTTCACTATTGTACTCCCAGCATCCATTTACATAGTAACTGGCATGTGGAATTATTGGCTGAACAATAGATGAATATATTATCCCTATACTCCAGACGAGGAAACTAAAATTCATAGAGGAAATACCTTGTCCCAAATCACAGAGCTGTACACGGTGCAGACTGCTTGATCCCAGTGGCTTGGTTATTATGCCACATAGACAATGAAGGAATAGCTAATTACAGACATGTCTTACATTCAAGAATAGAGACCTTGATTTCATAAATCAAGGTAATATTTATGTGGCATAAAATGCATAAATCTCATGTTTACAATTTGCATTTTGATATATGTGTTTTCCACTACATAACCACTAATCTTATAGAAATGTGAACATTTCCTAGAACATTCTCTCAGGCTCCTTGCCAGTCAATGCCATCCCCACACCCCAGACAGAGGTAGCCAGTGTTGTAGTCAATTGCCATACATTAGATGGACTTGCCTGTTCTTGAAGTCATGTAAATGGAACCATCACTATTCACTCTTTGAGCATCTTTTGTGTAACAATATTTTTGAAAGTCTTCCATGGTGTTGCATTCATTCCTTTTTATTGCTGAGTAGTGTGTTATTGTATGTACAGATCCAAATTTTTTATCCATTTCCCTGCCATGATTTCTGACTATTATTTAAGGCTGTTACAAATATTTGTGTATACATGTTCCTGTAGATATAAGTTTTAATTTCTGTTAGATAAATACCTAAAAATAGAATTGCTAGGTCATAGGGATAGGTGTAAGTTTCATTTTACAAGGAACAGCCAAAGAGTTTTAAAAGTGGTTTCACTATTTTATATTCTCATCGCCAATCAGTGAGAGTCCTAATTGCTCTATATCCTCAGCAATATTTACTGTTGTCAGTCTCTACAATTTTAGCCCTTTGATAGGTGTGATGTTTTGTTTTGAGGTGACTCAAAAGGTAGGAACTCTCCTTCCAGCTCTGTCAGAGCTCAACTTCACATTTATGTTATCTGTGCTCTAGTGATGTGCTGGTAAATGCTTAACAACGGAGCATTCAGGAATGGTGGGGTAGAAGGTCCTGACTTGTAGTATTTGCTAATTTCTTCGGTGTAAGTACTTCCAGTAAGGATGATTTTAAGCTAGCAACACAATAGAAATGCACAAACTGGGCTCACATGGGTTGGCTTTAACACACCACTGTCTGTCCATTACTTCACTGTAAGATTCAATCAATAGAAAATAATGTTCATTTTCCAAAGATAATGACTGTATGTCTAAGTGTAACCATGGTGTGAACCAAAGGTTATTGGTCATTCACAAGGAAGAGAGAGGTGGCTTTCCATTCCACTATTGGCCTCATCCTCAACATTTGAAGAATCTCAAACTACTGAGCTTGTGGGACTCAAATCTAGAACTTCATTTGCACTGATTAAAAGTTTACCTGGGAGGATAAACTTGGATAATGGGAAAACAAACTGGGTTCTGAGGATGGCTGGATTTGAAATCATATGAACATCTTAGTTACTCGCAGGTGCTCAGGAAGTCCATAGGTTTCCATTTCCAACTGGGCAAATTTACTTCCTTTACCTAGATGCCTAGATGTCAAAGCTCTCCAAATTTGGACTTTATATTGCCTAACTGTTGCTATTTGCTATTGATCTCTGCTGCAAACTGGCAGCTCTCACTGCTCAGACAGAGGCCAATGTCTTCCCTACTATCAGAGCCTTCCCTCCTTCCAGCATTTCTCCCCTTGTCTAAAATACCCCTCCTTTTCCCTCTGCTATTTTTTCCTTCCAAATCATTCATGCCTACCATTTATTGATTTCATCTAGTTACCAACGCTGTGCTCAGAGTTTTACACACATGGAATTACTGAATCCTTAAAACAGTATTTCTGCTTTAAAGATGAGGTCACTGAGGCTCATAAAATTTAAATAATCACACACTAAAAGTGGCATTGCCAGATTTTGAACTTTAGCACTTTTTATAACCAAAGCCCAGATGCTTTCCACTTTGTAGGAAGGTCTAATTAAAAGCTCTAGAATTTAATTCTGGAGATTTTAAATGGTCATTCATATTACACACACTGATCTGCTACATAACCATGATCTGCCTGACACAATTTCATACTTCATCTTCTGTTTCCAAAATGGTTGCTGGTCTAGGTCTGTGTAGACCCTGAATGCAAAGTAGAGAGAAAAACAGTTCATGTAATTATTCAGTTCAGTGTTGATATAAGCAGCTAAGATATTTAGACATTTTCATCTTCAGCCATGAGTTCTCTCACAACACGGAATTTTTCTGACATGGACATATTCTGACATGACTGTTTACTCTCTGTATGACCTTAGGCAACTTAACTAACTTCAGAATATCTGGAATAATAACATCTACCTTGGAGAACTACCATATATATTTAATGAAATAGCATATGTGAAGCGTCAACTTCCATACCAGACACATATTAGGGACTAAATAAATAAAATAATAACTTATTATTTAGGTCAGGATCAATGGTTGATTGTTACAGTAATGGTCACCAAAGAATCATGCCTCCTACATTCATGCCTTAGCATAGTCTCTTCCCACGTTGACTCTGGACCTGGCTACATAACTTGCTCTATTGAATGTTTCGAGTCCATTGAATGTTAGAAAACAGGATGAAAATAGAGACTTGGAAGTCGCTTGCACACTAGGATTGCTTTCTGACTCTGCATGAAAAAGCCTGGGCTAACCTATCAGAGACACATGGCCCAACCAATACCCAACACTAACTGCCAACCATGTGCATAAGGCCACCTTCAACCGTCCAGCCCAAGTCGCCATGTTGTATGAGTGATCCCAGGTGAGAATGAGACTGACAGAAGGGCTATTCACCTCAGTGCAGTCAAATTTACTAATGCACAGTACTACAAATAAATAAAATGGTGGTTGTTTCAAGCACTAAACTTTGGTATGATATGTTAGGCAGGAAAGTATCATTTATATTTGAACTTTCCAGCACTTAGCATTCTAGCTCACACATGGAAGGCACTTGGTGCACATTCACTGAATTCTGTAAAAAGTATAAAACTTGTACATGAGATTGTGAAGGCAGGGACTAGGCTTTATATTTTCATGGCATCTCACACAGTTTGAATACAGAGAAGGTGCAAAATAAGGCTTTTGGCAGTCATGAAAGCTTGACTTGATTTGCATTTAAAGAAAATCAGAGCCCTGTTGTATGAAAAGCAAAGATATTTAGGCATCTTCTTGAGCCACGAGTTTTTCCACAATATGGAACTTTTCTGACATGGAAATATATGAGCTAAACTTTTCATCAAACGACACATTCCAGCTCCTATGCTAGGAGAGACTGACCTTCTCCCTAATTAGCAGAAATTAAAAATGGAGATCAGCAAGCAACAGATGCAAAAACTTAAACTAATCTGCCTTTCATTCTTCCAGGCTTGCTACCTTAAATCCCTCGGCATGTGACTATGAGGGCACCTTTCACCATAGTTGTGTTGACATTTCTGTGGCTCCACATCTGGAAAGACGACTTTTAAACTTTATTCACAAGTTCGCTTGTGGCTCCCTCTTGGCCTTTAAAGACACAAATACATGTCTGTGAAACCTACAGCTAAGAGTTTTGGGCCAAGATTTAGGAAGTGCTATTGGGATGTTAGCAAGCTTCCTCTTGTCATGTACTTAAAGAAGGACACCCAGAGTGCACTGTCACTCTCTGAAGAACACATTGGAAGAAGTGTCTTGCTTTGGAGCTCCCAACACACACAGAGGTCACAAACTTGGCCCAATCATTTCTCTGCCTGGCAGAGTAGGCAACTTCCAGTGTGAGGAAAAGGACATTAATCTGTTATCCATTAATGCTAATAAATGATTCAGCCTTCCATGCACTGAGCAAAGAATAAAATGCAAAAAGCATAGTTCCATGCATTTTGGAAGAACTTACTCTAAAATGCACAATAGGCATAGTCATATCAGTGACTTCACTTGAAGAGACTTCATTTGCCTTTGTTTTTTAAGCTTCCTTCCCTAGGATTAATGAGAAATTAAAATGGTGCTCTGTGTTAGTGAGAAAGCCTCACAAAAGAGCAGACCAGCTTCCCCAAGCATATTCTGCAGCAGCAGGACTGCAAAAATGCTGCACCAACAATGAAAGACAAAGAAAGGAGAGGGGAATGAAACTATTTTTTATTCTTTGTATTCTAGACACTTAATATACAAGCTTATATTTAAGCAAAACCATGAGTAAGCATTGTAGTTCATTTAGTGCTGCTATAAAAGAATACCTGAGACTGAGTTATTTATAAAGAAAAAAGTTTACTTGGCTCATAATTCTGCTGGCTAGAAAATTGGACATCTGGTGAAAACCTCAGGCTGCTTCCATTCATGGAGGAAGGCCAAGGGGAGCCGAAGTGTGCAGAGATCACTTGGTAAGAGAGGAAGCAAGAGCAAGGAGTAGGACATGCCAGGCTTTTTTCAACAACCAGCTCTTGTGGGAACTAACAGAGTGACAACTCACTAACTCCTCAGCCCTCAGCGGGGGAATTAATCTGTTCATGAGGGATCCATCTCCATGGCTCAAACACCTTTCATTAGGCCTCACCTCCAACACTGGGGAGCAGATTTCAACTTGAGATTTGGAAGACATGAACCCAGACTATAGCACCCACTTGGGTGGGAATGATCCTCATTCTATATGAGCAAACTGAGGCTCAAAAAGTTAAGTAATTTTCCCAAGTTAAGTAATCTGTCAAGAGTTAAGGAATTTGCCCAAGCAAAGTAGGGATGGGCAGACAATTAATGGTAGAACAGTGATCTGAAGCTCCCCCAGCCTGTGTTCCATGTAAGAAGTCTTAAACTAAAAAAGATACTATTATTTAGAGATACCAACATGTCAGGCACTGTGCCATGAGTTTCACATCCATTTTCTTATACAAGTTATGAGGAAATTACAGCTTTTGATTTGTAGACGAGGAAACTGCTCTGAGTCTGAATCCAAGTCTTTATAAACAGGTCTATGAATAATACAAACACACACACATACACACCCACATGCGCTTTTTGGGCCTACCTAAAGTGGCCAACATTTTCATGAAGTGCACCAAGTTTTTTTGGCTGAACACAGCCTAAAGGTCTTCTAAATCCTTTTCATGCTAGTAGTAAATGCACGCTATGTCTATAGCTCTCCTCACTTTATAAAGCACTTACAGGATCACCTGTTTTAACTTTCCCAACAATCCCATCAGGAAGGAAATATAATCATCTCACAGACAAAGAGCTAAGGACCTAAGAAGTTGAGTAACTTGCTCAACTATCAACTCTGATAGATTTATCAGACAAAAATGGCAAACTCAGGCACTAAGCCCAGCAGTCAGCACCAGTGATATACTTGACACTCATGTTTAGAGAAGTTCAGATGAAAATGACTTTGAGTGACAAATAGTAATATAAATGTATGCATGTGCTACTATCAAAACTATGTAAAAAGATATATATATATACACATATATATATATTTTTACAATCTTTTATCAATGAACCTAATACACAAATACACATCAATAATTTCCATGTCCTCTCCTCCAGCCACTGGCCATTTATTCAAGAAGCCATGACAGAGGAAAACTCACAGAAGGTCAGCAATGGGAAGAGGAAAAGGTGAAAGAGAAGGCCATGGCCACTATGTGGCTTTGGTAGCATATCTACAGTACTGAGGTTTTTTGGGATCATTTGAGTGACAGGACAGCTTAGTGGTTAGCTGCGAACTCTAAGGTCCAACAGACTTGGGTTTAAATTCTGGCTCAGTCCCTTGTCAACAAGTTGTGACTTTGGACAACTTACTTAGCATCTCTCAGTCTCAAACAAAGATGCTCAACTCACAAAAACTATCAAATGTATTATAGCACTTGATGCAGTATGCATAACACACAAAGTGTCCAGAAAACCATAGCTCTCAATATGATACATTGCTCAGTCTTTTGTCCAAGAATGGACAAAAGACATCTCTTTCTCTGCCTGCAATAACAGGGGTGATGCCTTATTCCTGGCTCATGGCTGCCTGGTCCGACCTAGAGGAGACCCTGCAAGGAAAGAATTGCTGCCAGTAACATAGCCTCGATTAGGAACATCAAAGAGGATTTGCTTGGTTGCAGCAGTGTTTCCCCCGTCTCTGCATGCACATTCAAACCCAAGTTTCATGAGATAGACCACATCTCATGCAAACTCATAACCTGTGAAATTGTGTTTTGATTGGGTACACCACATATGCCTGGCCTTATCTACCCAAGTCCCAAAGGAAAATTATAGAATACCATTTTTTTTTCCTAGCCCCTGTAGAAAAAGATTCAGTTATTATATTTTTTAAAATTCAGGGCAGGCATAACTATAGCTAGCCTTGACATTTCTGAACAGACCTGAATTTCCAGGGAAAGCATAGGTAACACAACCAGTATACTAAGGTCTATTTTAGCACAGAGAAAATGTGAGTGGATTCACAATATCCCAGAACAATCAATATTTTCCCTTGCATATCTGAAACAGATGAACCAAATATTTAAATTAGATTATGACACAGTTTATTCAACATTTCCCACCTGGTAAAACCCCTTTTTGAATGGCATTATATATTATATGTGCACCTAGTAAACAGGTGTTTGATAATCCTTTTGAAGACATCACATGTGAATAAGATTCTAATTCTCACAGTTGCCTTCAAATGAGAACATTACTTTTCATCTCGAAGGCAACCAACACACAGAAAAGCAGCAGACGTGTTGTGCATTTTTTTCTAACCTAGATTTATTAAGGACTTCTTCCCCCTCTTCTCCTTAAGATAGGATGGAGTATGTGCAAAATGTTTTGTAAACTATAAGCTGTACACAAATATCAGTTGTTGTGCTGGAAATTAAATTTTACATTTACGTCGGAATCGAACAACTACAAAACTTTAGAGTTGGAGGAAACCAGGAGGTCATAGAGTCCAACCTACCATTTTCAAGTAGGCCCCTACAAATGAAAAACAGATGACATTTTAAACAGACCACTTTCAAATTAAATGTCAAATGCATATAATGCAACCCAACATAAACTCTTAGAACACAAAGCTCCTCCCCACTTTCTTCAAGAGGCCATCAAGGCCCTCATGGAATTTATATATTCATTCTAGAAGTCTATAAAAGTGCATTGCTGGGTACCTCTTGGGGAACTCATCTATTTTCATGGCTTTGGTGAGCATATTTTTAAGTTATAATCCTTAAACATGCTTTTAAGAGTCACCTTTGTAATTCTACTCCACACATTATTTTTTACTCAGAATCAACAGATATAAAGCATAGCAAAGCAACCCAAGCCCGGACTCCCAATTGTTGGTTGGAAGTTTAAACCTTTGGCTGCTAAATACCTCCAAAGTGCAAATTATAGTCATTTCCTGACCTTGAAGGGGCTTGTTCAATGAAAGGAGAAAGTCAAGAAAAATCATACAATGGTGGGACTGCGAATGTCAGAGAGAGAAAGGGAGAAAGAGCAAAGGGAAGTCAATCTAGCAGAAGAAACTACAAAATAAACCTTATTCAGTACACTTTTCTGTAAATTACAAAGAACAAATCCATGTTCTAAACAGTTATTTAAAATATATAAATGAGCTAATTTACCTGTGTATACACCAATAAAAATGTGCTTCAAATTATTTAATATACACATTTATTAAGGCGCCCAATATTTTGAATACACCCCATGAGTGATCTTTGAATGGAAATTTAAAATTTACAAAACACTATCACAAGCATCATCACATGTGATTCGTGCCACAGCAGCCTTTGGGCAGTGGATATTGTTCAGATCTCTATCTTACCAACAAGGCACAAGAGCTTGAGCTCTGGAGAGCAGTGTTTGGATTCACATTTTTAAAGCTGGAACAATTTATTTCTCTCTCTAAAAGAGCAATTTGCATAGTAGTTAAGAGGTCAGGTTCTGGAACTGGTATTTCCGGCTTTGAATCCAATTCTACAACCCTCATTGCCCCATTTTCCTAACTTGTGATATAGGGCTATCGTGAGGATTAAATGAGTAAATGTGTGTTAAGCTCATAAAGCCTAACACAAAGTAAGTTTACTGAAAGAGGACACTGTTATTATTTTACTTAAACGAAAAGAAAATATTGTAAAGAGAAATATTGCCAAGAGAAAAAAGATTCTCATCACACAGCCAGTTGTTTTTTTTTTGTACTTTTTCTTTCCCTTATTGTCAGCATAATTGCAATCATTCAGTATATATAAATCTGTACTCCATGGTGTTTACTTAACAAGGCATAAACACTTTTCTTACAAATACTTTGTTCAATGTCTATATCCAGTGAATTTATTATAAGTAATCATTTCCTTAGTTTTTAAACAGTAAGATTATTTTCGATTTTAGTGTTAAAAATAACATTATAATACATGTCTTTGGAAAGTTAGCATTTTCCACATACTGGATTATTTCCTAAGAAGGCATTTTCTCTGTGTATGCTTCTTACTGGAAGCATGTCGTTTTCTTCACTGTTCAGTCTCCAAAGACTAGAGCCAGATCTGACAAAAAACAGTTGTAAATGAGTGAATGAATGAATGAATGAATGAACCACTTCAACAGATTGTTAAATGTTAAATATTGAATGCAAGTGTAGACATAGTTCATCACCAAGTGCTGAAATATGAGATATTTTAAACCTATACGTTATTAAAGGCATTATCAAACAGCATAAAACAGGGTGCCATTTTGAAAAATATGCTATTTTATAAATTTGTATTACTTTTAAAACCAAGGAGTTTGCTTTCCCTATTAAGATCAATCAGCCAGGCGTGGTGGCTGACACTGGTAATCCCAACACTTTGGGAGGCTAAAATGGGAGGATGGGTTGAGCCTGGCAGTTTGACACCAATCTGGGCAACACAGCAAGACCCCATCTCTACAAAAAATAAAAACTTAGCTGGGCATGGTGACACACACCTGTAGTCTCAGCTACTTAGGAGTCTAAGGTGGGAAGATTGCATAAGGCTAGAAGGTGAAGGCCTGAAGGCCAGAGGCCCCGCCACTGCACTTGAGACTGGGAGACAGAGACACACCCAGTCTCCAAAAAAAAAAAGAGCAATCAATGGTGAGTCACCAAGCAACAGCTGTAGAAGTAAAAACTAAATACCTCACTTCTCCCCCCACTTCCCTGGGTGCCTCATTTCAAATTCCTTGGCCAATGACCTCCCTTTACTAAAGCTTTATTTACATTTCTGCAGTTCCACATCTGGAAGAGGAACTTCTAAACTTAATTTCACAAGAACACTTGGGGCTCTCTCATGTCCCTTTTTATGGCAAAGATATTAAAGATTTGTCTGTTATTTTTCTCTTAAGACTTTTTTTTCTAATTCTGCTTTTGATGGGGTGACTGGGATACATCCTTAAAGCACAGTATTTTAATGTTAAGAAATCAAATTGACTCTGCATTTAAAAGAACAATCCCCACGTCTTCTCTCATCTTGTTTTGTTTGTTTTGTTTTGTTTTGTTTTTTTTGTCTATGAATTTTAAGACATTGGTTTCAAGTGCTACTTCCCTGATCTTATTGTTGATTTTCCTCACAACATTCGCACATTCTGCAGAAGCCCTGAAAACATCGCTTTTCCCTGACCTAAAGCACCTAATGTTTTCTTCCACCTGCACTCATTTGATTTCAGGCTTGATACTGTATTAAACGTTCAGAGCAAATGGATTGTGGTCTGTGGTTAAAAGGTACAAGAGGGAAAACTACATCATGTCACGTCTCTGCTAATGGTAGGTCAAGAGTAAACATCCATAAGCAGATGCAGCAGAATCTACCGCCCACTGGGGAAAAGTTCACTCTGGCTCTTTAAGAGTCAACAGCTTAGACTCATCCAGTGAATGTTTCAGCCCAGTCCCAGATTAGAGATGTGGGGTCTCAATTCCACCATGCTAAAGCTAGTGGGTGGAGGTTGCACAAGGTCAGTGGTCTTTGTTCTGTGGTCCCTGAAGATCTAGAGGGCTTTCCAGGGGGGAAGTGGAATGCAAGAGAGTAAGCAGATCCCCTACTCCCAAATTTATACATTAAGCCTCCTTATTAAAGAGCAATTTTGGAAACTACTACAATGCATGTCATCGAGATCCCCTCTCAGCTCTTTCTGTGACTATTCCATAGCCACGCCTGTTTCCTTTGAGCATTGGTGGGTATTTTAGCTCTCTCAGTAACAGCTTTTTCTATCAAAGAAACCCAGATGGCAATGGGCAAAGGTTGCTTTTCTCTCTCACCTTCCTATGGCAGGCACAAAGACCTGACACATGTTAAGTGTTCAATAAATGTTTGTTATGGTTGCTAATACTAGTTATCATATGGGCTACTACAAAATACATGCTTACCTATTATCCCAACGTCTACTGTTTCTTGCAGCAACATTCTATGACAGCAACAGTGACAGGAATAACACCAGCAGCAAGACAAATCGCATAGGACTTATGAAATACCACGGGTAGGTCTTCTACTAGCAGGTTTATGTGTATTATCTCATTCAACCCCTTAATTTTCAAGTACTATTAGTCCTAATTTATGGGGATATTAATTAGGAAACAGTGCAAGAGAAGTCAAATAGTTTGCTCAAAAGAAATGAGCTAATAAGCCTGGGCGCGGTGGCCCATGCCCGGTAATCACAGCAGTTTGAGAGGCTGAGGTGGGTGGATCACCTGAGGTCAGGAGTTCGAGACCAGCCTGGCCAACATGGAGAAACCCCATCTCTACTAAAAATATAAAAATTAGCCAGATGTGGTGGCATGCGCCTGTAATCCCAACTGCTTGGGGAGGCTGAGACAAGAGAATTGACTGAACCCAGGAGGCAGAGGTTGCGGTGAGCAGAGATTGCACCACTGCACTCCAGTCTGGACAACAGAGCAAGACTCTGACTAAAAAAAAAAAAAAAAACAAAAAACAAAAAGAAAGAAGAAATAAAGAAAGAAGGAAAGAAAAAGAAAGAAAGAAAGGAAGGAAGGAGTTAATAAGTAGCAAGACTGGATTATAAGGTCAGGTTCATCTGATCTCAGCTCTCATACTTTTTCTATGCACCACATTCTCTAAGACCTCGGCCCATTCTTAATATGTTTTTACATTGTGTAATACACTTGGTTTAACAGATAAGAAGCCTCACCTGTAACATGTAAACCTACCAAGATGGCTAACTAAGCTTTAATAATTTCAAATAACAAATAACCCAGTGAATCCAGGTTTTAAAAATAGAAAGCAAAGTATATTCTATCTTGTCTACCCCTACCGCTGCTGGTAAGCAAAAGATCAAACTCTTTAGCGGAACAAGTTGCATTTTAGCTTATTGGAAGTGGGTCTAAAAATTCTATCTGTATATTTTTTTATGGTCTAAATTCATGGAAATCAGACTTTTGAAGGATGTTTTGTTACCTTCTGTAGTAGTCTGAGAGAGTATTTCTAGAGCTATAAAAACACTGAATATGTAAATTTTGGAAACATTTATATGTTAAAAATACTGAAAAGCAACCGTGTGTAAGCATTGCTAAAAGCAGGTAGGGGAGATGCCACATTTGCAGTTTGTAGACTCCCTAGAGCTCTCCATTAATTCTATCATGTCATTTACATGAAAATGGGGCTCTCCTTTGTATTAAGATGCCAAAACCAAATCACATGGACAATGCAAATGAGCAGGCAAAGAGTGCTTTGTCACAAAAATATGTAATTTATTTCAACAATTTCTGTGGATTTTTCATATCAAAGTCTCTTTATGACACTGACAGTCATTAAGCGGATGTTTGTCAAAGTACATTTCCCAGATGTCTAAATAAAACAGTTTTGCCTTGATGAGTTTTATACTCAGAGCTGGAGAAGACTGCACTCCTTTTAATTTCTCTACTTTTCAGTATGCGTCATTTCATTCTCTTTTCAATTTGACTCTCACCCCAAAATTTGAATAGTTGAGGTTCTAGTTAGTTGGACCCCAAAATGAAAATCTCCTGTAATTGTTTTTATGGCAAGATAAAAACATTTCTATATGTTGTAATACCATATAGTATTCACATATTTGGCACACACTTCTAAGAAGATGGCAGATGTATTCCATGTGTTTCCAGGGAAACATGAATGTACACATGAATGGAAGTTGCAGGAAGGCAGAGTCTAGTTAGCATGTGGAAGAACATTTGGTCTTCAGAGACATCCAACAATGGAGTGGGCAGCCTAAGGACGTATTAACCCTCCTCAACTTGAATAGGATTTTAGCAGAAGCTGCAGCATCATACACTAATACAAATGAAATAACCTTCTCCCCATACTTTCTTTTAACTCCGTCTGGGTAACCCCCATCTCAGTAAATAATAGCAATGTCCACATACTTGCTGAAGACAAATATTTTAATCTTCTGTTTCCTTTGTCAGCCATATCTGATATATCAACAAACAGCATCTCAAATCAATCCACTTTTCCCCATCCCCACGGCCACCATCCTGGTACAAGTCAGAATCGTGTCTCCTGTTGACCACCGAAAGAGCCTCCTCAATTGTCCACACTCTTTCCTGTAATTCACTCTCCACATGGTCGCCTGAAAGCTACATCCACTGATATACCTGATTAAAGCCTAAATCAAATCACACCACTCCCTTACTTGTAGTTCTTCAAAGATTTCTCAAAGCACTAAAATGAAATCCCAAATTGAAAATTGAAATTCCTTTCCCCATCCACAAAGACCAAAATCTGGCCCCACTATGTCTTCAATTTAATCCCAGGCCATTTGCTTCATCCATATTCATTTTTTTCCCTCTCTCTTTCTTTTGCTGTACTTGCCATTGGCTCCTGCCTGTTAGTTCTCTCTCAAGATGCTCACAGGGCTGGCTTCTTCTCAAATGTGTCTTTGTTTAAATATCACTTCCCCCGGGAGGACTTCTGTGACCACCCCAACTAAAGTAGCCCCAAACATATTGTCTTTCATCCTCCTCTTTTGCTTCTTTCTATCATATTTCTTTTTCTTTTAAAAATTGATTTCTTCTAATGCAAGATCCAGGAGAGAAGGACCTTGTTCATTTTATCCATTGTTTCATTCAAAATGTCTGGCATCAAGCAATTGTTTAATTAATACCAATGGAACGAATGCCAATGACACTTTATCATGACCACATTCTATGCAGCAAGAACCCAAAGGCAATGTCTAAAGGGTCTGGTGGCTCACTGAGGAGCCTTCTTAGAGACTTGTGCTGCCTCCTTCAAATCCCTCTGGTCCAACTGATGCATTAACTCTTTGGGAGCCATTTAATACAGTGATACTTCATGGCATGATTGTTTCCTGTTTGTCAAAAAATAACACATTCTTTGAAGTGTAGCTATTGAAAAAATAGCTGTCAAGAACACATGGGCATTTACTATTAATTCCCTCTTATCACTGTCTGGCCATTCCCTGGGTGGAGTGTTCTGCCCGCTTCTGGAGGGTCAGCACCTTGAAGGCAGACACCCACTCCTAGCCTTACACCTGGTTCCTCTTACATTTCATCTCTTCCAGCGCACATGCTAGTCATATAGTAAGCGTTTGCATACTGGTAAGTGATTTAAAAACAAAACTGTGAAAACCAGGCATACTTTTAGCAATCCCTAGGAAGGTGAAGCTCTTTCATCTACAAAACTCCAACATATATTAATAAACTTTGCATCTATGCATTCAGGTATATCAAAAAGGTAATATGCTGTATATGTCTTTGGAGGGGAGGCAAATGCTGGCTTTGGGAGAATACGAAAGTAGCACTAGAAAGAGGGCCTATGGAGTTCTTGTGCAGGGAGAAAGTTGGAGGCGCTTTCTGTGAGTCTGTTATGGGAGCTGCCCAGGAACTGCCAGTTTCCCTCCACATGGACACATCTAGCCAGAGGAAGCTTGGGATAAGGGAATGATCACAGGTTTTGGATAGGGCCCGGACAAATCCCTGCGCCACCACCTACTAGCTGAACTTCCTCGAACAAGCCATTGAGCTTAGCTGAGGCTCAATTTCCCCTGCATGCAAAAAAAAAATTTGATGGTTATATCCACATTATAGAAATATTCAGAAGATTAAGTAAATTTATGTATGGAAAAGCTCCTGAAAGTCTTGGCACCCAGTAGATAGACATTTAATTTACATAAGCTTATTTCCTCCTTTTCCTGAGAACAGAGGAGAACACAGGGATGTCAGGTTTCCCACGCTGTAGAAATCTGAACAGTCTAAGAATTAAAAAGTAACCACATCATCATCTGAAGTCACTGTTTCCCTCATATCATTACCCCAGGAACTAACTCCTAGAATGATAATCCCTTTTAACAATATCTTCTTGATCCCAGCAGGGCTAAGGAGAGAGAGGGCACATCAAATTCTGGATTGGGTGGAAGGTGGATGATGGGGTCATTCACTGAAACATGAGACATAGGAAAAGAACAAGATGGTGAGTTTGCTTTGGGACTTGATGAATCTACAGTACCTGTTCAACATCCAAATGAGAATTTCCAGGAAGTATTTGGATATACAGGTCTGAAACTCTGAAATGAGTTCAAGATGGAGATAGATACTTAGGAGAAATGATATAGGCAATAGTTAAAACCATAAGAGTGTGTGTGTGTGTGTGTGTGTATACTGGGGAGCGGGAGATGACACCCAGGGAGAATGTGTTAAGTGAGGGAAAAACTTGTTCAAAAAGGCTATCCTAGAAAATATGAGGGTCCACAATTATGAGGGTCAGTAGAAGCAGTGGGGTACTAGTGAATAGTAAACAGCCTGCTCTTGGAGTGAAGAGAAACTGATTTTAAACCTTTCCCAGTTTCTATGGTGTAAATACTCCACCATAACCAACTTCAAGTTACCAACAGGATATCAACAGGCTTATAAAAGTTGTGAATTTTTTTTTTTTTTTTTTTTTTTTTTTGAGATTGAATCTCATTCTATAGCCCAGGCTGGAGTGCAGTGGCATGATCTCAGCTCACTGCAGCCTCTGCCTCCCAGGCTCAAATGATTCTTCTGCCTCAGCCACCTGAGTAGTTGGGATTACATGTGAGTGCCACCACGCCCGGCTAGTTTTTATATTTTTAGTAGAGATGGGGTTTCACCATATTGGTCAGGCTGGTCTTGAACTCCTGACCTCATGATCCACCCACGTTAGCCTCCCAAAGTGCTGGGATTACAGGAGTGAGCCACTGTGCCCGGCTATGAAAAATTAACATATGCTCTCACAAGCAGGTATGAGTCAGGAGGGTGGCAGGAAGGAGAGAATGCAAAGGATTAGGCAAAACCAACCAAATAGTAGGGGAGTAAATGGAAAAAAAGGAAACAAGGACAGCAATGTTATGAAAACCAAGGGACTTGAGTTTCTCAGTAAGGATTGTCGCAATCACAATAGAAAGTCTCTACTACAAGTATAAAAATTAGCCAGGCATTGTGGTGGGCACCTGTAATCCCAGCTACTTGGGAGGCTGAGGTGAGAGAATCACTTGAAACCAGGAGGTGGAGGTTGCGGTGAGCCAAGATCGCACCACTGCACTCCAATCTGGATGAAACAGCGAGACTCTTGTCTCAAATAAAAAAGAAGAAAGAAAGTTCCAGTAGGTGAACAGGTAAACACAAAAGATGTCATTAGGATTTACCAATGTGTAGTTGAGTGAGGTCTCAGAGGCAGATTCAGAGAAAATGTAAGAAGCTATTCAAACTGTTCTAAGAGCAAACAAATGAGAAGGAAGTGAAGACGTATAGAGAGAGTCTTTTCCAAACAATGGCTTAGGAAGGCAGGAGAAATGTCTTCAGTGGGAGGGAGGATCAAAGTAAGGTAGAGTTTGAGCATGATCTGAGAAACATGAGCCACAAAGTGGACAAGAGAGTAGCAGCCAAAACATGGTGGAGATCAATGACTGCCCAATGTTCTTCTGCCTACTCTGTTAGTATTACTTTTACCATAAAAGAAACAGTAGAGATCCAGCTTGATTTCTGAGATCACAGGCAGTTGGGAGCAATCCTGATCCTTTCATGTTCTAGCTTTGTGATCTCAGACAAAGCTCATTTCCTCAGCTGTAAAATGGAGATAATAATAGCCCCACCTTTTGGGATTTTTATAAAAAGGCAATTATCTAAAACATGCAAAGCTCCTATCAGAGTACGTGACATATAGTAGGTACTAGATACATTTTAGTCTCCATCTCTTACCCAGAATATTAAAGCATTAAAACGAAAATTACCAAGGTATCCTGTGCTCTACCCATGACTAGGGAGGAAGGAAATGTTCCTTCTGCTGTGTTAATCACACAGCTTCAGACGCATGAAAAGACAAACAGGATGGATCTTTCTTTTCCCTTCATACACATCTGCAGTGCAATGAAGTGGTGAACTTCCACACACGTGGGATGAACTAGGAGCTGCCACATGAAGGAAAATCCATTCATAAAGTACTTGGAGGATCATCTGGACAAAAGATGTTATATGAATATCTGTGATCATTACCAATTACATATTCCATTGGTATGAATCATCAGAAGACATAGCATGAATAACTTCAGAATATCTAGGAAATTCACTTTCTTCAGCTTTTCCTAATTTGACATTAGTTATTTTAAGGATGTTATTAGTTTGTTTTTTGTGTGAATTAAATACAAGAGTAACATTTATTTTAAATCCCTTAAATTATTCTTTTGGGACTAAAAACTTTATTTTCCTATGGTAAATATAAGAAAGGCAGTTACAGGAGTATAAAAGTCAGTCACTAATATGTAAATCAAACAAACTGATCCACACATTTTAAGTAATAGTGGTTACTGTACCCTGGATCTCATATAAATATTGAAGTAAGTTTATTTATATTAGTTGGCCAGAATTTGAAGATAAAAAAAGAAAGATCACTTTAAGTTTAGAAAAATCTTTGACCCAAATCTCTGTAACAGTTTAGGTAGGCAACACTTCTCATTAGAAAGCAACCAAAAGAAAGCCCTCTCTTCCAGAAAATACCATCACATTTTCAAATATGCATGTACTATAATTCTTCCTGTTGAATAAGCAATACAAATGTCTCTTTGTGTGCTATTATGCTACAAGAATTAAGAAGACATGTTTTTATAATGTTTTAAATTATCCATTTCAATTACTAAATCAACAAAATGAAACAGCAGCCTATGGATTGAGAAAAAATATTTGCAAACCATGTATCTCATAAAGAGTTAACATCCCAAATTTGCAAATAACTCATACTACTCAATAGTGAAAAAACAAATAATCCAGTTAGAAAATGAGCAAAAGAGGCCGGGCGCGGTGGCTCAAGCCTGTAATCCCAGCACTTTGGGAGGCCGAGACGGGCGGATCACGAGGTCAGGAGATCGAGACCATCCTGGCTAACACGGTGAAACCCCGTCTCTACTAAAAAAATACAAAAAAAAACTAGCCGGGCGAGGTGGCGGGCGCCTGTAGTCCCAGCTACTCGGGAGGCTGAGGCAGGAGAATGGCGTAAACCCGGGAGGCGGAGCTTGCAGTGAGCTGAGATTCGGCCACTGCACTCCAGCCTGGGTGACAGAGCGAGACTCCGTCTCAAAAAAAAAAAAAAAAAAAGAGACATAAAATTGGTCAATATGTGTATGGAAAGGTGCTCAACATTACTAATAGCAGAGAAATGCAGATCAAAACCATTATGAGATACCACCTCACATCTGTTAGGGTGGCTGTTATCAAAAAATCAAAAGACAAACGGTGAGGATGTGGAGAAAAATGAATTCTTGTACATTATTGGTGGAAATGTAGATTAGTACAGTCATTTTGGAAAACAGTATGGAGTTGGTAGAACTAACATATGACTTAGTAATCCCTCTTCTGGACATATACCCAAAGGAAATAAAATCACTACCTAACAAAGATATTTGCACTCCCATGTTCATTGCAGTATTTTCCACAATAGTGAAGATATGGGCACAACCTGTGTCCATCAGTGGATGACGGGGAAAAGAAACTGTGGTACATATATGCAATGGAATATATTTGGCACCACAAAAAGAATGAGATCTTGCCATTTGCTACAGCATGGATGAGCCTGTAGAACATTATGTGAAGTGAAATAAGCCAGATACAGAAATAAAAATATTACACAATCTCACCTATATGTGAAATCTTTTTTTAAACATTTAAATATACAGAGATACATAATAAAACAGTGGTTACCAGGGATAGCAGGGGGTGAGGGGGGAGAAAATGGGAAGAGGCAGATTGAAGAATGTAAAATAACAGATGTAGGATGAATCAGTCTAGTGATTAAATGTTTGTACATGAAGACTACAGGTAATATAACTGTATGGTATATGTGATTCTTACTAAATGAGTAGATTTTAGCTGCTCTTGCCACAAAAAACAAAACAAAACAAATGGATAAGTATGTGAGATTATGGATATGTTATTTGCTTTACTATAGTAGCCTTTGTACTATCTATAGGTATTCAATAATATATTGTATACCTTAAATATACACAATAAAGTTTACTTTGAAAAATTAATTCATAAATATATTCTATTTGTAAAAAATAAAAATTCCAAATAAATTTGAAGTCACAGTTATATAATTCTATTGTGGGTTCGTCCCCTCAATCCAAAATAATAGTGGTTATTTTGCTATGTGTCCTTCCAGATATTTTTTATTTTCCTCGAATTTAAATATAAATATACATACACATATACACAGACACACACACACATATGTGAAATATATACAATGTATTGTTTATTGTTAAAAAAGGCAATGATGTAGAGTATATTACTTACCAATTCCCCTTCCCTAGGGGAGGAACTATGGAGAAGAATTTATAAGTAATATACTTTACATCTATATATGTGTTATATATAACTATCATGTGTTATATGTAATAGTTATGTGTGTATATATATAACTGTTTCATGTAGAGGAGGAGGATTAAAGAGTGATATATGCTATATTAATGAACAACACATTTTAAGCCTTTCTATGTTAGTACATTTCATACAATGTGGCATTTTACTATGTATGGATGCACATGATTATTATTATTTTTTATTATACTTTAAGTTCTAGGGTACATGTGTACAACATGCAGGTTTGTTACATATGTATACATGTGCCATGTTGGTGGATGTACATGAATATTTAAGCTTTGCCCTATTGGTGGAGATATAGTTGCAAGATTCAGAGAAAGGGTAGGAAGCAAGATTTATCAAAGATCATTTACCAAAGATCATTTATATACAAATATAATCTCACTTCTAAAAATCAGTAAGAAAAAGACAAACAACCCAATAGAAAAAATGGGCAAAAGATATGGACAGCCGGTATACAGAAGGAAATGCCTACAAAAATAATGCTCAACCTCAGTATTATCTAAGGTAACTGTTCTCAAGTAGTCTCTGAGATCATTTCCAGGGATACACATGATTAAAACTACTTTCATCAAAATTCTACACTCACTATTTGCCTTTTGCTCTGTGTTGACACTGCACTGAGAGTGCCCAGCAATAGTGAGAAAAACTAGGGTTCCTTAGCACAAATCACAAATCCTTAGCAATGGTACCAAGCTATATAGAAGTAATCATATTTGTCACCACCATGCACTCAGAGTTTTACAAAATTCCCTGATGAAGCAGTACAAATTATAAATTATATCTCTACCTTGGAGTACATGAGTTTTTAATTTTCTGAAGGACAGACAGAATGAGAAGAATAAAGACCATCCTAGGAAAAACACTTGTATGCTTGTTGCAAGCTCAACTAGTGGCTTATTTTGTACAATACCATTTTAGTTGAAAAGCAACCCACAAATTACAGTTATTCAGATGTACATTTGGCAGATATTTTCTCAAAAGTGAACAAAGTGAGCCAATAACATCAAGGGAGACAATTCACAGTATTTATTGTCAGTGATAAACTTTGAGCTTTCTTGAAAAAAATAAATGTTAGGAAAGTCATATCTGCCTCTGTGAGTTTAATACTTTAATACTTAAAGGCTTTTCTGATGAGATTGATGATAATATCAATGAGCGTGATGTTTTTGTTGTTGTTGCATAATGAAATGTGTCAAATTTGGAAGATAACGCAAAACTAAGTGAAATAATATTTTCCAAATAACCAATGCATGTTATTATAAATTCATGAGTGGGTAAAATATCCATTCAAAGTGCAAGACGGACTAATGGATTTTAATATTACAGAGCATGAAAAGTTCATTGATATGGTTTCAGATTCCACACTAAAGCTAACACTTAAGAAAATACCACTTACAGAGTTTGGATGTAGCAACCAAGAGTATTTTTTTTTATCTCAAGAGATTTCTAGAGTATTCCTTTCTTTTCCAATCCCAAATCTATGTGAGGCCAATTTTCTTCAAACAAAACAAATCGGCAGAGTGAATGCAGAAACTAATACGAAAATCCATGTACCCTTTATTAAACAAATATTAAAGAAATTCGCAAACATTTGAAACACTGCCGAAACAAAACTTCTTTGGAGTTCTCAAAATTTTTAAAGAGTGTCAGATGATCTTGAGATCAAAATCTTTGATATTCCTGGTCAGGGAAATGGAAGTTAAATTTAGATATCATTTTACATTCATCAGCTTGGCTAAAATTTTCAAAATTAATAATATCAAGTGTTAGCGAGAGTAGACAGAAGTGGATATTCTCACACTGAATCCTAAAGGGAATGTAAATTGGTAAAGTCGCTTTTAAGTACAATTAAGCTGTGTCCATTACAGAGGTTAGCCAACGTTTTCAATGAAAACCACATGGTAAATATCAATATCTTAGATTTTGTAAGCTAAAGTTTTAACTACTCAACTCTGCCACTGCAGCACAATAGCACCTAAAGAGGTGTATAAATGGATAGGCATAGCTGTGTTACAATACAATTTATTTGTATTTAAAATGTGTATGTTCTGTAACTCCATAATTCTGTCCTTAAGTACTTACTCTAAATAAATGCTCACGGGCCGGGCGCGGTGGCTCAAGCCTGTAATCCCAGCACTTTGGGAGGCGAGAATGGGGCAAGAATACAACGGAGAATCAGAAGATCGAGACAATCCCTGTACACCGTGAAACGCGTCTCTACTAAAAAATACAAAAACTAGCCCAGGGCGAGGTGGCGGGCGCCTGTCAGTCCCAGCTACTCCGGAGCTGAGGGCAGGAGAATGCATAAACCCGGGAGGCGAGCTTGCAGTGAGTGAGATTCGGCCACTGCACTCCAGCCCTGGGCTGACAGAGCAGACTCTCTCAAAAAAAAAATAAAATAAAATAAATAGAATAAATAAATAAGAATAAATAAATAAATCAACAAGCTCACACCTATATCTATATAATGTTTAACAGACTTTGGGCACCGTTCTAATCACTACTACCGATTTAATCCTCACAACAGCCCTATGAGATAAATATTATTGGTTTCTTTATTTTTATAGAGGAAGAAATTGAGGCCAGAGTGGTTAAGTAGCCTGTCTAAAGTTATACAGCTAATGCATGTCATTGTAGCATTGCTTTTTGTTTTTTTTTTGTTTTTTTTTTTTTTGAGACGGAATTTTGCTCTTGTCACCCAGACTGGAGTGCAGTGGCATGATCCCGGCTCACTGCAACGTCCGCCTACCGGGTTCAAGCTATTCTCCTGCCTCAGCCTCCCAAGGAGTTGGGATTACAGGCGCCCACCACCACGTGGCTGATTTTTGTATTTTTAGTAGAGACGGGGTTTCACTATGTTGGCCAGGCTGGTCTCGAACTCCTGACCTCAGGTGATCCACCCGCCTTGGCCTCCCAAAGTGCTAGGATTACAGGCTTGAGCCACCATTCCTGGCCTGTAGCATTGTTTTGTATGGCAAAATTATAGAAGTAACCTAAATGTTCAGAGACATTAAATACTATTTTTGATCTGGTTTGTGTCTTTCCTTACACAGATTGCTCAAAATTAAGTAGTTCCCTGCCTTTATTTCTTGCTATTCAAATTTTCTGAAGCAGATTTGAAGTCCCACTTTCTTCTTAGAGCTTTTGTTGACTATGCAAGCCCATCGAGACCCCGTTACTAATTCTCATAGAACATTCTCTCTGGAGCTTATGGAATACCTATGGAGTCTATGTCCTCCATGATAATATGTTGTCAGGTGGCAGCAGAGGCAGGTCAGGGGAAGTCCTTTGTTTCCTTGACATGTCTCTGTCCCTTGGTCGACCAACAGTTCCTCAAGGATTGGGAATGAATGGAATCTTATGTGCCCTTTTTATTCCTCACTGTCTGGGACCATCTCTACCACCTCCACTTCTACTACTCACATCCAAGCCACCATCCTTTCTAGTCTGAACTGAAAAAGTCTCCAGATGGATAGCCCTGCTTCCATTCTTGCCTACCTACCATACGTGATCTTCATAGCATCCAGGGTGAGCATTACACAAAGGTTAATTCAGATCAAAAGCTCAACCCAGAAGCCTCCTGTGGCTTCTCATTGGACAAAATCACAAGTGTTCACCACAGCCTTCAAAGCCTGACTTCCTTTAATCTGACCTCCTGTCCCCGGACTGCCCTGGCTTACTCTGCTCCAGGCACACAGAGGTCTTTGCCATTTCCCATGACAGGCTGAGACACTCCTGCTGCATGGCCTTGGCACTAGCTCTTCCCTCTGCCTGGATGCTCTTCCTTGAAATGTTGGCAAGCCTCATTCTCTCACTTCATGAAGGTCTCTGCTCAAATGAACCCTCAGCAGTAAGGCTTTCTCTGACTACCCTGTCTAAACAAGCAAACCTCCCAACCCAACTTCTTTACTCTCTCTTCCCTTACTCAGTGTTAGGCTCTTCATATCACATACCAGAATGTAGTATATCTTGTATTCATGTTTATTTGTTTACAGTCCCTCCCTCCCTCCCTCCCCTCAGCCCAACCTAAAATAATGCCTGGGACTTGGTTGTTCAATAAATATATTGACTGAATAAGCCTCAGTTTCCTCACTTCTAAAATGGCAATAATACTTGTCCCTCACAAAATTGATATTAATAATAATTACTGATTATTTGATTATTAAAATACAGCAAGTAATGCCTGGTATATTGCTAAATTCTTTGCCTGCATTATCTCACACAATTCTAGTAACAGCCCAATGAGATAGGTAAGATCATTATTCCCCACTTTACAGATGAGGAAACTGAGGCATAGAAAGGATGAGTCACTTCCCAGGTTCACAGCTGTGCCAATAATACTCAAAGCAAGGAGTTGCTCCCAGAGCTAAGTAGAATAAAGAATGGGCAGGCATGGTGAAAGCATCGAGCGCTTTATAAATGCAAGGAATTCCTGTTTACATTATTGCTCCAAGGAGGGCTTTGTGCATGATGCAAGAATTCCCCCTGCAACTAGACGAACCAGTGGTTGGGCTTCAGGAGAACTGGGTCTCAGTGAGTCACTATGACTGAGAGGGACTGCTCAGGTGAAAAGAAGACTTTTCCCTCACAACAAACTTTTCTTAAACACTGCTTGGGAAGGGTGTTTGCTAAGTCTGTTTTCTGATCAGATAACAGTTTGACACTAATTCTTCTATTTTCAGCTGGCACCAGACCCAGTCCTCGACTTTATCACCCATCGGTTATCTGTGTCGCCTGAAGGAACTCCGGGTAAGGTACAGGAAAAAGGTGGGGGTATTGTTGGAGCTTCCTGCTGGCCAGTACACTGGCCTATTGTTGGATTTATTTTTTTAAACTATCACATCACAATTATTTCAGCAACATCCTTTTTCCATCCTGGACCTGATACAATATTTATTGAACTATACAAACTGCGTCAATACACAATCCTTTCCATATTGTTGCCCAAGTTCTTTAGGGTATCTTTTAAAAAATTAATATCCATTAAAATATTTTGGTAATTGACACACGATCAGCCAACTCTCCATGCTTCAAATTATGATTTTTTTAAAAGAGTCTTCAAATAGAACTTTGCTCAACTGCTACATTTTTAAAAAAAACAAATGACAACAAAATGACATTTCTTGAGATTACTAAGTGCCAGGCAGTATACTATGCTTCATTTGTTACAGCACTACCACCACCTGTTAATATTCCCATTTTACAGATGAGGAAACTGAGCTAAGAGATGTGGTATAATCACACTCCCAGTAAGTCATGAATGCTTACTCCAATCCCTGGGAGTCCTACTCCAGATCTCTGACTACATTTCAAAAAAAGAAAAAGAAAAATGACTTGTCCTTGAATCGTTTTGCCGCTTTAATTTGTGTTCAGCTGAATTCTGTAAGTAGTGAACATACAGAGCTAGGCCCCCATCACCATCAAGGCTGGTGGTATGCCCTGGTGATTCTTTCATGTGCACCTTAGTAAGAGCCATTTGACTAGCTATTAAACCACTTTGAAAGCCATATCAGTATGGCAATACTGAAGTTGCTACAATACCCCATTTCTGTTTTCCCCTCCTAATTACTTCTATTGGATTATAGGAGCAAACCTTAACAACCAAAGCAGCATCTTGAGACCTGCTCTTTGCATCCTCATTAGGTGTGCGTTACTTTTCCCTACAACTATCCGTTCGGATTCTTTAACTGTGGTGTGACCAGAATCATCAACTCAGAGACAGTACAGAGAACTCGTAGAGCTGGGAGGGGCCATCTTTATTTTATTGAAAATAGGATGTCCAAAGAGGAAGGTGACTTTTCAAGGGCCACACATTCACAGTACCAGAGGAGTTACTGAAAAGAAAAAGAAGCAATGTTCATTGACAATCTGCTATGTGCTAGACACATTGCGTAATGAAATAACAGCAGTGATAAAGATAAATATAAAAAGTGACATATATTGAACATTTCAAATTTCTCAGGCACTATGCAAAATGCTTAACGTGAATTTTTTCAAGTTTTTAATCCTCTCCAATTTAGAGACAAGTACTATTTTATTACTCCCATTGGACAGATGAGAAAACCTCTCAGAAAACCATGCCAGTCATGGAGATAGAATTCAAAGACCCAAAGCTACCCAGCAACATGGCCCTGGCTTTATTTCAAACACGGGAAAATGCATTCAAAGTGCAGCCCTAACCTGGCCAAAAGAGTATCGTCCTAACTATGGATTTCTGCTGAGACAAACATGGAAGAAGACAGATGGATTTGGGTAGCCAGGGAAGTAATGTTACCTGCCAGTCCCACTGGCTCTTTCCATCATGCGCAATTTATCTGCACTTTCCTGTACCATTTAAATACTAATGAGACCTTTAAGAAATGCATCATAAAAGCATTTTCTGCCTAATAATTCAGAAGCCATGATCTTTCAGGTAAAAGGAGCACCACTGTACACACACACACACACACACACACACACACACACACACACAAAAAGTGGCTCCTGTATCAGAGCAGATGTACAATCTTCTCAGGCTATCTCTGTGTGAAACCCACAGGTCTCTACCTCACTGATTCACTTCTGATCAAACTTTGAAGAAAATGACACCAGCCATCTGCCTATACTTTTATAAATGAGTGCCACCTAAGGCTGCCACCCGTCATCTCTGTGACCTCAGGTAAGTCACTCAATATCTCTGGTCCAGGTTTGTTCATCTGCCAGAGTAGAGGTGGACTGAACAAAATAGGTGGTTTCTCACAGCCAAATGCTCTAGGATTTCTTGACAAAGCATTCTAAGATGATCTCATTCAATAAGCACTTGCTTCATGATCAGACTATTCAATGAGAGACTCTATAATGCTGAAGCATTATTGGCGGTGATCCACATTCACAGACTAAGTCATGGCTGGTGAATGTATTTTATATCCAGCAATACTGTGACCTTGGCTACACTGTAATTCTTTACAACATGGATCCAAATCTGCTTAGTGAAAAAAAAAACTGAATACCCCAGGTCCATTCCTACAGCTATAAAAAAAAATCAATCTAAAATAATTTGCCAAAAAAGCAGCGTTTGTATTGACACAAGGATTCTGTAGCTTAAATATACTAGGCATGGTAACTCAAAAGAACTCCCCCAAAGCAGCAGGCTTCATTAGGGTATGGAGGACTTCTCTGCTTGACTCTGAGTCTATGAAGAACATACATATCAAATATAATCATTGGAAGGTTCATAAAAATGCTTGTCCTAACCACTGGGTTTTTGTCTTCTTATATATGCTGTACAGATGAGGAAAGTCAAGCACAGGCTTACCAAACTGATCAAAAGAGATGAAAAAGAATGTGATTTTCAGTCAGAACCCAGCCAGTTATAGACCTGAATCACTCAGGTCAGGGTTTCTCCACCTTGGCAACATTGACCTTGGGGCTGGATGGTTCATGCTGTAGGGGACTATCCCATGAATTGTCTGCTGCGTTAGATGCCAATAGTGTCCCCCACCCCAAGTTGTGACAGCCAAAAATGTCTCCAGACTTTGACAAGTGTTCCCTATGGGACCATCACTATAGCGCTATAGTTGCTCAAAGAACACAACGGAAATAACAATTCTTCAGCTTCCCTGATGACCAAAGCCTGGCTTAGACCTTCTCCCTTCCCCACAGCTGACTCCATTGCTTCTAACCTTCTCACCAATCCCAGGCCTCCTTCTAATCACAGGGATTATCATGCCAGTTGCTGCTTTCAAACTCTCAAGCCTTGTCCTCATGGGCTGCAGAATCTCAAATATGGCTTTTTGTGGCCTCCAGCCATGAGTCAGCCCTGGTCCTGCTGCCCTACTCATATGGTAGCAGCAGACAGCTGCAGACACACTATGCCTTGCCACTCCTCCCCTGCACATGTTGTTCCCCTGCCTGTAATGTCATTCCTGTCTTCTCAAACAGACAGAAACTGAGCAGATTCATCCTCCCGAACCCATACACCTGTGGGGAATACTCCCTAGGTGCTCAAGAGCTATTAGTGGAACTAAATTGACTCTTTGCTCAGATGCCACCAGCCCTTGACCTCAGTCAAGTTACCCAATCCCCTCAGACCTCAGTTTCCTCCTCTGGAAGATGGGTGCAATGATTCTTCTCATACAAGGTTGTTGTGAGAAATAAAGGACATCGAGGCTGACACATAGTGAGTTCTCATCCAAAACTTACTTTATCTTCCTGTTCCATGGAGATTATTTTACAAGAATGGGCACAATCTCTGGGCTATATCTTCACATGTTTAGTATACAGAAATAGAACTAAAAACCTTAAAGTCTCTTTCTTTTGAATACTGAGTAATACATTTTTTTTCACTTTTGTTTTTTTTTTTTTTTTTCTTCTAAATATTTGGAAGGAGAAGCCCAAGTTTGACACCAGCATAAGGATGGAAGCTGCTCTAATGTTATGTGAATCAAAGAGCCCTGGCTGGGCGTGGTGGCTCACACCTGTAATCCCAGCACTTTGGGAGGCCAAGGCAGGTGGATCACCTGACGTTGAGAGTTCAAGACCAGCCTGACCAACATGGAGAAACCCTGTCTCTACTAAAAATACAAAATTAGCTGGGTGTGATGGTGGATACCTGTAATCCCAGCTACTCGGGAGGCTGAGATAGGAAAATTGTTTGAACCCAGGAGGTGGAGGTTGCAGTGAGCCGAGATCGCGCCATTGCACTCCAGCCTAGGCAATAAGAGTGAAACTCCATCTCA